>NW_026882070.1:0-385633 GCF_032173495.1 Musca vetustissima | reverse complement strand
TCGGCGTAGGTGAGTAACATGTTTTGTTTTTTGTACATAGTGCCATTTCGGTTTACCTTTCCTCTCGTATGACCTTTTCCAGCAGGATATTAAAAAGGTCACACGACAAACTGTCAAACCTCGTTCGTCATGAACTAGTCTATAATTTATCGACATACATATATAGTTAAAGGGCCCAAGTCACTAACCCATAGTTTCTTGACTGATTCTGCCACCCTTATTATTGCTAGAATTTCCTAAACATATATTCTGTTCCCGTACTGCAAAAATCTAGCAGCAGATTTTGCGGTAATTTTGTTGTTCGACTTCCTAATCGCAATTTCAGAGATGATCAGATACAGATAAATGCATATCTATATCATTCCGTATGTTGAGAATGTTTGGGAATTTTTTGAAACTATATATAAGACGCCCTTCAAAAAGAATTAAGATTATAATTTTAAATAAAAAATAAATAAATATTTCAATTAAATAAAAATTAATATTCTTTAATAATTGGTCATATGTTTGTGTGTTAGTTTTGTGTAAAATGGGAGTATTTTTATTTTATATCTGCTTATAAAAATATATCTTTATGAATGTATGTTTTGTAGAGATTTTCTTAATACTTTAAAACGCATTATCATAATAATAATAAAAAAACTTAAAATCTAATAATTTTAATGTTAAAAATATCAGCCTGTTTTTGTAAAATTCCAAACGAACGAATTCGAGTGACATACGACCAAACCTTTATTTATGTTTATAAAGGTTTTCTGATTCAAAACAAAAATAAATGACATATTTTTCAAAACCAAGGAGTTTGGTCGTAAGTCACTCGAATTCGTTCGTTTGGAATTTTACAAAAACAGGCTGTATGTATAGCGTTACATATAATTTGAATGTATGTTCTATTTTGTATATGTTTACGATTCCATATAGTCACATTGAAGCCTTTCAGGCTTATGCATCCGCTTTTTGTGTTTTTTGCATCACTTGTCGAAGTTGAGGAAATGTCGACTTGGTCTGTGGAGGATGTAGTCTTGCACAGAGATTAATAAATGGTTCATACAGTGATGGCCTTTCCATTGCATTGACAGTATAATGTTTAATACGTTCATGAGAACACCATGCATTGGCACGATTTAATATTAATTCAACTGGATCGGCTGCGGAAGATTGTTTGTTTTGTGCTTGGGCCTGTTGTGTGGGTGATGGTGGAGTGTCTTTACGTTTAGAACGCATATTGGCCAATACAATTATGGGTACTTCTTTCTTTTCTTTATTCTTATCGATATCCGCTTTAATATCAGCCAACATATCTAAACTTTGAGGATCTGTCGGATCGTAGACGAGGACAAAACCATCAGGGAAATAGAGGTAATGTCGTGGAAGGGGTTCTTTACTGCCTTGATATAAACCAGCCGTATCATAGATGCGTAAAGTTTCTCGGGGGCCACCACGTCCCGTATCAACACTGGCCACATAAATATCTTCGATTGTGGGATGAATTTCCTATATACAGAGAAGAAAAAATGTACTGAGATTTGTTTTCCATATGCAAAAAAATCACTATTTCTTTGATTGGGTACATACACTATCCAAAGTTATATTTCCATAGATTAACTGTTCCAGTAGGGTGGTTTTACCAACACCTTTAGCTCCACAGATTAGCACTTTGCTAACTTTTCCAATTTTTGCCGTTAACATTATTGCCTTTTTTGTCTAATTGTTATAAATTGCCATGTAAAAATGATTAATGGGCAAAAGAGAAATTTTCTTTTTGTTTACACTATCGATGACAGCTGATTTGTTGAACTCATTTGATCACAAGGGGGACTAGTTCAAATTGAAGATTCACTGGAATAAGGAAAGGAACTAGTTGTCAATTTGACATTGAATGTTTTGTATGATAATGATCCAATTCAAACAAAACTGTAAAAAACTAACATTTAAGAATTTTTCGTAAAATCATTTAATAAATTAACAGGTTAATAATTCGTAGCTGGTTTTATGGGGCAGTTATGTTGTTTTCCTTTTATTAGGGGTAAATAGATCGACTTTTGGTCATTTGTGGTGTCCAGTGTTGGTAAGTGTACATTAATGAGGGTTGTTATTAATTTTAATAAAAAGAAGAAGAAGAAGCATTTATAATAACGGTGATTACATTTGAAGATCAGTCGATTAAGTAAATTTGCATGAAGTTCCGTTTATTGCCTATAGTTTCCGCTGAAGATCGCTTCAAATTTTGTGTTATCAAATGGACCACAAATTGCCACAGAACATTGATGGCATGCGCGACTGATAATGTCAAATCGTCATGTGACATACCGTGAGTTAGTGAGAAGGAAATTGATTATGTATATTTCTAAATCCCCTACCCCTATGGAATTCGGAGACATCTATGGAATAGGTGCACCGTGTCGTTAGATCCTAGTCCGCATACTGGGCATGTTTTTGGTCTTAGTTGTGCTAAATTTATGAATTCAACTCAGACCTGGACCTCTCTCTCCCTAGATCATGAAGATCTCTCCTGACTTGACTGTGTCAGGTGTAATCCCGATGATAACATCCAAGATGGTACTGCATTGACAACATTTCATAGTGTCGACGGACGAGCACGATATTCGTGTCCTTTTGAAGAATGTTCATCAGTGTCGAAATTCTCAGTGTGGCATTCTGGCATATTCTTATCACTTAAATTTGGCCGGTAACAGGGTCTCGTTGTCAGCGACGCAAGTGTTGCCGGCCAGCAACTCGCAAATAACAGTGGCAGATGACTTCAAAAGCCCGTAGAACGTTACATCCTACCTTTTGGGGTAGTTAGTGGTCGAAATCAGCAACCCACCGAACTTTATGTTCAAGCTGAAGCTTCATTTCGGATGTCCATTTGGCAAACAGTGTGTCTGTGGATATTTTCATATTCGTCGCTAGACCAGATATGTAGATATTTCTCCCATCACATAAATTTTACAATTATCCGCATATATACATTATGTGAAAGTTAGAGGTTGAACAACTCCGGAGAAATAACCCCAACTTGGCTAACATTGTCATTTATACATGTAACTGATTATCCAACGTTTCAAATACGGTCGAAGGTTGGTCCTCTCTATGCCATCAAACAGTTTGGCATTGAAGGTATTTGGTAGTTCAAGGGCTCGTTTGCACGATCCGTTCTGGTTCAGTACTCTACTAATATGCGTGGAAATCGCGTGCAATGCTGTTGTAGTACTGTGCACTTTACGGAATTCATCTCGGCGTTGGTCTATTGGAAAACTGCTTCTCATCGATGGAAGGAGCAGCGCCTTAAGTTTTTTCGCTTCTGGCGACAAAAGTGAAATCGGTCTGTATGATTAATTTCAGCTGGTATTCTTGTCAGACTTCAGTAGCGGGACCACTGTGTATTATTTCCAGACTTTATGCGGTTGATTACTCGACTTCAGGTTCGTCCAGTTAATTAAGCCATACCATTGAAATTCAGCCAGGGACCAACGCTTTGTATGATTTGGCGTTCTTGATGACATCTGCAAAATCTTCCTTCGTAAATTGTTGTGGTACCTCTTCGGCTGCAAGGGCTTTTTTCTAATGTTGCATTCTTCTCTTCGCTCGGCCGTGAATTTTAATGCAAAGACATTTTTAGAAATGCGAAAGCGGTGCACCAATATTCTTTCATTCAAGTAACGAATCGTGGATCTATGCGTATGAGCTCCTATAGACCCATACGGTTTTCGAAGACGAACCCTATCTAAGAAAAGTTCTTTGTGGAAGAAGCATGTATGCGTGGAGAAATCAATCTGTTTGAGAACTCAATCAATTCTGGCTGCTATTTTTTGGCCTTAAGTCCTCGGACATTCACACATCAAGGTTTTGCTAGGTTATCCGCCGAAAAGACCGATTTCAGCACATCAAGAAAAAATATGCGTGATCAAAGTCTTTCATTGCCAGTAAATGCTTTTGAAGCAATCCAAAGGCCTGCTTTGACAAATGTTTTGACCCATTTTTCACAATCGAGAAGTCAATGGGAATTTTACGATTTTTTTATTCGATAATATTCCTACGTCATCCTTATCGGAATATGAAGCATTGGAACATGCTCAATGCTAGCACCTCCTGCCAATTACATGAATATTTGGTAATAAATTACAAGATCGTCGTCAGTAGTTAAGATGATATTGTGAAGGCCACCACGACGTATTTCCGTTGGGCGCCAAAATATCGTAGCTAGCGAATTGAAATAAACAAGAGCTTTCTGAAGACATAAGCGGCTATAGATGCAACAGATTTCCAAACAACAACATCTTGCAGAAATTTCAAGATGAAACTTCCAAGGTCAACTACTTATATTTTAGAAAAACTAAAGTCATTTGTTTAAAAACGAATTATTCCTAACAGCCCTACCTAAAATTCAACTAACTCGTGGATTCGACGTATTTGGGTAATACGGCCGTACACAACATTTTGCCATAGTGGGGAAGTTGAATATTTTAGTACGCCCCGTCGGATAATAGGTAACGTTGTAAGAACTTTCTGTCAGTAGTTTTTTGGTAAATACAACCAATATATTTTTTTCTTTTGGGCGCCAAAACATATTCATAAAACAACATCTTGCAGCCGTTTCGGATAGGGCGAGAAACTTCCGAGGTCATTATGTTATTTTTTTTGGAAAAACTAAAGTAATTTTTTAGAAAGTATTAATTCCTAAGAACGTCAGGTGATTTTTTCAAAGGCATTTAATATATTTTCGTTGGGCGCCAAATCATGTAATTGATGAGTTATCCGCCGTACAACCTTAACTTTACACCCAATGATTTTATTATTTCCCCGCACATCAAGAATACAAGTAAAACCAGTATGGAAAGTAGTAAAGTCGGACGGGGCCGACTATATGATACCCTTCACCACTATGGGTATATGAAACAGGACTATCGGGCGGAAATATATATGGAAGCTCTATCCAAATATTAAGCGATTTCAAACAAACTTGTCACAGGTTAGGTTATACTAATTTCAGAACGTTTTGTTCCTGTCAGCCTATTGATTCCTTGGTGCGTCAATTACTTAAAATCAATCTATAATAAAAGGGAGCTATATCTAAATCTGGACCGATTTTCACGAAACAAGGCAGACATCACTCTAGGCTCAATTCAGTACGTTATGCCAAATTTCGTGCAAATCGAAAGATATATAGGGACTTTGGGGCACCATTTACATGAAATGGGACGAAACTATATATGGGAGCTATATCTAAATCAGGACCGATTTTCACGAAACTAGGCTGACATCATTCTAGGCTCAATTCAGTACGTTATGCCAAATTTCGTGCAAATCGAAGGATATATAGGGACTTTGGTGGAACATTTACCTAAAATCGGACGAAACTATATATGGGAGCTATATCTAAATCTTGACTGATTTTCACGAAACTTGGCAGACATCATTCTAGGCTCAGTTCAGTACGCTATGCCAAATTTCGTGCAAATCGAAAGATATATAGGGATTTTTGTGCACCATTTACATGAAATCGGACGAAACTATATATGGGAGTTATATCTAAATCTGGACCGATTTTCACGAAACTTAGCAGACATCATTCTAGGCCTAAATGATTAGGCTGTACTAAATTTCGTGCAAATTGAAAGATATATAGGGACCGTTTACATGAAAACGGTTAAATATTCAATAGGGTTCGTCCTTGGGCCGAATAAGTGACTTGTGCCAAATTTCATCCAAATCGGATCATAAATGCGACCTGTAGTTTGTTTACAATTTAACATATACAGACGGACAGACGGACGGACGGACATGCATAAATCGACTCAGAAAGTGATTCTATGCATATTCTCAAAAAGAACCATGTGTCTATCTCGTTTTCTTTTGCCTGTTACAAACATATGCACAAAGACATAATACCCTGTACCACAGTGTGGTGAATGGTATAAATATCCTTAAGTTCAGGGTGTCCGAACTTTTTAGAACCTCTGCCATGTGGAGTGTCTTATAAATTCCTTAATTCCAACGGTAATCTTATATGGGAACTATATCTTTGTAAAATGTCCGCTATTATGTTGTTTATGCTCTGAGACACTTAGGTTGAAAAACTGGGTCAGGGTATTAAGAGGGACCTTTGTATGGCGCTATGTCAAAAGTGGATATCACCTCCATGTGCACGAAATGCCAAATACAGACTCTTCGGCTGAAAGAATGCTGGAAAAACTTCAAAATACCAACAATTGTAGACAAGTAGAATGCCTTTCATCTAGTCAAATTAATATTTAAGTCCTCCACTTTGCCATCGATTTCAAATCTACTTTAGACGGTGATATTTATCGCAAAGACAAATTCGACAGGTACTCATTCAAAACAAACAAAGCAAAAGGCGGGTAAAAGGACACAGCATACCAGTGATAAACATCACGCAATGATTCTAATCCAATCCAGCCAAACAAAACTACACATCGAACAAACTAAACGGATCAACTGGCTGGCAGATCAACTTAACAACAAGAAGAAGCGAACAAGCTCTGAAGAGTGAGGCGCCTTTTGATCCGCTTATCAAACAAAAGGTACACAACAAAGATACAGACATTCTAAAAAGTCAAACTTCTTATTTGGGCAGTTAGATCAGGAAAAATAATTTCTGAACATTTCACTTTGCGTTTGCGAATTTCTGTTTCGTTTGGGAGGCCCACACATTAACATTTTTAATGATCATCGTATTTTATTTTCTTCTTCTTTATTTTTTTTACACAAAACACCAACAACAACCGTTCTTGAGTATAACTGGTAGCAAAAGATCTGATTACATTAGCAGATAGTGGCTAAGCCATTGATCCTTTTTTCTTCTTCTTTGGGGATTAGTAATATGCACCCTCGCCCTGTGTTTGTTTGGGTAGTGAGATTTGCCCACTTTCTAATGCCTTGTGTTCATTTTCGTTGCAATTTTTGATCCCCGAGATTTGCTGGAATTTAATTAGGGCAGTTCGTTGAGTTTGTTGTAGACTGTAGCTTAAATCGTAAGTTAGGCTATTCATTTGGGCGCTGATTGTACTTTAATGATAATGTGCTTGGCTTATATTGATAATACATCGGACATTGATCTGAAATTGAGAAACATGAGTCTAGCGAATTATTATGGAAGTGAAATTCATAAAAAATATTTTGAAGGCCTCTAGTCAGGGCCAACGAAAATTAAGGAAGGCCCCTAGCCGGGTCTATCAACAGATGTAATGAAAATAATTAGAATGAATGAATAGATATGTTTGGCGTCCGACGTAAATTCGACTTAGTTGCATTCACGAATTTCAAGTTTAACTCTAGGAAGTGAAAAGACGGTATTTACTTTCGTAGGGGGTGCTATAATAATTTCAGTCAGGGTTGTGTGCCAGATGTCGTTTCAACGTTCGAAGCTGCCAAAAGGTGCTGATATGGTCCGATGTTTGCATCGAAGACCCAGATGGTCGATTGCTGTTTCGTTTCGGGCTCATTTGGAAATATTTTTCACCTGTGACAATCTAAAAAAGTATCTTAAGTACCGCGCTTTGTGTGATAGGCTATGAAGTTTCCGAACTGTCCTCGTATATAAACTAAACAAACTAATTAAAAAAGCCTAATTCATTCAGAAGTTATTTATGGAAATGGGCACCGATTTGAACATATGATTTTGAAGTTTTTTTGTGCTGTTATCGGAGCTCAATACTAAGCAATTTAATATCTGTTTTTTTGCTATGGCGAAATTGGACCTACGGGCATGGATGTATCCTAAACGAACTAGGTATGACATTGGACCAACGCGTAAAACTAAGCGACTATATATCACCAGTCCTGAAAGTTGACTATGTAGATGCCATTATCATTAGTAGAGACGACTGGAACCGTCGTAACACTCCTCTGTGTTGAAGAGCAAGCTACTCTACAATAATTAAAAATAAGCAATCGGAGAAATTTATTTCAGGTTGAAGAAAAACTTTTATAGAACATTATGTATTAGTCTATCCAGAACATTCGAATCTATCATTTGTTATTTCTTTAAAATATAAATATAAATGAATCTGAGATTCAATAGGTTATGGGCGACTCAAAAGAATCTCATGGAATACCGCAGTTTAACGGCTCGAGATTTGATGACTGGCAATTTCGAGTAAAGTTGCATATGGACAATTTGGGCATATTGGACGTTCTAACCGACGATCCACCAGAGGAAGCTTCTAAACTAGCCATTTTTAAGAAGAATGATAAGAAGGCAAAATATAGACTCGTCAGATTCATACATTCCGATTGTTTGTGTTATGTTCGAGATAAGAAGACCACGAAAAAGATGTGGGAAAGTTTGAATTCCTTCTATGATGACACAACTTTTAATTCGGAAAAGGCTCTCAAGAATGAAAATGAATGAAGGTGACAGCGTTTTATGTCATATAAATGCGTTTGAAAATTTGGTTCGGCAGTTGCGATTGGCTGGGACAAATGTTGAAGAGCCAGATGTTGTTGTACAAATCTTTTTAACGTTACCGGAAAAGTACGATCCGCTAGTTACGGCGTTGCAGAATGTGGAAGATGGTAAACTTACTTTTAATATGATAAAGGAAAGATTGACGACGGAGGATGTGAAATTGTCCGATCGATACGAAGAAATTGGCGAAGAAAGGCAGCGTTCATGGGGAAAAGCCGTAAGAATCCAAAGAAATTTTATGAAAAATGTTTCAAATGTTTGGCCACCAAGCTCGAAATTGCAGGCAAAAAGAAGGGCATGTAGCTAGCAAACATGTAGTATGTTTTATGACAAGAGCGAACATATCAGGCAAAGCTGACAGAAATGCCATAATTTTTAAATTGGACTCGGGCGCAAGTGACCACCTCTTCAACGAAAAGGGGTGCTTTAAAAATCTCATGGACTTGCAAAAACCTGTAGAAATTAATGTTCTTTGCAACATGTGAATCCCTATTTGCAATACATTATGGAGAAATCAATGGTATCAGTTGTAACGGAGTACCCCTGGTATTGAAGGACGTACTATATGTTCCAGATTTGCGGGATAATCTTTTATCAGTACGAAAATTGACTTCTGCCGGCGTTCAAATCAAATTCACTGAAAACAAAACAAATATGATTAAGATCGGTAAAATAATAGCATCAGCACAATTATCTGGAAATCTTTACGAATTAAAGATAAATTTGACAATGGCATCCGCTCTGGCTTCAGACAAAAATGATGCAGTTTTGTGGCATCGAAGATTAGGTCACCTCGGTGCTGGTAGTTTAAAGAAGTTATCAAAAATGAATGCAATTGAAAATCTGAATCTACAGAACGAAGAGTTAGCCTTTTGCGATGCATGTGTAGAGGGCAAACAATCCCGAGAACCATTCGATGATACAAGTGTAAGAGCAAAAAGAGTACTGGAGAGGATTCACTCGGATGTGTGTGGACCATTCGAAAAAATTGCATGGAATGGTGCAAGATACTTCGTAAGTTTTATAGATGACTACACTCACTTTGCAGTGGTGTATACGATTAAGAAGAAGTCCGAAGTATTCCATGTATTGAAAGAATACGAAGCTATGGGGATGTCAATATCAAAAATTACTACTGATCAAGGTGGAGAATATTTGTCCAAGGAACAAGACGACTGGTATAAAAGAAAAGGAATGCTGCTACTTGCCTACTCTCCGCAACAAAATGGGGTTGCAGAGAGGTTTAACAGAACCTTGTGCGACAAAATGAGAACAATGCTGATTGAATCCAAGTTACCCAAGGAGATGTGGTGTGAAGCCGCTCTAGCTCATTAACTGTTGTCCAACTAGAAGTCTAAATGAATTTAAAACTCCAGCAAAAATGTGGTATGGGGAAAAACCGAATTTTGAAAAAATTAAAGTTTTTGGATGTAAGGCATACAGATGGGTACCAAAATGAAAAAAGCTTGACCCCCGAAGTATAAAAACTGTGATGATGGGCTATGCACCAAACGGGTACAGACTATGGGATACTCTGAAAAAGAAGATAGTATTTTCAAGAGATGTGAAATTTGACGAAAATTGTTTTCCATATTCTCTGACACCTGATGATAAAAATATAGAAACAATATTTGTAAGAAGAAGTCACGAGTAAGAGGGGGAGAATGATATTGTCGTGTCTTCTGATCTAAATAGATCTGTTGTGTTTGAGGAGAATGCTGGATTTCCCATTCATGAAATTACATCAGTGATACTAAATCATGAGTTGCGTGATGAAAGTGAAACTGTAAATAATGATACAACTTTGAATGAAGAAGCATTGACTCAAGATTCTGCTCGCCACAGCAGTAGAGAACGAAGATTACCTAGCAAACTTTTGAACTACATCACTGGATTCGAAACAAAAGTTTCGTCAAAAAGAATACCGGAAAGTTATAAAGATATTTCTGGACTGGAAGATGCTGCCAAGTGGTATGATGCAGTTGCTGATGAAATATCGTCCTTGAAAAAGAACCAGGTATGGGAAGGAATCAACAGATTGAGCAATCGATGGCTCAATCAAACCACACATCTGTCATCTTTTTCGGAACTTTGAGGCGTTCTTCGACGAACGAGCAAATGAATTCTGGTACAACGAACCTGTCAAGATCTATCTTGCCGACTCTGTCAATCAGTCCTGGCTTACAGACGGCACAGAGTAGTGGGTGCTCACTTTCCACCGTGTCTAAGCTTCTATTCAACTATGGAACCTGCTTTAATCTACAGCATCATTAGAAACCTAAAGTGGTTGGGAAAGTACAACCTTAGCACATAATATGTTTTCTATAGCCATCGGAACTATTTCCTACCTACCTCCTAATTACTTCCCCCTTTCTCCCCTACAGATCCCTACATATCTTTCATGGATGATCACAATGGACCGTATGGTCTCATAGTGCGGCAGCCACATTAGTGACTGCTCATCCCCGAACCTAACCTAAAATCTGTTTTTCTCATTTATAACTTCTGATATTTCCCATGATAGTGATTTAATTTAACGAGTTTAAATATTACAAAAACAACAACAAAAACATACCTCTCATATATCAGAAACGAAAAATATAAAGGCAAAAAATAATTACGCAAACAATTTGACTTTAGGGTGTTGGTTGATTGGCTGGCTGATAAATATGGTCATGTCAAAATTAAACCAGTCGATAAATAGGAAGACAGGCCATGTTTTTTTTCCACCGTCCAGACAAGAGAACATTTGAACTAAAAGTTCTTTTAGTTTCTTCTTTTTGTTGTATTTTATCGCCATGCAAAATAGCAGCAGATATCACAATGTTCCGCCATGGATAGTCTGCGTTTTTTTTCAGTTATTGCCAAAAGTGCAGTTTGATTTATTGCCATGTAAGTGAATGTTTGTCAGCCCCTAACCAAAAACGCTTTAATAACGGCAATTTATCAAAATAAAATAGGACTAATTGTTTATTAATTGGCATTAAGGTGTGCATGTGGTGTTCGGTGGTGTGTGTTGTGTTGCGTTCGCATGTTGCAAAAAATTGTTATTTTTTATCGTTTTTACTTAAATCAATGCCGCTTTTGATGCCTCTAATGGGTTATTTAACACTTTGAGACACTCTAGTCAAATGCTAATGTGGTTTTTCGGGCTACTGGTGTTATGCAAATGTTCTTAGCTCGAAATAACACAACAAAGAACAAAAAATCCAATTATATTCATTGATTTATTGAAATCGTAAGTTTCTTTGTGGTCGCCATGAAACGCTGATATACCACATAATTATAAATCATTTCGCTATAAATGTCTGCAAGACTTTTATAAGGAGAAGACGTTATACAGGTCTATACACAAACCCTACTACTTTCCACATGCATCCACCTTATGTCTAATATATATATACTAGCAAAGTGCCCGCTACTTCGTATGCGCAAAGGGAATTCAAAAAATATTTCATATGGTATCGTAAATACTGTACATTTGTTGTACTATAGTTTGCGATTTAGTACTCTTCATACACATAAGTATTATTTTCCGAAATCTCTCTTACTTCCATTAAACAGATTAAAACCAGTAAGGAAAGTAGTAAAGTACCCCATGCAAAATTTTGTGCAAGTCGAAAGATATATAGAGACTTTGGTACACCATTTACATAAAATCGGACGAATTTATATATGGGAGCTATATCTAAATCTGAACCGATTTTCACGATGTTTAACACACATCGTTCTAGACGTAATTCAGCCCGCTGTGCCTAATTTCGTGTAAATCGAAGGATATATAGGGAGTTTGGTGCACTATTTACCTAAAATCGGACTAAAATTTATATGGGAACTATATCTGAATTTGAACAGATTTTTCCCAATTTCAATAGGGTTCGTCCTTGGGCCAAATATGTGACGTATGCCAAATTTCATCCAATTCGGATCATAAATGCGACCTGTACTTTGTTTAGAATTTAACATGGACAGACAGACGGACATGCATAAATCGACATAGAATGTGATTCTATGCATATAATGTGATTCCGTTGCCCAAATCGAAATTTACTATTCGTAGAAATCAATTCGAGTTTTCATAGTTATCTCTATAGCTAAATACTACACTTCAACAGTAATCTAAATTCCAAATCGCAGGAGCCAACCAAATCCAAATGGTTCCAAATATAGTACCATCATACATATAAGTAAGAATTCCTAAAACTACATCAATCTTACTCTCCAACAGTATTTTTAATTCCACCAAAGTCCAAATTTAGTACTTTTCGTACTCATAAGTACGAATTTCCAAATATACCTCAATCCTTATTTCAAATAGTAATCGTATGTCAAAATTTAAGAATTCCAGCTCTGTCTGTTCATCAAAAACCAAATTGTACCAGATTTGGTACCATTCTGTACTTTTCGTACCCATATTCCAAACTTTATCAAATCTACACTCCCACAGTAACCTAAGTTGCAACTTTCGGGGTTGGAATTCTACCCGTTCACCAATGTCCAATTTGTACCAAATTTTGTGTTTTTCGTACACATAAGTACGAATTTCCAAAACTACCCCAGTCATGTTCTCATATAATAACCATCAGTCTACATTTAAGGATTGCAGCTCTATCCGTACTCCGCACTCCAACAGTAATTTTAATCATAAATTTCAGGATCCCAGCCCTATCCGTTCACATAAATCCAAATTGTAGCATATTTAGCACCATTTAGTACTTTTCGTACTTTAAGTATGAATTTTCAACATTGTCTCAATCCTGTACTCTAAAAGTAATTTTATTTTCAAATATAAGTTTTTTTAATCTCAATCTAAATAAACTTAGTACCATCAATAGTACCTCAATATCTCAATCCTACACTCCACCCTTAATTTTGATTCCAAATTTTAGGGTTCCCGCTCACACAAAACGAATTGTACCCTATTTAGTACCATTTAGTGCTTTTCGTATCCACGAGTACGAAATGTCAATACAACCTTAATTCTGTGATTTGCATTCTAAATTTAAGTTTTCCATCTCTATCCATTCACTCTGATCTAAACTGTACCAAATTTAGTACACGAAATGACAAATTTTCAAAACTACCGACATATTTAAATCCTGCACTCCAACAGTAATATTAATTTAATCAAAATTTCAGGATCTCAACCCTATCCTTTGGTACCATTTTGTACTTTTTGTTTCTATAATTAAACTACGTCAATCCTACACTTCCAAAGTAATTTTAATTTCAAAATTCTAGAGTCCAACTCTATCCACTTAATCAAGTTGTACCAAATATAGTACCATTAAGTACACATACGTACTATGCTTCCATACCCTAATTCTATATTCTCAAAGCAACCATTATTCCAAATTTTAGGTTTCCAGCTCTCTCCGTTCACCCAAATCCAAATTGTACCATACCTAGTGCCGTTTAGTACTTTTCGTACACACAAATACGAATTTCCATAGATGTCTCTATAGCTCAATCTTCAACAGTAATCAGAATTCAAAATTTCAGGTTTTAAGCTCATCCGTTTAAGCAAAATCCAAATTGTACTATATTTAGTACGATTTAGTACTTTTCGTACCAATAAGTGCGAATTTCCAAAACTACCTCAATTCTACACTGCAACTGTCCTCAATTCTACACTGCAACTGTGCAACCGAAATCCAACTTGCACCAAATTTAGTGCTTTTCGTACACCAATGTACAATTTTTTAAAGCTACCACAATCCAGTATTCCAACAGTAGTCCTAATTCCGATTTTCAGGATTCCATCTATATACACTCAACTAAATGCAAATAGTACCAAATTTAGTACCATTTAGTACTTTTTAAAAAATATAAGCACGAAAATCTTAAACCATTTCTATACATCAACACCACTTCCCAACCTGTATTCTATATAAAATTTCGAGATTTTAGCTATATATGTTCAATATATGTGGAATTAGAACTAAATTTAGTACTTTTAGTACACTTATAGGTCGAATTTCCAAAAACCCTTTTGTACATCTTTCAAACTTTCCATCAGTGACCCACATTCCAAATTTCAGAATTCTAGCTCTTCCCGTTCGCCTAATACAAAGGGTACCATATTTGGTACATTTTAGTACTTTTCGTACCCTTCTAGTTCGAATTTCCAAAAACCCAGCCTTGTTTCAGAAAATTTTGATTTCATGCAAACTTTGGCTATCTTATTATTTCTTCCAAACTCGTTCTGGTACCTCCCACACAGGGCTAGGCCTAAATATTAATATAGTTAAAGTTCATATATAGTTCATTATCGAACCTTACGTTCTAGTTTTTATCTCGGTAAGATGATTACAACAGAGTCTTAGAACCAAACCCAAAACGCGGAACAAATTGCATAACTATTTTAATATAAACCAGTAAGGAAAGCAGTAAAGTCGGACGGGGCCGACTATATGATACCCTTCACCACTTTGAGTATATTCAACAGATGGGATCCTAACAGAAGTCGCATTTTTAAAGGACCAGTAAAATGGAATTGGAACCATAAACACGTCATTCTGCAACCGATACTAAATTGTTCATTTGGTCAGATATAGAAGCTATATCTAAATCTGAACCGATTTCAGGAAACTTAACACACATCATTCTAGACCTAATTTGTTACGCTGTGCCAAATTTCGTGCAAATCGAAAGATATATGGGGACTTTGGTGCACCATTTACATTAAATCTGACGAAAGTATATGTGGGAGCTATATATAAATCTGAACCGATTTTCAGGCAACTTTACACACATCATTCTAGACCTAATTTGCTACGCTGTGCCAAATTTCGTGCTTAAATCGACTCAAAAAGTGATTCTATGCATATTCTCAAAAGGAGCCATGGGTCTATCTCGATTATTTTTGCATGTTACAAACATATGCACAAAAACATAATACCCTGTACCAGAACAAAAAAATTTGGTTCAAAAACCTCAAAACCTGGGGGCTACCAGAAAAAATTGACCAATATTTATAATTTATAGTGGAGAGATGTGCTACCTAATAAGAACTCGACGTACTAAATTACAGTCAATTTGGTCGAAAAATCCGATCAGAACCCCCAAAATACCAAAAATTTTGGGGTACCGTTATATGGGTACTACCAGAAAAACTGGACCTATATTTTTTTAGTGGAGTAATTTGGTACCCAATAAGAACCCAATGTACAAAATTTCAGCGAATTCAGTTATAAAACGAGCCCAAAAACCCGAAAATACCGAAAATTGGGGGTGCCATTATATGCTTTCCGAAAAAATTGACCTTTATTTATAATGTTTGGTAGGGAGATTTGCTACCCAATAAGAACACAAAGTACCAAATTTCAGTGAATTCGGTCGAAAAATGCGATCAAAACCCCCAAAATACCGAAAATTGGGGGTAATCTTATATGGGGGCTATCCGAAAAAATGGACCTTTATTTATAATTTTTGGTAGGGAGATTTGCTACCCAATAAGAACTCAATGTACAAAATTTCAGCGAATTCAGTTAAAAAACGCGCTCAAGAACCTCAAAATACCGAAAATTTGGGGGTACCCTTATATGGGGGCTATGCGAAAAAATGGACCGTTATTTATCATTTTTGGTAGGGAGATTTGCTACCAAATAAGAACACAAAGTACCAAATTTCAGCGAATTCGGTCGGAAAATGCGATCAAAACCCCCAAAACACCGAAAATTGGGGGTAATCTTATATGGGGGCTATCCCAAAAAATGGACCTTTATTTATAATTTTTGGTAGAGAGATTTGCTACCTAATAAGAACTCAAAGTACCAAATTTCAGCGAATTCAGTTAAAAAACGCGCCCAAGAACCTCAAAATACCGAAAATTTTGGGGTACCCTTATATGGGAGCTATGCCTAAACGTGGACCGATTTTCTCCAATTTCAATAGGGTTCGTCCTTGGGCCAATTAAGTGACCTGTGCCAAATTTCATCCAAATCGGATCATAAATGCGACCTGTACTTTGTTAACAAAAATACATGGACGGACGGACGGACAGACGGACATGCATAAATCGACTCAGAAAGTGATTCTATGCATATTCTCAAAAGGAACCATGGGTCTATCTCGATTATTTTTGCCTGTTACAAACATATGCACAAAGACATAATACCCTGTACCACAGTGTGGTGAAGGGTATAAAAAGGGGGTTATATGGGGACTACCCCAAAAAGGGGGTGAATACTGATAATTTTTTTTAGGGAAATTTGTTACCATATACGACTACAAAATACCAAATTTCAGCGAATTCGGTTGAAAAACCTCAAAATAGCGAAAATTGGGGGTACCTTTATAAGGGGGCTACCACAAAAATTGGACCTATATTTATAATTTTTAGTGGAGATATTTGGCACCCAATAAGAACCAAATGTACCAAATTTCAGCGAGTTCGGTTGAAAAACGCGCTCAAGAGCCCCAAAATACCGACATTTGGGGGGTACCCTTATATGGGGGCTACCAGAAAAAATGGACCTATATTTATAATTTTTAGTGAAGAGATTTGGTACGCTATAAGAACTCAAAGTACTAAATTACAGCCAATTCGGTTGAAAACTACGATTAAAACCCCCAAAATACTGTAAATTAGAGTCTACCGTTATATAGGGGCTACCAGAAAAAATGGACCTATATGTATAATTTTTTGTGGAGAAATTGGGTACCCAATAGGAACTCAATATACCAAATTTCAGCGAATTCGGTTGAAAAACGCGCTCAAGAACCCCAAAATACCGAAAATTGGGGGGGGGGTACCCATTATATGGGAGCTATGCCTAAACGTGGCCCGATAAAGCCCATCTTCGAACTTGACCTGCCTGCAGACAAAAGACGACTCTATGCAAAATTTTGCCGATCTATCTCAATTCGTTTAAACGCTAGAGTGATTACAACAGACAGACAGATGGACAGACAGACGGACATAGCTATATCGTCATAGAATTTTACGCTGATCAAGAATATATATATTTTATAGGGTCGGAAATGATTATTTTGCTGAGTTACAAAAGGAAAAACAAAATTAATATACCCTCCATACTATGGTGGAGGGTATAAAAATTAGCTATATCTGTATCAAAACCTAAATCTGAACCGATTTCATTGACAATTGCCAGAGATTAATTTTTATTAACTTCAGTACATTGTACAAAATTGAGTGCCAATCATACAAACATTGGGTCTTTATGCACAATTTACATAAAATCGGAAAAAATATTAGGTTGGGGAAAAGAAATCCATTATCTTCCGTTATGTCCGGTTTGAGCCAAATATGCACCGTTTTGTTGTATGCTTTAAGGGTAAGTCCTGCTCTCTATTTGCAAGATAAAAACTCTAGTAGTCGATTTTCACAATCCTCCCCAGAAACCATTTTTTTATCATTGAAGAAATTTTGCAATGCAAGATAATCGCTTTGTGCCAAGTCCGGACTGTATGGCGGATGCATTAAAACTTCCCAATCAATTTCCCGAAGTTTCTGGCGAGTCAATGTAGATCTGTGTGTGGCCCAGCGTTGTCCTGGTGGAACACGACATCTCTCCTTTTGGCCAATTCTGACCGTTTCTGGTCAATTGTAAATGGTTTAAAACAGTTTTATGATCGAGTTTTAGCTCTTGTGCGATGTTACGACTGCTGACAAGCCGGCCAACTTAGATCATTTCTCCGATTTTATCGATATTTTCGACGACTGGCCTACCTGTGCGATGTGCATTTTTGAAATCATCAAAAATTTCTAAACGAAATCAAAATTGCACATAATTGGCTGTGCATTTTCGCCTTTGCCAAAGAAAAGGGGTAACATATACCGAATTTTCTCTTTGTTCACTCCATTTTTAACACCCTGTAACTCAAAACTGAATGCACCAAACAATAAAAAGCAAAATAATTTTTTTACTGAAAAATATCACCCTTCCAACGAGCATAAATCTGACATTATTTGATCGATACTTTACGAGAAATCTATCAGTACAGCCATCTGCCGAAAAAATAATGGATTTCTTTTCCCTTAACCTAATATTAATTTAGTACATTTTACAAAATTGTGTGCCGATTGGACAAACTTTGGGTCTTTGTGGGAAATATATATGGGAGCTATATCGAAATCTGAACTGATTTTTATGAACCTTAGCACACATCACTCTAGACTTATTTCAGTACGCAAATCGAAATTTTGTGCAAATCGAAAGATATATAGGGATTTGGCAACCATTGACATAAAATCGGATGAAAATATATATGAGAGCTATATCTAAATCTGAACCGATTTCCACGAAACTTAATACACATCATTCTAGACTCAAGTCAGTACGCTATGTCAATTTTTGTGCAAATTAAAATATATATATAGCGACTGTGGTGCACCATTAACATAAAATCGAATGAAAATAACATGGGAGATATATCTAAATCAGAACCTATTTTCACGAATGTTAACACGCATCATTTTAGACTTTATTCAATACGATATGCCAAATTTCGTACAAATCAAAAGATATATAGGGACTTTAGTACATAATTTCCATAAAATCGGATGACAATATATATGGAAGCTATTATGAATCAAAACCTATTTTCACGAAACGTTGCACGCATCACTCTAGACTTAATTCAGTTCGCTGTACCAAATTTCGTCCAAATCGAAAAATACATAGGGACTTTGGCCATCATTGACATAAAATCGGATAAAAATATATATGAGAGCTATATCTAAATCTGAACCGATTTCCACGAAACTTATTACACATCATTCTAGACATAGTTTAGTACGCTATGCAATATTTCGTGCAAATCGAATAAATATATCTAAATCTTAACCGACTTTTCCCAATTTCAATAGGGTTTGTCCTTGGGGTAAGCCAATGAGCTGTGTCAAATTTTATCCAATTCGGATCATAAATGCGACCTGTACTTTGCTTACAATTTAACATGGACAGACGGACATGCATAAATCGACTTAGAAAGTGATTCTATGCATATTCTCAAAAGGAACCATGGGTCTATCTCGATTATTTTTGCCTATTAAAAACATATATTATATATAATATATTATATATATTATATAGAGTGGGCGCCATTTGGGCTTTGAATGTGTAATTTTTGAGTAATTTCATGATACACAATTAGAAGCAAATAAATAAAATTTATGTATGTGTCATGGTATTGGGGTGCTACGTCCACACGATATTCATAAGTTAACTATTAAACAGGCAAAAACAATGTTAAGTTCGGGACGGCTGAACTTTTCAAAATCCCAAAAATACCGAATATTGGCGTTACCGTTATATGGAGTCTACCCTGAATCTTTTGGTACGTGCAATGTGCTATACAATAAGAACCCAATATACTAAATTAGAGTATTTTATGTGAGCTATATCTAAATCAGAACCGATTTCGACACTTACCAGAGATTAATTTATATTAACTTCAGTACATTGTACAAAAATTGTGTGCCAATCGTAAAAACTTTGGGTCTTTATGCACATTTTACATAAAATCGGAAGAAAATATACATGGGGCTAATTTTCAATTTAGTTCAATTTTTGGATATCGCGTTTATATAAGGGTTCCACCCACTATCAGACATTTTGATGGACAGATATATGCCCTCAGCCTATGGTTTTCGGACGTCCACAGAATTACACAGAGGGCAGTCCATTCGCTTGATATCGGATTTATAAATATTGAAAATAAGGAGTGAGGCAAAGGGTTCCATCTTTGGACTTGGTCTAGGGTTGGTACAGATACTAGGTTGTGCAATGTTTGGTTCAAATCAGACTTTCCATTCGCTTGATATCCGATTTATGGGGGAGGTACCAGAAGGAGTGGACCAATGGGTCCCGTCTTCGGACTTGATCTAGGCTTTGTAAAGATAATAGATTCTACAAAGTCATCTTCGGACCTGATCTAGGCTTGGTGGTAAAGATAATAGGTTGTGCAATGTTTGGTTCAAGTCAGACCTTTTAATTCGCTTGCTATCATATTTATAAATATTGAAAACCTTGACCCTTTGTGGGAGGAGGTACCAGAAGGAGTGGACCAAAGGGTTCCGTCTTCGGACTCGATCTAGGCTTTGTAAAGATAATATATTATACAAAGTTTGATTCAAATAGAATAGTCCGTTCGCATGATATTATAAATGTATTTTTTTGCACAATTTTGACCATTTTGTGTGGGAGGTACCAGAAGGAGTTGGCCGATATTTCCCATCTTCGAACTTGAACTAAGTTTGGAAAAAATAATAAGAGGTGCAAAGTTTGGATGAAATCTATTATTCCCTTCGAGAGTTATCGTGCGCACCAGCCGGCCAGGCAGGTGGTCAACCGGCGGACGATCATTTGTAAATCGACTCCAAATTTTCTGAAACGGTGGCACGATGAGGCACACTTTCACCGTATCAAAGTGTAAATACCCTCATTAGCCATAAGGCTGAGGGTATAAACAAGTGAAAAAGCGTTAAGTTCGGCCGGGCCGAACTTTGGATACCCTCCACCATAGATATACTGACAGGTACTAGAAATGAAAATAAAGGGAACATACCAAAAAGTGGACCTATACCGACATGTCTAAAAACGGATTATGTAAACCATAATGTAAACCATAATACAAATGTCAGAAATATTTAATTGATAATTAATAATGATGGGGAATATCGGTCCACTCCTTCTGAAACCTCCACACAGGGGCTAGGTCTAAATGCGGCTATAGTTCATTATCGAACTTACGTTTTAATTTTTTATGTCGCTATCCTTCGCAGGTGAAATGATTACAATAGAGTCTTAGAACCAAACTCAAAACGCGGAACAAATCAGATAACTATTTTAATATAAAAAAGGGGGTTATATGGGGACTACCCCAAAAAGGGTAATAATTTTTGGTAGAGAGATTTGGGTGCTATCCGAAAAAATAGACCTATATTCATAATTTTTTGTGGAGAGATTTGGTACCTATTAAGAATTCAAAATACTAAATTACAGCTAATTCGGCGGAAAAATACGATCACAACCCCCAAAATACTGAAAATTGGGAGGTACCGTTATATGAGGGGTACCAGAAAAAGTGGACCTATAATTATAATATTATATATATTCTATATTTATAATGTGGAGACATTTAGTATCCAATAAGAATCCAATGTACCAAATTTCAGCGAATTCGGCTGAAAAACGCGCTCAAGAACCACAAAATACCGAAATTAGGCGGGTACGCTTATATGGGAGCTATGCCTAAACGTGGACCCATATATCCCATCTTCGAATTTAACCTGCCTGCAGACAAAAGACAGCCCTATGCAAAATTTCACCACCATATCTCAATTCCTCCAGAAGATAGCGTGATTACAACAGACGGACGGACGGACATTGGTAGATCGTCTTAGAATTTTACCCTGATCAAGAATATATATACTTTATAGGGTCGGAAATGAATATTTCGATGAGTTACAAACGGAATGACAAAATTAATATACCCTCCATACTATGGTGGAGTGTATAAAAATCATTAAAGAAAATATTTAGTATGGGTTAACCTAGGCCTCATATAAATGTTTCGACCCGTCTGCAATTTAGTATTATGTTTTCTCAGATGATGTGTGATAGCCATCACACAAAGGTTCTGACTGCTTTTATTGGTAATGTTCCGCGATTTCTTCCCTGGAAAACGAGATTATCCAATCCAGACTTATGGCAAGATCGCTTGAAAATCCATCAAAATACTTAACATGCGGCAGTAACTTTATAGTTGGGGGCTATTGACATAGATGCAACTTTATTTACATTTTTCTGCGAAGAAATTTTTTACCCACTCAAAAGCGTGAATATCAAATTGCAGCTACTTTAAAGTTACTTATTAATAGACGGGATTTATAACTGGTGGTTCCTTTTAATAGAGAGTCGTGTTACATATCCGCTTATGGCGCCCAACGTGTCAGTATTTAATATCGCCATCAATATTATTGAAGTAGCGAATAATAAAATTAGGTTTTTCAATGGTCACCCCAAGGTGAAGTTTATAAAAAAAATCGATCTGATTAACCGGTTCTTGTTATAGTATGCCTCCAAAAGGCCGACTGGACTTCAGAAAAACTATTTGTAAATAGAACTCACAATCTGAAAATAAAATTGTTAACATTTTCATTCACATTATATTACCATTTTATATAAGTAGACCCAGAAATATCGTACGCAATTCATATTCCTCTGTTTCCAGGTAACTCCTTGTGTCCATTTAAAAATTTAATAATTAGTTCATTTTCATTTCATATGTAGGTTATCATAACTAACACTAAACTACATCTGTCTGTCTGTCTGAAATACATATTTCAAAATTTTAAAGGACAACAACAAAAACCTTAGCAGACGTCTGGATGTCTGTCTGTTTGTTCTTTACCTTGACCGCCTGTCCACAAAAATGTTTGACCGATATTTCTTCCTCTGCTCTTTAATTTCCAACAGAGTTTTAATTATATTTGCTTTGCTAATTTAACGACCAGGTACAACCCCTCATTTACTGTGGGATAGTAGTTAGGCAAGATGTCTGTCTGTCTGTCTTGACTAATAAGCCAACCAACCGATAAACGGATGGACAGACAGTCACAAACGACCAAATGCCAAAAAGGGTCAATCATCTCCTTGAAGATCATCATTTGTGTTCTTTTTGTTTCGTCATGGTTTCGGTGGTTAACTGGTGATTATGAAGAGCATGAAGTTGGGATGTGGAAGTAGAAGTGTGTATTTTTGTGTTTTGTTGACCATTGTCGCAGTAGTAGGTAGGTAGGCGCTACTGCTACTGTTGGACAAAACCATAACAATACCACCTCTAATTAGAACATCAATTTCTTCTAAGGGAAGTCAGTTCCTTCGCAATCGTAATAGTTTTTTTTTTGCACAATTAGGTATATTTCAAACAATTGACATTTGTCAACGTTGCAATTAAAGGTGCAACATATTAGAAATTTGTTAAGAGTCTTGGAATCTTAACAATGTGCTCCAATTAATCGAGCGACATCAAGAAAAAGGTGTGATTTTTTAAATAAACTGATTATAATTTATTTTTATTTATAGCCTAGGTATTGGTAGAGGTATTAAATTGGCTATCGATCTTTGGTATTTTTGTCCCGGTCCATAGAACCGATTTATAGCAGTAAAGGGCTCTAAAGTAAAGGTCTCTAAATCGTCCTGTATTCTGACTAACACCTAGTTCGATTCTGGATCAAGACCCCTCATTACGGTTTCCTAACATCACCTTGTTTCTACTCATAACCATAAGATGGATCGTATATTAAGCTTGATTTTTCGTTTGCAACACCTTGAAATATTCGTGAGAGACCCCATAACTTCTATATATTTTAGATCAGATTAAAATTATATGTCGATATTGCCATGACCGTGTTTTGAATCAGTATATTGTTTTTAAAATTGAGCTTTTGAATTTTAACATATACCTTGCTACTACTCCCAAAATGATTGTTGGTTAAAATTACCCACTATATAAGGTTATCATCCCACTTTAAGTATTTTTAAGTTCGGCTATGTGAACTATGAAAAGATGAAGAAGGAAACCTGGTGTCAGATACAGATAGCGTGTTGAGAATCTGTAATGAGCATTTCGAAAAGCTTCTGGTATCAAATAGTAGCGGTGATGAAGATACCCCAGAACCAATAAGAGATGACGTTATAGAGCTAGCTAAGATGAGGCCAGAGTAGCAATTAATGCTGAAGAACAATAAAGCAACAGGTGCTGATGGGTTACCAGCCGAACTACCAGCCAACAGGTGCTGATGGGTTACCAGCCGAACTATTCAAGTCTGGTGGTATGGAGTATTAGTACATTAGTATGGAGTATTTGTCTAGAGGAATGCATGTCCAATGAATGGATCCTCAGCATTCTGTGTCCCTTATACAAAAAAATTGACAAGACAATATGTGTCAACTACTGAGCAATAAGCCTCCTTCCGATCGCATATAAAGTGTTATCCTGTGTGCTGTGTGAACGACTGAAGCCAATGGTCAATGACATTATTGGACCATACCAATGCGGCTTCAGACCTGACAAATCCACCATTGACCAGATTTTCACTCTGCGACAAACCTGAAAAGCACATAGATACATTCACCTATTCGTCGACTATAAAGCCACATTCGACAGCCCTATCCGTTCAAAGGTGTTAAACGCCATGTCTGCGTTCAGCATTCCTGCAAAATTAATACGGCTATGCAGGATAACTTTAACTGGCACAAGGACACCAGCTGAAGTCGGAAAGGACCTATCTGAGATCTTTAATACCGAAAGAGGATGCAGACAAGATGAGAGTTTGTCGTGGGATCTTTTTAACATCCTGCTGGAAAAGGTCATACGAGAGGCAAAGGTGAACAGAAATGGCACTCCAAACAGTATATGATACTCGCCACCAAACAGCATATGATACTCGCCTACGCTGACGACATCGATATAATATGTCGAACATTGCGAGCGGTAACAGCCACTTTTGAACAAATTGGGAAGGAGTCTGCCAGACCCTGTTTTCTGGCAGTAAATGGCGAGAACACCAAGCTGATCATACCATAACGCGCAAGACGTCCAGTAAATTCGGACCAGTGGAACTTGAGAACTACAGCTTCGAGGTAGTCGAAGATTTAATATACATTGTTACTGCCATAAATAAAACTAATGTCATCAGTTTTGAAATTCGGAGAAGGATTTTGATGACCAACAGATTCTACTATGGTCTAAGTAAGCAGTTTAGAAACAAGGTCACTTTCCGCCAGACTAAACACACACACTACAAGACGCTGATACTACCCGTGCTATTATATGGATCAGAAGCATGGGTACTTGCGCATGTAGTTTGAGAGAAAAATTCTTCGAAAGATCTTTGGGCCGATCTGTGTTTACGGTGAATATCGCAGTCGAATGAACCATGAGTTGTACCATATATTTTCGGACGTCGGCATTGTCAGACTATCGAGCTGCAGCGACTACGTTGAAGATGTTTGAGGATGCCCCAGCACAAAAGGCATATAAAAGGGAGTCATTTGATGACTCACGCAGAAGGGGAAGGCTACGATTTAGATGGAAAGATCAAGTAGAAGGGAATATTTCGGAACAAGGTCTTTTAAATTGGAAGAGCTACGTACAAGACCGACGCGCCTGGAATTTTTTTTTTAAGCAGAACACATTAAAACGAGTTGCTGCCGTGTATGACATGTTCACAGTATTCAGGTTGTTATATAGTTCATTCCCGAATAGATGTTCGCTTCTTACGCTCAGAAATCGACTTTAGAACCGAATTTCTAAGATTTTCACTGTTTTGAGTACTTGTGTACATATTGATGGGTTCACTATCTTTTTATATGTTTTTCACTTTCCAATTACCCGGAATTACAACCACTTGGGTTGGAAAATAAATCTAAAACCTCTAAAATACCCTAAATGTGACCTGAAGTGGGTTATAACCAAACGAAACTGAATACTATTCGTATGGCGACTTGGCATCCAGTGAAAACCCATACTATAAAATTAAAGTCAATTTCTTTGAAAAACGCATCTGAAATCCCCAAAATGTCGAAAATTGGCGGTACAGTTATATCTGGGCTACGCCAACACCTGGTATTTTAAAATCGGTCTATTGCGATCTCTATCGCGATTTCAACAGACGGACATGTCTAAATAGAGATAGAATTCAATAATGGATACACCCTATGGAGTCTTTGAAGAATATTTCGATGTGAAAGGAATAAAACATTTATTATACATAAAATAAATTATAATAAGTAACAACAATCATTGTAGAGAATATAGGTCCAAGGTTGCAAATAGGTCTATGGGTTGTGGACTAACTTGTTTTGGTATAAACATTTCGACTTGCCATAAATTCGACATTTCATTGTATTTCATGTTTGCATGATGCGGACTATTATTAATTTGTGAGTTGCTGTCAAGTGTTGTGTGACTTGGCTCCTGAAAAAATTGATACTCCTTGAAAGTAACGTTCATATAAAAGTAATAAATGCTGTGATGGTTTTTTAAATATCCACTTTCTTTCGAATAACAATTTTAGTTATTGTTATTGGCTGCTGTTAAGGTACACTGAGAAAAAATTATTTAAATAATCCACACCAAAAAAAGTAAAACTTTTTGTACTTCTGTATAGACTCAACAAATCTGATTATATATTTTTAAAATGAAGTATCATTCTGCTTTATTATGGAAACATTAATTAAAACATTAATTTTTGTACCTCCGCAAAATTTGATCGAATTTTACATTTATCATATTTATTAATCGCATGGTCCTCAGTAAATAAGGTATGACTCACGATGTCCCTCTAGTGATTAAAACTTTAATCAAACATGCGCCTAGTTCTGTCCTTTCTAAATTCTAAAATTCTTTTCCGACAATGTGAAGTTGATTTGGACATGTTCGCTTTTAAGGTGAACAATATTTAGTTCAAAATTTCCACATCTTTAAAACCTAAAAAAAATACCGAAAATATGAAATATCGTCTATCATTCCACTGCTTCTGAACTTTCCCGTAAAGAAGCAAAATTTTGATAATTTGTTTATCTCAATCAATCGGGATACTCAGTCCGATTTAATATGAATTTTGAACATTGCAGTTAAATCCAATTATAAAATGTATGGCCCCTTTCCTTCTATTACCTCTCTCACAAAGGGTGCACCGTTTTGGAAACTTCAACATCTCATATGAAACTAATTGATTTAAACCACGCATAAACAAATATTTTTACGAAACTTATATCAACTCCAAAGATGGGATCCATCGTTACCTCCACCATAAAAGGTCAAAAATTTGAATGACCGGTATGATACATCGATTGGAAATGGTAATATTATTCCTAGGGACATTTTTTCAATCGAAGTGACTACAAATTAATATTTTGCGTTCTGATAATGAACCTTCTGAGAAAATTTTAATATAGGTCCATATTTTGACATAGCCCCCCTAAAAGGTCTCACTACATTTGAGGTATTTTACTGTTTTCTAGCCTCATCTGTAGATCTGTGCTCACAAATGATCACAATATGTAAGATTATAAAGAATTTCAGTTTTTAAAGAATTTCTGAATGTTCACCACATGGTGGAGGGTGTAAAAAGTTGGTCCGGGACGAACTTAGCCACGTTTATACATCGTTAAAAAATATTTTTTTCAGAACAGTTCCAATTGTAAGCACTATGACCTTCTCAAAGACAAGCCGGAGGTTTTCTCACAAAAGACTTGAATTCTTCGAATAGAAAACCAAAAGGTTTCCTCATACAAAACTAGGAAGTCTTGACCAGAAATTCTTCTAATAGAAGACCATCTAGTAAGTTCTGGTCATAGAGAAGCAACAGGTCTTCTCATATAAGACCACATAATCGTTTCGGGGAATGTTTTCAAGTATAACAGAACTCTTCTTATGTAAGACCTGAATGTAGTCTGCTAGAAGACCAGGAGGTTTTCTCATAGGATGACCACATTTCTTCCAAAAAAATTCTATAGAAGTCTTCTAATAGAGATCAAAAAGAAGAGGTTTTTTCTTAGAAATTCCAGAGGGTATTCTTAATAAAAACGGGCTTTAAAAAATAATTTTCCAACTCAGATCCAAGCATGGGTTTTTAAAGTATATTTATTCAAATTAGAAACTCTAGTCGATGTTTTAAATACTTTTTTCAAAGCATATTGGCATTGATTTCTTAAATAAAAGCAACAGGAAGTTTTCAGAAGGTCTTTTCGTAGATAATGGGGGGAATTTTCTCACAGAAGACCAGGAGGTTCAGCCAAAAATTACTTAAAGTTCTTTTAATAGATGACCATTAGGAATGTATGGTCATAGAGGACCGGCAGCTCTTCTCCTGTAGGACCAGAAAAATTCAGTGCGATCTACTCACAAAAGATCTGAAGTCTTCTAATGGAAGTTCTTTATCTAGAAGATAGACGACCAGATATCAGGAAGTCTGCTAATAAAAAACTACAATGTTTTCATCATAGAAGACCATAATGTTTTTTTCGTAGAAAACCAACAGATCTTCTTCATAGAAATAAAGGTATTTTCTATATAGATGACCAGGAGTTCTTCTTTTTACAGAAGGCCGGGAGATATGTTTTATCTAAGAATCAGAAAATCTCCTTTATATAAGACCAGGATGTCGTTTTTATGTAAGGACCAGAAGGTGTCTTAATAAAAGAACCTTCAAAACTTTTTCAAAACATATAAAAGAGTAATTTTTTTAAGTATATTTTTGTCGAGGCATACCCACGCTTGGATTGTTATGGAAATTTTTTTAATGCTAAAAAAATAGCGGAAATTTTTAAGAATATTTTTCAAAGGAAATATAGTCGTAATTTTTTTTAAAGAATACTTTTCCAAGAGTAGATTTTTTAAGATTTTTTTCAATGCAAATTCAAGACCGATTTTTTAAAGAAGACATTTTTCAAATCAGATCTAAATGAACAGTTTTTAAAGAATATTGTTTCAAAGCATATCCAAGAGAGGATTTTTTATTAAAAAATATTTTTTCGAGGCATATCTGAGCTGAATTTAAAAAAAATATATTTTTTTCGAAACGAATTCAAGTGGATTTTTTAAAGAATATTTTTCAATGCAGACGCACACGAGAATATTTAAATTTACATTTTTCATTAACGCGGATCTTTAAAAAATAACTTTCACAAATGCGGATCTCAGAGTGGATTTTTTAAGACAATTTTTCCAAAACAAATCAAAGAGTAGATTTTTTAAGAATATTTTTTCGAGGTGTACACAAGTTTGGATTTTTTTAGAGAATATTATTTCAATGCAAAACCAAGAGTGGATTTGTTAAAGAATACTTGAAAAAAGCAGATCCTAGAGAGGATTTAAAAAAATGTTTTGAGTCATACCCAAGCTTGGATTTTTTTTAGAAAATATTATTTTAACGCAAACTCAAGCCCGAATTTGTAAAGAATAATTTTTTCAAAGTACACCCAAGCGTTGATTTTTAAAATAATATTTTTCATAATCGCGGGTCCAAGCTTGTTTTTTTTTTTTTTTTTGAAAATTGTTCCAAGAAATATCCACGAATAGATTTAGAGTAGAATATTTTTTTGAGGTATGCCTAAGCTTGGATTTTTGTAGAAAATATATTATTTAAGGAATATGTTTCAAATCAGATCTAAGTGCATATTTTTTTAAAGAACATTTTTCCAAAAAAATTCCAAGAGCAGTTTTTTTAAGAATATTTTCGAGTCATACCCAAGCTTAGATTTTTTAGAGCATATTTTTTCAAGCCCAAATTTAAAAAGAATAATTTTTTTGAAGCAGGTCCAAACGCGGATTTTTTTTAAAGAAGATTTTTTCAAGTGCACAAAAAAAGGAGACAAGACGATATGTACCAACTATAGAGGAATACGTCTCCTTCCCATCGCATATAATGTGCTATCCAGTGTGCTGTGTGAACGATTGAAGCCAATGGTCAATGACATCATCGGACCATACCAATGCGGCTTCAGACCTAGCAAATCCCTCATTGAGCAGATTTTCACTCTGCGCCAAAACCTGGAAAAGACCCACGAAAACACATCGCATTCGACAGCCCTATCCGTTCAGAGGTGTTTAAAGCCATGTCTGCGTTCGGTATTCCTGCAAAATTAATACAGCTATGCAGGATAACTTTAAGTGGCACAAGGTCAGCAGTTAAAGTAGGAAAGGACCTATCGGAGCCTTTCAATACCGAACGAGGATTCAGACAAGGTGACAGTTTGTCGTGTGATATTTTTAACATCCTACTGGAAAAGGTCATACGGGACGCACCAAACAACACATGTTACTCGCCTACGCCGATGACATCGATATAATGGGTCGAACATTGCGAGCGGTAACAGTCACCGTTGAACAAATTGAAAAGGAGTCTGCCAAAGTGGGTCTGGCAGTAAATGGCGAGAAGACCAAGCTGATGGTATCAACGCACAAGACGTCCAGTAGACTCGGACCAACTGTAGAACTTGTGAACTACAGCTTCGAGGTAGTTAAAGACTTTATATACCTTGGTACTGCCATAAATACAACGAATGTCTTCAGTTTTGAAATTCGGAGAAGGATTTTGATGACTAACAGATGCTACTGTGGTCTACGTAAGCAGTTTAGAAACAAGGCGACCTCCCGCCAGACCAAACTCACAATTTACAAGACGCTGATACTACCAGTGCTATTATATGGATCAGAAGCATGGGTACTTGCGCAGATGAGGCAGCTCTTGGGGTGTTTAAAAGAAAAATTCTCCGAAAATTCTCTGATCTGCGTCGACGGTGAATATCGGCGTCGAATGAACCACGAGCTTTACCATTTATACGCGGACATAGTCAGTCGTATTGAGTTGCAGCGACTACGGTGGCTAGGCCTTGTTGTGCGTATGAATGAGAATGCCCCAGCTCAAAAGGCATATAAAAATGAGCCTACTGATGGTTCCCGTAGAAGGGGAAGGTCACGAATTAGATATAAAGGCCAAGTATAAAACAACATATTGGAACGTGGTCTTCCAAATTGGTGGATTTGCGCAAAAGACCGACGCGCTTGGAAATCTTTTTTAAGCTCGGCTTATGGAACAACCGTTGTGTAACAAGCCAGCTAAGTAAGTACATTTTTTCAAGGCATACCCAAGCCCTGTTTCCTTTTAAATTGTTTCAGTGCAAATTGATTTATTTTTTAAGAACAATTTTTCAAGGTATGTCCAGTTCTCGTTATCCTGATTTATAGCTATCTTAGTCCTGTAAAAATAACCTATAATCCCACAAATTTTCTCTTCGTGTAAATTGGGACTGTGTCACAATTTAGCTCTCTGTGTGTGGTAAAGATTTCCCACTCTCTCTCTCTCTCTATCTCTCCCCATTTAGGTTAAGGTAATCAGATCCCTGTTAAACTAACAGCAGGCGGGCGACATTGTAGTCGAATTGTAAACTGCACAAAATAGCCCAATAAAAAAAAACTGAAAAATCCGCCAACGGTTGGCGTGAAAAATAGAAAAAAATCAATTTAATAATAAAAGTATTTAATTAAATCACAAAATGCAACCGGAGAATGGTCAAGACTTCGGGACGTCATATCATCGTTGGTTATTTTAGGCACCCAACCTACCGAACCAACAATAAAAAAAATAATAGTTAATTGCATAGCAAACAGTATCCAGCTACAAAATATGACGCCATGATCAAATTCAAAAAAGCGAAAAATAAAAAAATAAAGACTACAGGATTAAATTCTGCCTCGACTATTTGGGACTCAAAGAAACAGATGGCTTTTGCAAAAGAGCTGCAGTAACAATAACAACAAAAATTTGCCAACTAAGCAGTTCGTAGTCGCAGTCGTAGCTGCAATTTAAACGATTATCAAAAGGAATATGTTCGGCAGGCAATGCACTGCCGAACAACGCTGGTGGTATTTTAACTCCTTCTTAACGTTTTACTGACCACTGCTGGTATTTTTGTTGTTGCTGTCGTTGTTGTTGTGATATTGTATCAGCGCTTTATAATCTAAACTTTGCATCACGATCAGCAAAAATTCCAAACACACACAGCACATCCACAAAGCCAACATGGGCCCATCATCATCGTCACCGACTTAAGCAAGCCATTCAGGAATCTGAATACGGAGTTGAGTCTCTTCTCTACTTATTCTTCTTCTTGTTTGTTATCAGTTAAGATTTCATTGCTGTTGTTGTTGTCCAGTCCAACAGCTCAACATGTCTGTCCCGCATTGGGATCCTCTGGTGTTGCATACGCGATTATTTATTGACACTTGAAACCCTTGGGTTTTTTTCTGTTCACTTCGCTCTGCCTTGAATCATCTCTGCATTGCCATTGGTGTTCTGAGGGAGGAGGTGAGAGGGTTCGGAGGTTAGTTGCTAAGGCATTTAAGTTATGCTGTGAATGAATGCAAACGGAATGGTGTTTCATATTCAGGCTTTTGATTTATGTTCTCGTAATTGTTGGAGTTTTTTCGATGGTTTAGGGGTTCGATGACACGAGAAATGGGAGAAAATGGGGATTTAGAGGGAATTTTCATTGGTCTTCTCATAGAGGACCTGAAAATGGGGATTTACAGGGAATTTCCATTGGTCTTCTCATAGAGGAACTGAAAAATCCAAAAAAAAACAAAGGGTTTGGTCATAGAAGAATCGGACGATTTTTTCCTCATAGAACAGCGGGAGGTCTTTTCCAAAGAAGAGCTGGAGGTCTTTTCCAAAGAAAAACTGAAAGTCTTCTTCGTCATAGAAGGCCTGGAGATCTTCTTCCTCATAGAAGACCAGGTGTACTTCTTCATAGAAGAGTGGAAGGTTTTTCCATAGAAGGCCAGGAGGTCTTTTTCAGAGAATGCCTGGAGATGTTATTCATCATAGAAGGCCAGCAGGTCTTCTTCGTCATAGAAGGCATGGAGATCTTCTTCGTCATAGAAGACCAGGAGTTCTTCTTCATTGAAGAATGGAAGGTCTTTTCATAGAGAAGCTGGAGGTCTTCTTTGCTATAGAAGGCCTGGAGGTCTTCTTCGTCATAGAAAGCCAGGAGATTTTCTTTATCACAGAAGGCCAAGATGTTTTCTTCGTGATAGAAGGCCAGGCAGTCTTCTTCGTCATAGAAGACCAGGAGGTATTCTGCGTCATAGAAGACCAGGAGGTATTCTGCGTCATAGAAGACCAGGAGGTATTCTGCGTCATAGAAGGCCGGGAGTTCTTCTTCATGGAAGAGCTGCAGGTCTTTTTCATGGAAGATCTTGAGGTCTTCTTCGTCATAGGAGACCAGGAGGTCTTTCTCGTCGTAGAAGGTCTTCTTCGTCATTGAAGGCCAGGAGGTCTTCTTTGTTATAGATGACCCAGCAGGTCTTTTTCGTCACAGAAGGCAAGGAGGTCTCCTCCATAGAAGGCCAGGAGGTCTTCTTCATCATGGAAGGCATGGTGGTCTTCTTCGTAATAGAAGGCCAAGGGATGTCTTCTTCGTCATAGAAGACCAGAAAGTCTTCTTCGTCATAGAAGGTCAGGGGATTTTCTTCATAAAAGAACTGGTGATCTTCTACATAGAGGATTTGAAGGTCTTCATCATAGAACAGCTTCTTCTTCATAGAAGAGCTGAAGACCTTCTTCTTCATAAAAGAGAAGAACCAGAGGTCGTCGTCATAGAAAACCCGAAGTAGAAAAACCTGAAGTATTATTCCTCATAGAAGATCCGGGTGTCTTATTCTTCATAGAAGAGCTGGAAGACTTCTTCATAGAATAGCCGGAGAAATTCTTCTTCATATAAGACCAAATGCCTCATGGAAGAGCCGAAGGTCCTCTTCATAGAAGAACCGGAAGTCTGATTCTTCATAGAAGAACCGGAAGTCTGATTCTTCATAGAAGAACCGGAAGTCTGATTCTTCATAGAAGAGCAGGAGTTCTTATTATTCAACAGAAGCTCTTCTTATTTGGATAATGCCTGATGGTCTTCTTTTTCTGGAGGTCTTCTCCGTCTGGAGGTCTTTCTCGTCATAGAAGAAGGTCTTCTTCGTCATTGAAGGCCAGGGGTCTTCTTTGTTATAGATGGCCCAGGAGGTCTTTTTCGTCACAGAAGGCAAGGAGGTCTTCTCCATAGAAGGTGGGGAGGTCTTCTTCATCATGGAAGGCATGGTGGTCTTCTTCGTAATAGAAGGCCAGGATGTCTTCTTCGTCATAATAGACCAGAAAGTCTTCTTCGTCATAGAAGGTCAGGAGATTTTCTTCATAAAAGAACTGGAGATCTTCTACATAGAGGATCTGAAGGTCTTCATCATAGAACAGCTTCTCCTCTTTCATAGAAGAGCTGAAGACCTTCTTCTTCATAAAAGAGAAGAACCAGAGGATGTCTTCATAGACAACCCGAAGTAGAAAAACCTGAAGTATTATTCCTCATAGAAGAACCGGGTGTCTTATTCTTCATAGAAGAGCAGGAGGTCTCCTTTATAGAAGAGCGGCTCTTCTATGAAGAAGACTTCTTCTTCATATAAGACCAGATGCCCTATGGATGAGCCGAAGTTCCTCTTCATAGAAGAAAGTCTTATTCCTCATAGAAGAGCAGGAGGTCTTATTATTCAGCTGAAGCTCTTCTTATTTGGATAATGCCTGAGGGTCTTCTTCTTCAGAGAATATCTGGAGGTATTTTCCGTCATAGAAGGGCTGGAAGTTTTCTTCGTTCAGAGGTCTTTCTTAAGAAGATTAGTAGGTCTTCTCGTGGCAGTACTGTAGGAATTCTCATAGAAGTCCTGAAGGTCAATCTGCATGCAATCAGGAGGACTTCTTACAGAATACCAGTTGATCCCCTCATGGATGTCAGATTATTTCTTCTCATAGATAACGGGACGATCTTCCTATCATCTTCATAGAAGAGATGAATCTTTATCTTTTCCACGGGGAATCTTCTACAGTAGAAGTCTTTCCTTTAATATTTAGTATTGGAACTCCTACTCCCCTTTTAAAAGGAACTGTCAATATTTTTCAAAATTTAACCTCAAATTTGTCTAAATCACACATATGGTGGGCAAATGTTTTAAAAGATCATCCACATATATCACTTTTTTCAATAAACTTTCCAAACAATATTTCTAAGCGGATACAAAAGGAACAGAAAGATACGATACCACAACAAAAGGAGGCAAGACAAACACCAATCCTCCAAAGAGGCCAGAACACACACACAGGCACGCACAAATTGCATGTAAAGTGAGCATCGAGCTCCCTGTCACACCGACACTCACATACGCGGACATCCACTAAGCCAATATTAAACTGACGTGAAAAATAAACGACGCACCCGCTGCTGCTGACTTGGGCCTGCCTGCCTGCCAGCCTGCCACTTTGTGTGTCTTTCTGTTTCTGTCTCCTTGTGGATATTCTGAGCAATGGAGCTTGGATTCAAGTTTATACGGTGGAAGTTTTAACGTGTTAAATTGATTTAAATGGCGCGTGAGCGAAGGAGATAATTTCCACATGTCAGGATGTTTGGAATATTTATGGGCCAACAGTTTAAACTCTGAGCGCGAAGTTTTAGTCGTCACACAAACAACAGTAATAATAATGGCTGTAATAAAGGTGCATCTGATGGGGATACAGTGGGTTTGGGGAGATTGAAAAAGGCAAGGAGGATTTTTTAGAAATAGCAGAGGAGGTTTTCTCACAGGCATCCCAAAGATATTCATATGGAAGACCAGACGTGGAAGTGTTTCCATAAAAGATCACCAGAAGTTCAGTGTATTTCTCATAGAAGACCTGGAGACCTGGAGGTGTTCTTATAGGAGATCAGAATGTCTTCTTATAAATGTCTTCTGAACGTATTCCTCATAGAAAAACAGAACATTTACTTCATAGAAGACCAGAAGATATTATTCACAGAAGACCAGGAGGTTCTCTAATAGAAGACCTGGGGGTATTCCTATAGAAGCCCAGGAATTATTCTGGACCTTTCTTTCTGCAGAAAAAGAGAAGGGATCCCTAAAGGAAAACCACTTTTATAGAAGACTAGAAAGTCTTTGCAAAATTAATTCGGCTATGCAGGATAACTTTAACAGGCACAAGATCAAAAAGTCGGAAAGGACCTCTCGGAGCCCTTTAATACCGAACGAGGATTCAGACAAGGTGATAGTTTGTTGTGTGACCTTTTTAACATCCTGCTGGAAAAGGTCATACGAGAGGCAAATGTGAACAAAAATGACACTCTGTACACCAAACAACACATGTTACTCGCCTACGCCTATATCGACATAATGGGTCGAATATTGAGAGCGTTAACAGCCACCTTTGAACAAATTGAGAAGGAGTCTGCCAAAGTGGGTCTGGTAGTAAACGGCGAGAAGACCAAGCTGATGAAGGTATCAACGCGCAAGTCGTCCAGTAGACTCGGACCAACTGTGGAACTTGATTCGGAGAAGGATAGTGATGTCCAACCGATGCTACTATGGCCTGAGCAAATAACTCAAACGCAAGGCCACCTCCCGCCAGACCAAACTCACTCTCTACAAGACGCTGATACTACCCGGGCTGTTATATGGATCTGAAGCCTGGACTTACGCAAGCAGATGAGGCAGCACTTGGAGTGTTTGAGAGACAAATTCTCCGAAAGATCTATGGCCGATCTACGTGGACGGTGAATATCGCCGTCGAATGAACCATGAGTTGTACCAGCTATTCTCGGACATCGACATTGTTAGACGTACTGAGCTCCAGCGACTACGTTGGCTAGGTCATGTTGTGAGAATGGATGAAGATGCCCCAGCCCAGAAGGCATATAAAAGCGAATCAGCTGATGGTTCAGGCAGAAGGGGAAGGACTTTTTACCGGGTTAACCTACTTTATGAGGATTTATTTGACATATATGCCAAGGAATTGACAATTGAAACCCACTGGGTTAACGAAATCCGGTTAAATGTAAACGTAGAAGAGCCGGAGGTCTTCTTCAAAGAAGAGCAGGAGGTCCAACTCTTCATAGAAGAGCCGGAGGTCTTCTTCATAGCAGAGATGAAGGTCTTCTTCATAGAAGAGCCGGAGATCTTCGTTATAGAAGGTCAGGAGGTCTTCTTCGATGAAGGTCCAACTATTCAACTCTTCTTCGAAGAAGGTCCAACTCTTCCTAGAAGGGCCGAAGGTCTTCTTCATAGCAGAGTTAAAGGTCTTCTTCATAGAAGAGCCGGAGGTCTTCGCCATAGAAGGTCAGGAGGTCTTCTTCAAGGAAGACCTCCGGCTCTTCGATGAAAAACCTGAGCTTCTTTTATAGAAGAGCCGTAGGCCTTCTTCATCGAAGAGGCGGAGATCTTGTGCATAAAAGAGACGGAGGTTTTCTTCATATACAAACTGGAGGTCTTCTTCATAGAAGAGACGTTGGTCTTCTCATAAAAGAGCAGGAGGTCTTCTTTAAAGAAGAGTTGGAGGTATTTTTCATAGAAGGCCAGCAGGTCTTCTTCATAGAAGGCCAGCAGGTCTTCTTCATAGAAGGCCAGCAGGTCTTCTTCATAGAAGGCCAGCAGGTCTTCTTCATAGAAGGCCAGCAGGTCGTCTTCATAGAAGACCAGCAGGTTTTCTTCATAGAAGACCAGCAGGTCTTCTTCACAGAATACCAGAAAGTTGTCTTCATGGAAGACCAGAAGGTGTTATTTATTGAAGACCACAAGGTATTCTTCATAGAAAAACAAACGGAGGTCTTCTTCATAAAAGAAGGTCTTTCTTGAGGAAGAAGAAAATCATTTTCTGGAGGAAGTGGAAGGTCATCTTCTATACGAAGAAGAAGGTCTTCTTCTATACGAAGAAGAAGATATTCTTCTATACGAAGAAGAAGGTCTTCTTCTATACGAAGAAGAAGGTCTTCTTCTATACGAAGAAGAAGGTCTTCTTCTATACGAAGAAGAAGGTCTTCTTCTATACGAAGAAGAAGGTCTTCTTCTATACGAAGAAGAAGGTCTTCTTCTATACGAAGAAGAAGGTCTTCTTCTATACGAAGAAGAAGAAGGTCTTCTTCTATACGAAGAAGAAGGTCTTCTTCTATACGAAGAAGAAGGTCTTCATCTATACGAAGAAGCAGGTCTTCATCTATACGAAGAAGAAGGTCTTCTTCTATACGAAGAAGAAGGTCTTCTTCTATACGAAGAAGAAGGTCTTCTTCTATACGAAGAAGAAGGTCTTCTTCTATACGAAGAAGAAGGTCTTCTTCTATACGAAGAAGAAGGTCTTCTTCTATACGAAGAAGAAGAAGGTCTTCTTCTATACGAAGAAGAAGGTCTTCTTCTATACGAAGAAGAAGGTCTACTTCTATACGAAGAAGAAGGTCTTCTTCTATACGAAGAAGAAGGTCTTCTTCTATACGAAGAAGAAGGTCTTCTTCTATACGAAGAAGAAGGTCTTATTCTATACGAAGAAGAAGGTCTTCTTCTATACGAAGAAGAAGGTCTTCTTCTATACGAAGAAGAAGGTCTTCTTCTATACGAAGAAGAAGGTCTTCTTCTATACGAAGAAGAAGGTCTTCTTCTATACGAAGAAGAAGGTCTTCTTCTATACGAAGAAGAAGGTCTTCTTCTATACGAAGAAGAAGTTATTCTTCTTTAGGAAGAAGTAGGTCTTCTTCTATACGAAGAAGAAGGTCTTCTTCTATACGAAGAAGAAGGTCTTCTTCTATACGAAGAAGAAGTTATTCTTCTTTAGGAAGAAGTAGGTCTTCTTCTATACGAAGGAGGTTTTCTCTATACGAAGAAGAAGGTCTTCATCTATACGAAAAATAAGATCTCTACTATGGGAAGAAGAAAGGTCTTCTTCTTCTATAGGTACGAAGAAGAATGGCTTCTTCGATAGGAAAAGGGAAATGTTTTCTTCTTTACAAATAACAACGAAGTCCTACTTCGTTTCTTTTCATCCCACTGTGCGCATCTCCCATTCAACACTGCTTAGACTTTCCCAAAAGAGTCTACAATTAGAAGGTGTTCAGTCTTTCTGAGCATTTTGCACCCAAATCATTTCTTAACCTCCTCGTCCTCTTCTTCCCCTACCCCACTCCACCTTCCTGGTGCGGAATATCCAGTCATGTTTTATTACTCCATGTATACGAGAATACTACATTCATGTTTGCAACTCTACTCTGGTGAGTTACGACACCAAATGATGATGACGACCACGACAACGACGACGATCATGGTGGTGGTGGCGGTGTCCACCATCTTTTACCATGCCGCTCCGCAAAAAAATTAACTTTATTGATAATTGCTACCAATTACATGCAATTGCAAAATCATTTCTGACACCTTGCCATAGTTTATGACTAACAAACTGTCATATATTTTACATCAAATAAACGCCATGATTATCACAAACGACGACGACTGACGGTTTTTGGGGTTCGGAGTGCCAGAACTTGATGGTGGTTGCTTTGCCTGGTAATTGAGGCACACCACAGATGATTACTGGGAAAATGTTTGTTACTCGCGCGTTCATAATTTACAACAACGCGATATATAACTATTTTCTTCTTGGTCGTCTGTCTGTGCGCAGGGTAATTATGTATTGCGATTTGTGACTCCTTGCGGTTGGCTGACTGGCTGGCGGACTGGGTAGGTCTTTGATTCGCTTTGGTGTCAGAATTTCGTTGTACATGTCGTGAAAATTAAAATTAATTTAAATTGTTTTTTAAATGAATATTGAGGATAGTCCGGAGGTATGTAGCGTTGTTGTGTGGCGGGTTAGATAGCAAATTATAGACCCCAAAATGATTCCAAAATGATTCTTAGTTGCATAGAATTATGAAAATAATTTATTATAAATTTGTACGTAAAAATATTAGATTTGATTTAGAGGTTGCAAGTGGTGGTCTGAACATAAGTGTTAATATTTTAAATTTTTATTTATGCATGTATAACCTCATAGACTGAAATTAAATTTCTTAGAACAAAATAACGCTGTGAAACCAGAGTTATGTTTCGTTTCTCTAGTCCAGAATATCTACAAATAGGATACCATTTATAGATCAGTAGAATTTCTAATAGAGCGTAATAATATTATCTGATAAATGACTTAATGATATACTATTAAAACGGATTCTAATAGAAGCTCAAAAATTCTTCCAATAGCAGGTCAGAAGAGCATTCATTATTGATGAGAAGAATATCCATAGGGGTTTCCCAAAGGGGTGTTATTTTGAAGTGCCCGATATTAAGACAGCTCTCACTCTTAAAACTTATTAATACTGACTGGTACAAACACCGTCATTAATAAAAATCAATCTCCTACCGGACACATCCCCAGATGGGGGATAGGTGGAAGTTGGTTGATCCCACTAATCTATTACAATCAATTCTATCCTTAAGTAAAGGGATAGTTTGATTACCCATCAAGTGAAGTTACTCAGTACCAGCGGTTGTCATTGAGACTCAAATTCCTAATCTGAACACAATGTTAAGACTAAAATAAGCGTCTTAGAATGTTGGAGGTGCGACGGATAAAATGACAGATGAGAGAACAAGTACATCACCAAGGTCAGAAAAAATAATTTTTATCTGGAGCACAAGGTGAAAACAGGACCGTTACTTTTTGCAGTTGAGGAATGTCTCTTTTCCTCGCCAGGATGAGGTAAATTGTCTCGAATATGTAGACAATTCTTGCTACTATTTTACTCAGGGCTTCTTTGCTCTTTCATTAGTGCCTTAAATAGTTCATCTGGAATTTGCATCTTTCCAGATCGATGGGGTCCCCCCTTGCATCAGTTATTCAATAATCTCATTATTGACCGCATACAACACCTCTTTATGTATTCCGTATTTAGTTTCCCGGATACTGCATAGCAGAGCTCGTCTATATAGCACTTCATCGCAAGCTTCGCAAAAGATGGCGCACTTGAAAACTGATGCTCAGAAGAAAATTCGGACCACCGCCCACTTCCTCGGAAGCGGAGAAGTCGGATGAGTCTCACGAAGAGCAGACGAACGCAAAATTAACAAAAAAGTAACCGAGCTTATCGTCTACTGATATAAAAAGAAATCAAGACTCCATCTACTGAAGGCGAAGCTGGCTCTAGCATCAAGTGCTCTGCATCGGAATCTTAAATAAAGAGCCGGAATCCCAAAAGTACTAACCGGACTTTTTGAAAGAGGAATTGATAAAAAAGGATATCCATAAGGAGATGATGGAGAAATGGGGTAAACTCACACAGGAAGGGAAAAGAAAAAGGAACTCTCTTTGTGATAGGTTCGGAGTCCTCGCTCTGCTATGGTGGGTCTGGCCACCACTAAGGGTACATAAGTCATAGGAGCCATTTTACCAGCTCTAATTTTCTTAGTCTACTCATTTGCAGGGGGCTTACAGTTATATTTGTCTTTTTATATCACGTCCTGAATCCTTTCGACCAGAGATTGTGTCCTCGTCATGAAAAATACAAATATCGACAAAGCCGACCGAAGGCCTGCTTCGAAGAGCAACCAGTGGTTGTCGCTGATTCTAAAATAAGGATCACCTCTATTGATAATTGCCACTTGAAGGCCTTCATCTATTGTGACCGGTCTGTCGTATGGCTTTTTGTGCCTTGAGATTGATAACTTCTCTGTAATCGGTTGATTCTCCGCTGTTTTGTGCTCAGCGACTGCCGCATACGTTGTTGATGGGTCAGACAGACGTAAAGTCATCGTCTTTTTGGGTTGTGGATCTTCGGATTAGCGAATGTGCTTTACAGTTTAGTGCTGTGGGGCATTATTCGTTCCTCCAGAAGACGATGGTTCCTTGGCAGACTTGACCTTCTTACTGTCCCGATCGACAGTGGAGGTACTAAGTACTTTGTTACCAACCGCTTCACCTTTGCTTTTTGGCGTAGAATCGGACTTTGAGACAGTCGATCACGTCGGTCACCCTTATGCATGTCAGTTACTTTCGGGGTGAACTAAACGGCCTTTTCGATTACCTTTTGACTCGGTTTAGGCTTCGGATCAGATTTCGGCTCCCTATCTTTGACTCTACTACTTTGCTCGTTTTCGCATTCACCTTAAAGGTTTTTGCTCGAACAACTATTTTTTTTGGGAGGAATATCCTCTCGATCTGGAGCTCTCGATGCATGCGGATAGGTTCTTTCGAAATTCCTTACACATTTCTCTTTACTCCTGACGAGGTGAACCTCCCTCTCCGAAAGCAAGAACTTAAGAAAATGTGATACAGCATGTTTATAGTGCTTCTTGGGTAGTTCCGACCTCTGAGTCTCTGACCGTTATCAGGGTCTCATTAGATTCTCCTTCGTCGGACATCGATTCAGTTGCAGTCTGCCTCTGAAGCTTATTGTCGGCATGTGGCGACACAGGACCATTCGGATTGAGATTTACCTTCGGTTGGACAATAGGGTCTATACTCCCCTCGTTAGCGCTACAGCAATCTTCTTGAGTAGACTTGGGAGCTTCACCGTGATGTCCAGCTCATCATCAGTTAGGGTTAGATCTTGTAGCAGTTCCTCCGGGAGTATGTCCCAACTTTGCTCTACCGAAGAGTTCCCTACTCTGATTCTCTAAACTATAGTGTATAGCGCTAAGGTCGTCCCCGCCCAAAACTGCGGTCTTATCTGTCAATGACTGTTTTTTACCAGTCTTGACTAAATCATGTTCCATTAGAATTGCCGGGTCGTAGTTTTTTTCGGGTTAAACTATATGCGCTTATAGCGGGTACAGCTGCAGGTGCCGCAATCACTATATTTAGACGATATGGGGCTTGTGGTCTCACCAACGCTTGCCGACGGTACTTGGTTTTTAACTCCCTCCACCTTAACTTTATTTTTCTGTTCCTTTTTCCTTTTTTGTTAATTATTTAAGGAAACTATTCCGATTCATTATACGAAGATCTCCAAGGTGTCCACGATATGGGGCTTGTGGTCTCACCAACGCTTGCCGACGGTACTTGGTTTTTAACTCCCTCCACCTTAACTTTATTTTTCTGTTCCTTTTTCCTTTTTTGTTAATTATTTAAGGAAACTATTCCGATTCATTATACGAAGATCTCCAAGGTGTCCACGATGTGCAGAGCCAAGATCCGGTCAACCCTATACATGGTAGTGACGCCCTCGCCATCCGCCACCCGGGTCTTCCTCCTTGTGGGATATTGGCAACTCCATATGTTTACTTGTAGTCTAGGGTTTGTAATTGTGCCGGATTAGGCTAGATCCCAAAAGAGTGTTCTATTAAAACGATTGGGTGCCAGAAATGTCTGCACGACAATACAGATTCTTGGATGGCACATAAATATTCGCGGAAAATTATTTTTCTTATGACACAGTTTTGACAAAGCCACTTTGGGTATTTCCATGGCCCTAGGCGCATTTGTCAACAGAAGTGACTGTAATTTTGCATTCTATGTTTCTGGTGGGAACTAAATCTCTTCCCAGAAAATGTCCGTGTTTTGGTCCCGCCATATTTAGGTACTTTGATGGTGCTAAGCGCGTTTGCCAATCGAAGTGGCTTTAAATTGGCATTTCAAGTTTTTGGTTGGCCAGAGTATGTTACGTAAAGAAATTGCCAATATAGGTTAATTTTTTTAACGTGGCCCATAGGCTTTGCCCCAGTTTCTATAAGCTGAAGGTCATAGCGGAATTTTCTAGTATTTATAATTTGGTATTTCCCTTTACAATAAAAGAGTAATCATAGGTTTTAATGCTTGCTTCTGTAATAATGAAACAATATTTAAACAATTGGGCGCCATTTAAAATTTTACCAAAAAATTGCAGGCAACCAAATATGTATCTTTACAAATATTAGACTTGCATTTTATTCAAAATAATGTTTTCAGTTTTTGTGTAAATATTCACAATTGGGCGCCAATATTTGTCGGTTTAGATTTTGATTGCATTTAAACAAAAATGCAGTTTCCTACGTTCAGTTTGAATTCCCATTTGTAGATTTTTTTCTATTATTTCACTATGCAGATATTATAGGCGAAGAGGGTAAGCAGGTACTGAAATGGAATATATTACACAGATTTGATATTTTGGGATCCCATTTTGTGACAAATCTTTTACCAAAAATATTTTTTTCAGTCTGCGATCGAGGATGTCTCCCGTATTTCTGGCACTTTTTGAATCAAATTGGCTTTAACTAAATAATTTATAGTATAAAAGAAGGTTTATTGTGTCCGTCGAATTTTCCAGTCGAAGTGGGTGTGAATAAACTAATTATTCACTGCATAGTATGGAGGGTATATTAATTTTGTTTTTCCGTTTGTAACTCATAGAAATAATCATTTCCGACCCTATAAAGTATATATATTCTTGATCAGCGTAAAATTCTAAGACGATCTAAGCATGTCCGTCTGTCCGTCTGTTGTAATCACTCTAGCGTCTAAACGAGTTGAGATAGATCGCCAAAATTTTGCACAGAGTCGTCTTTTGTCTGCAGGCAGGTCAAGTTCGAAGATGGGATATATCCGTACACGTTTAGGCATAGCTCCCATATAAGGGTACCCCCAAATTTTTGGTATTTTGGTGTTCTTGAGCGCGTTTTTCAACCGAATTCGCTGAAATTTGCTACATTGGGTTCGTATTGGGTACTAAATGTCTCCACATAAAAATAAAATAAATATAGGTCCTTATTTTAGGATAGCCCCCCTATAAGGGTGCCCCTAATTTTACGGTATTTTGGGGAGTTGGATCGCATTTTGCGACCCAATTCGCTGAAATTCGGTACTTTGAGTTCTTATTGGGTGGCAAATGTCTATACTAAAAATTATATATATAGGTCAATTTTTTCGGGTAGCCCCCATATAAGGGTACCCCCCAATTTTCGGTATTTTAGGGTTCTTGAGCGCGATTTTCAACCGAATTCGCTGAAATTTGGTACATTGGGTTCTTATTGGGTACCAAATGTCTCCACTAAAAATTATAAAAATAGGTCCACTTTTTCTGGTAGCCCCCATATAAGGGTACCTCCCAATTTCCAGTTTTTTGTGGAGTTTTGACCGGATTTTTTCACCGAATTGGCTGTAATTAAGTAGCAAATCTCTCCACAAAAAATTATAAATATAGATCAATTTTTTCGGGTAGCCCCCCTATAAGGGTACCCGCAATTTTCGATATTTTGAGGTTCTTGAGCGCGTTTTTCAACCGAATTCGCTGAAATTTGGTATTTTGTAGTCGTATATGGTAACAAATCTCCCCAACAAAAATTATTAATATTCACCCCTTTTTAGGGGTAGTTCCCATATAACCCCCTTTTTTATATTAAAATAGTTATCTGATTTGTTCTGTGTGTTGCGGTTGGGTAGTCGTTACGGGGAATAGTCACTTTTTACCCTACAAAGACTATTTAGCCATCTGTTGTAAGCATTCCGCCTTCTAAAGATATTGTGATAAAAAAACTCAAATATGACGATAATGAAATATATCGGTAGACATTTAGGCATCTCCTCAATATAGTGATACCTTCTAAAGGTCAGTATAACTATCTGTCAGTATAACTATGGTGGAGGGTATCCAAAGTTCGGCCCGGCCGAATTTAACGCTTTTTCACTTGTTTTGTTCTCAATTTGGTACTTTGATTTCAAAGAGGGTAATTTTCTTAGATTCATGTTTTGACTCCCATACATGTGGGTGCGGAACTTATGGCCGGTTTCACCAATCCTTACGAAGTTTTCACTTGTTGAATCCTAATCTAATCCAGTCCAACCAGTTGCCTAAATTTTGATATTCTTTTTAAATATTTGATATTCTTTTTAAAACTTACCAGTATATTTTTCCGTATACACTTCGACATGTAACCACCTACCACATGGGCTTTATTTCCTTCAGATTTCTTTATCACTAAGTTTTGATTTACGATTATGTACCTGCAAAACTTCAAAACCAAAAATTCCCCCAACACCTGTTTTTTTTGTATCTCATTTCAAGATAAACATCACTTCCGATTATTTATTTTAGATAATTTATTAATTGAGGAATTTTTTGACACAAATTTCATATCAATTTACATACACATATGGAAATGATTAGTATTCGAAAAATATTCCCACATCATCAACGGTTCGCATCGACGAAACTCTACCCCGATCATTACAATATATTTATTTTTATTGTGATTTTATTGGTTCACAGGCGCCACCACCAGCGACATTGGACCCATTTATTCAATGGGTCCATTGTTCCATTGAGGTTTTGTGGAAAGTGTTAAAAAATTATCAAATCATAAGATTTACATAATCGCCTATGGTGATCAAATTACATTGGAAAAAAATCTCCCTCCCCTACGATTGGGACAATTGTTGTATTGTAACCAAAGTGTCAAACACCATGTGGTGCTTGGCCAAGACGACAATGACAAACGTAACAAAAACAAAACAAGGTCCATTGATGTCATAAAAAAAAAACATGATCGCTATTGTTATTAGCAACCAAATACAACAAAAATGTTTGGTTAGGTGCAACATGTGTGGAGGTACATGGCGTCAACGGCGACACTGGTACTGGTGGTACTCCCGTGACAGTCTTACTAATGATGCTGATCCAAAAATGCACCTTGGAATGGGTAGTTTGTTTTGGTCCCGAAAACCACAACCATTCACACCAATCGCCAACCACCACCATCACGATAGATCACGACAGACGACCACCAACCGCACAAGAAGGTGAATTGAAATATTTCTATTATTGTTATGGTCATTATTCTTCGTCTAGTTATGGCTGGTTGTCGTGGTTGTTGTTGTAGGGAGCATAATTAAATCTATAATTTTTGGAAATAAATCTTTCGTTAGTTTCGATTGAAAGACAAATGAACGCATATGAGGAATGGAATACGAACGATGTTGATCATTTCATTGGAATGAATTCAGTTTTCAAATGCAGACAGACACCACAATAATAAAAAACGAAGACGTGATAGACCCCCATCAGAAGAGATGAAGATGATGAAGACCTAGGGTGCTATTTTTATGGCCCATTGCATTGTTGTGTTAACCCTCCAACTAAATAGCACCACCACCACAAGTCGCAGTCAGTTAGACAGCCAACCAACCACCTGCTGTTTTAGTTGTTAAAACAAACCATTGTCTTTTGGTGGGTTTTTGGAATATACCTTTCTTTCTTTGTTGTTGTTCCTCGTTTTTGTTGCTGTAGATCTTTTAATTTTTAATGACCACATTCATAGATTATCATTTAATATTCTCTCATTTATGATTCCTTCGATATGATATGATTTTATTATTGTGATACAAAACAAGTACAAGGTGTTATGATATACCCTACAATAGGAGCAGTCAATAAAATTATTCGATACGATTTTCTTTGTAATTTAATAGGAAAAAATTGCTTTATTAAAGGATGTAGTGGGGAATTTGGAATTTGAAATTGGTTGACAATTCAATAAAAATTAAAAAATGGCTAAATAACAAAAGTAAAAAACTAATAAAATAAATTTCAATAAAATATTGTATGCCGTCCAAACGGTTTTAGAAAGGATAGTCGAGATCTCAATAATTTGAACAAATTATTACTGGAATTTTTTTCGATAATTTCAGTAAATTTGAGCTAGGTGAGATGGATTTTTCTTAGTAATACCCATACGCAAGTCCACAAGCATATTAATCAACTTTTTATATCGAATAGTTTATAAGCAAATTGTTCAAAATGCTGTAAACAGAAATTAATCTTTGTCAGGTCTTCTCGCCAGTCGTCCGTTTTGATTCAACGTGAGAAGTGAGTTATGCAATCGACCTCCCACTCTTAATGCTCCATGTTTATCTATATAGGGGTAAGGTGTCACTAGCCTGTGACTTTTATTCAGTTGTTTGTTTTGTTTTAGCTTCGTACTTCTGCTCTCCATTAAGCTTCTTGATGTCCTTTTACTATTATTTTCTCAGCATTTGCTATTTCCTCTCGCATCAAATATTTTGTATGATAAGACTTTTTCCTAGAGGATCGATCATTCTCGTTCCTTTTTAAAAAAAGGAATTAGTTCCTTAATGTAGTTCCTTTGCTCCATATAGTTCCTTTACTCCATACAGTTCCTTTGCTCCTTATACATCCTTTGCTCCATATAGTTCCCACTTCTAGATAGTTCCTTTGAATCTCTCTTTCTTTCATCGTTCTTTTTTTTTGCTCACATAAATCCGTGTTGATTTGTTAATAGATGAAAACTTTTAAAATTGTAGAAATACGACAAAAAAAAATAATTTCTATTTTGTAGAATATTTAGAAGCTACAGAATTCAACTGCAGGACAAAATATTTTTTTAATAGATAAATAAAAACATTAAAAAAATAAAATAATTTTACTATTTATACATCAAGAAATTGATGAGCGTATGTTTATATATTGTCGACAATGTAAATGAATATGGGAATAAATGCCGAATGAATATGGGAATAAAGGAACGAAATCTGTAAAAGGAACGAGATTAGTGAAAGGAACGAGATCAGTGAAAGGAACGAGATCAGAAAAAGGAACTATATTCGTTATAGAGCTGGAACTAGTTCCGATCGTTCCTCAGCAACACCCATGCGTGTACTCTCAGCAATTTTTGGTATGATGAGTATCTTTCTGTTAAATCATCACAATCAACACCGTCACATTGACAAGGGAGATCAACGATTTCTCCGGTCGAATCGTCCATTCCTTTTCTTCCTTCGACAAACACGAGGGACCAAAGATCATTCCACAAAAGATCGCAATGCATTAATCTATCTGAAGATAATCCTATTGTTCCCAAGTCTGCCGGATTTTCTTTTAAATTTCCATAATTCCGCTGAGCCTCCTGCAACAAATTCTTTTTACCATTGACTCTCGTTCTGATAAATTTATGTTTGCTGTTGATGTTTTCAAGTCACGCCAGGGTTATGGTCGAGCTAGTTCAATCATAAACCTTCTTTTTATTTTTCACCACTTCCATTATTTTTTCTCAGCAAGCGAGCTAGAAGGTGAGCTGCACGGAGATCTGCTTCGGAAGAGTCTTCCTATTTTTTATAGGAATAACCTTACTTTTGGCTGCCACCATTTCACTCCACCTGAAGTTTTTATATAAACCACAGCTACATACACCACCCCACAAACGTATAAAGGACCACGATCTGCACTTGGAATGTGCACACGTTGTACAGAACAGGCAGAGGTTTTGCTTTGGCGGATGTACTCAAGAAGAATAAAGCCGATATTATTTCCTTATAGGAAATGCAATGGAAAGGTACAGGCGTACAGATGGTTAGGCACTGTAGTACAGCTGTCATAAAACGAAAAATGAATTTGCCTGCGGTTAACCGGATAATAACAGACCTCATCTCCAGATTCTGTCCAGTAAATGATCAATTGCTATAATCCGTGTAAAGGTGTAGTTCTTCTACATCAGTCCATGCTCCGACCGAAGACAAAGATAAGTAGACCAAATACACATTTTACGAACGACTAAAACAGCATGTGTCCGCTGTCCTGACCATGACATTAAATTTATGCTAGGAGATTTTAATGCAAAAATCGGACTGGGAAAATATTTTTGGTCCCACCGTCGGAAAATTCAGCCTCCATGAAGAAACATCCGACAACGACATGAGGTATATTAACTTCGCGGCCACCAAAATCGTGGTAGTTGGCAGCACCAGATTAAAGCATATCTATATACACAAGGCCACCTGGATTTCTCCCGATCAAACAGCAATAAATCAAATCGATGATGTTGTGATAGACGGAAGGCATTCGTCCAGTATTTTAAACGTTCGATCGATCCGTGGAGCGAAAATCGATTCGGACCATTACCTTGTAGCAGCCAAGGTTCGCACCCGTCTTAATGTAGCAGCAAAGGTGCGATCTAATGTAACACGGAAACTCAACGTCGAAAAGCTTCAAACACAACAGATAGCAGAAGCCTACTACGCTCAACTTACCCAACTGTTTGACGAAAGCACTCCTTGTCCCGATAATAATATAGAAGCACAATGGCAGAGATTGCACACTCCCTACAAACTGCAGCAAAAGCATCACTTGGGTACCAAAGACCACCATCAAGAAACCCATGGTACGATCAAAGATGTCGTAATGTTACCGATATGAAAAACGCAGCTATAGGGCAACCCTGCAGACAGTAGCAACACGTAATGCGATGGAGAATTATCGGGAGAAAAGGAAAGAGGAGAAGCGTATTTTCAGAAAAAAGAAGAAAGACAAGAAAAACGAGTAAAACACCAAACCGAATGCTTTGGTGCAGGCACATCCTCCTTTAGAGATGAAGAAAGAAACCTGGTGTCAGATACAGATAGCGTGTTGAGGATCTGGACGGAGCATTTTTAAAAGCTTCTGGGATCAAATAGTGGCGTTGAAGAAGATACCCCAGAACCAATAAGTGATGATGGTATAGAGTGTATACCACCTAGCCAAGATGTGGTCATAAAAGCAATTAATCGGTCTCCACTGAACGATATGGTTTAGTTCTTATCATTGTTGTTCACTGAATGATTTTTTACCAAACGCAGTCGGTTTCTGAACGGCGTTTCTGCACAATGAACGCCGTCGGTCACTGAACGACATTGTATTTGCTTCTACACTTTCAGTGTTGTTCACAGGTGCACTGACTTTGACCAACTGAACGACATCAAATAAGGACAATTTCATATAAAATCTGTTAAAATGTCAGGAGCATGCACCAGCTGATTAGTACAATTTGGCTTTAAAAGCAATGCACACCCATGCCCAATGATTGGAACCTCAGAGACTGTGTCCCGTGCACAAAAAAGGAGACAAGACGATATGTGCCAACGTATATAAAGTGGTATCCAGCGTTCTGTGTGTCGACTGAAGCCAATGGGCAATGACATTACTGGACCATACCAATGCGGCTTCAGGCCTGACAACCTTGACCAGATTTTCACTCTGCGCCAAATCCTGGAAAAACCCACGAAAAACACATCGACACATTCACCTATTCGTCGTCTATAAAGCCGCATTCGACAGCCCTATCCGTTCAGAGGTGTTTGAAGCCATGTCTGAGTTTGGCATTCCTGCAAAATTAATTCGGCTATGCAGGATAACTTTAACTGGCACAAGATCAGCAGTGAAAGTTGGAAAGGACCTCTCGAAGCCCTTTTATACCGAATGAAGATTCAGACAGAGTGGCAGGTGAACAGAAATGGCATTCTGTATACCAAACAACACATGTCACTCGCCTACCCCGACGACATCGACATAATGGGTCGAACATTGTGAGCGGTAACAGCGACCTTTGATGAAATTGGAAAGGAGTCTGCCAAAGTGGGTCAGAGAGTAAATGGCCAAGCTGATGTTATCAACGTGCAAGACGTCCAGTAGACTCGGACCAACTGTGGAACTTGGGAACGATAGCTTCGAGGTAGTCAAAGATTTTATATAGCTCTGTACCGCCATAAATAAAACTAATAACATCAGCTTTGAAGTTCGGAGAAGGATAGTGTTGGTCAACAGATGCTACTATGGTCTAAGTAAGCAGTTTAGAAACCAGGCCACCTACCGCCAGACCAAACTCACAATATACAAGACGCTGATACTACCCGTGCTGTTGTATGGATCTGAAGCATGGGCACTTGCGCAAGCAGATGAGGCAGCTCTTGGACTGTTTGAGCTGCAGCGACTTCGTTTGCTAGGTCATGTTTTGAGAATGGACGACGATGCCCCAGCTCAAAAGGCATATAAAAGCGAGGCAACTGTTCGTTCGCGCAGAGGGGGAAGACCACGAATTCGATGGAAAGATAAAGTGGAATACATCATCGTGGTTGTATGTGGTCTGGCAGGTGTACCCCAAGGAACACATCTATCTCCAATGTTCAATAACATCTACATATCTGAAATGTTCGCATCTTCTCTTGGAAATTAAGCATTATCTATAGCGTCAACAGATCCACTAGTTCGTACAGTGGATGTACAGCTAAATATAGGTATTTTACCTTATGGGCTCTATAATTAAACGGTGGAAAGTGCTCGACTATAATTTTAACGGGTAAGGCACCACATATTTTGTCAAGTTTTAAGAGCTACAGCACGTTTACCTGAAGTAACTGAAGATATTTTTTATTGGAAATTTGAATTCAAACGGCATATAGATTTTATCCTGGCTAGAGCAAAAAAGGCCTTCTTCGGCCCATGTATTTCCAGTTTGGTTTGACACCTTATCAGATGGAAAGAATTAGGAAGTCTAAACAAAGGGTTCTGGCTACTTCAGTGAACTAACATTTTGTCAAGATTGAACTATCAGATGGCATTCGAATAGAGTATGATATGATAGAGTTGACAAGGTCCTGGTTTCAGGTGCACAGGGATTTTTGGGTAGGAGTGACAGGCTGCAGAGCACTGGAGTATGCCTTGCGATGCGATATCGATATGGAAATTCTGACAAGAGCCAGAAGATTTGCTGTACACTCTGTACAGAAAATATGAGGTTATAAAGAAGGCATAACCCTAATCTGGCGACTCGAAATGTGTTGTTTGCTAATATATAGCACTTAATTGTCGGGGTAACGAATGATTTTGAGATACTCATGTTTAAGAATGATACAGTTTTACAAAATAATTTTCAAGTTCCTAAAATCCATAGGCAGTTTCAACCAAAGGGACAACTTTTGCACTTATTACACTCTCTTCCTAACTGAAGAAATTGAGCTGCTGATAGCATTTCTAGTATTTACATTGGGTAAATTAAACTATTCAAATCATTTTAGGGGCATTTACAGCATTCCTCAAAACCGAACAAGTCTTCAACAATATTAAATAAGAATTGTAGGATTAGATTTGAAATGTCAATTCGCTTAGATGACGTGGTGTAGTGTACCAACAAGTCGCCTTTGGTCCCCCTTCTATTACATCTCCTAAAATAAACCTCCAGTTTCTCAATTACCTATAAATTTTCGTGATGGCATTCATTTAACATAAAAATGATTAAATGTTGGGTCACCCGCAGCATCAACCACCAAACAGTTTCTTTTGTTTATTTTGGAAATAAATAGTTTTTAACACCAGGTATTTTTCATAATTTTCAGTCGATATTAATCTGGCACATAGATCATGGCTATAACACATCGAGAGACACAAGCCCATGCTGGGGGAAGGGAGCCAGCCAAGGGAGCTCGACAGACAGCAAGAAGAAATTTCCAAATAAACACATCCAAACTCCATGGTTGCTTGTCTGTCTCTCTAATAAAGAGTTAACTGTTGTTCCTGGACGGGGGATGGAATGTTTATGGAGAAAATATTTTCGAACACGCTTAATGAGAAGCATCGCTTTTTAATTAACAAAAATAACACATAAATACATACTTGTGTGTTATTGTTGTAATTGTAGTAATAATGTTGGCATGAGCCAATAATTTATTACAATTAAAAAATATTATTAACCCATCGAAATTATCATTACATGTAATTGTTGAGTATTCATAAACAGACAATATGGGGCGGGAGTACTGCAGTGAAAAATCATTTAGAGGGAATACCTCCCGTCGAAAATTACATGTTAATTGTTGTTTTGGAAGAGAGATGCCTTCGGGTTAATTGTTTATTTCATTACCACAAAATACCATTTAACAAGAAAATTTCATACAGTTTTAATTTAAACAAATTAATCGAATAGAAAACATATTTTTTTGTTTATTTGTTTTCTAATAATGAGTGAAAGGTTTACGATTATGATTGTGGTTTTGTTGTAATATAAAAAAAAATCATCGATATAAAGCTGTTACAGGAGAAGGGGATGAGAGTTTATAACGGCTCGAAATGTTGATGCTAACACCTCCTATTTGTATATTGATCATCATATCCAGAACCCATACAAGGCGTGGATTTCTAATGAATATTTTACAGGGATTGTTTTTCAGGGACCCACCCATACAAGCCGTGGATTTTTTAAAGAATATTTTTTCAGGGACCCATCCATACAAGGCGTGGATTTTTTAAAGAACTTTTTTTAGGGACCCATACAAGGCGGGGATTTTTTAAAGAATATTTTTTTAGGGACCCATACAAGGCGTGGATTTTTTAAAGAATATTTTTTTAGGGACCCATACAAGGCGTGGATTTTTTAAAGAATATTTTTTCAGGGACCCTTCCATACAAGGCGTGGATTTTTTAAAGAACTTTTTTTAGGGACCCATACAAGGCGGGGATTTTTTAAAGAATATTTTTTTAGGGACCCATACAAGGCGTGGATTTTTTAAAGAATATTTTTTTAGGGACCCATACAAGGCGTGGATTTTTTAAAGAATATTTTTTTAGGGACCCATACAAGGCGTGGATTTTTTAAAGAATAATTTTTTAGGGACCCATACAAGGCGTGGATTTTTTAAAGAATAATTTTTTAGGGACCCATACAAGGCGTGGATTTTTTAAAGAATATTTTTTCAGGGACCCATCCATACAAGGCGTGGATTTTTTAAAGAATATTTTTTCAGGGACCCATACAAGGCGTGGATTTTTTAAAGAATATTTTTTAGGGACCCATACAAGGCGTGGATTTTTTAAAGAATATTTTTTAGGGACCCATACAAGGCGTGGATTTTTTAAAGAATATTTTTTTAGGGACCCATACAAGGCGTGGATTTTTTAAAGAATATTTTTTTAGGGACCCATACAAGGCGTGGATTTTTTAAAGAATATTTTTTTAGGGACCCATACAAGGCGTGGATTTTTTAAAGAATATTTGTTGAGGGACCAATCTATACAAGGCGTGGATTTTTTTAAAGAATATTTTTTCGAGGCCCATCCATACAAGGCGTGGATTTTTTAAAGAATATTTTTCTAGGGACCCATACAAGGCGTGGATTTTTTAAAGAATATTTTTTTAGGGACCCATCCATACAAGGCGTGGATTTTTTAAAGAATATTTTTTTAGGGACCCATCCATACAAGGCGTGGATTTTTTAAAGAATATTTTTTTAGGGACCCATCCATACAAGGCGTGGATTTTTTAAAGAATATTTTTTTAGGGACCCATCCATACAAGGCGTGGATTTTTTAAAGAATATTTTTTTAAGGCGTGGATTTTTTAAAGAATATTTTTTTAGGGACCCATCCATACAAGGCGTGGATTTTTTAAAGATTATTTTACATTGATTTCTTTAAATATTTGATTATATCGTAAAACTATTTCTAATACCTCCTTCGACATTACACAATTCTCCCACAACAAACTCCATTTAAAACAAAAACCAAGTTATCTAATTTGAATTTAGGAAGAAAACATTGTTTACATATTCATTCATATTTCATAACTATGTCAGCAATAATGACAACAGCAACAACAACAAGTTATCTCCACCAACAACCATAAACGGAACAAATCAAACTTTTTGCACAAAACTTTGCGAACAAAAAGAACAACAACACCAATAAACATGAAACTCAACAATCAAATGGCTAAATATGAAAACAAACCAGTAAGGAAAATAGTAAAGTCGGACGGGGCCGACTATATGATACCCTTCACCACTTTGGGTATATTCAACAGATGGGATCCTAACAGACGTCCCATTTTTGATGGACCATTAACATGAAATTAAACATGTCATTCTGAAACCTATACTAAATTTTGGTCAGATATTGAGTTGCTTCTTACAATGGGACAAAATTATGTAAATAAATTTAAAGCAAAATATCGACATCTAAACAGATTTCATCGAAACTTGTCACACGTTTGGCTAAATCTGAACCGATTTTCATGAAATTTAATACACATCGTTCTAGGCTTAATTCAGAATGTTATGAAAAATTTTGTGGAAATCGTAGGATATATAGGGATTTTGGTGCACTATTTACCTAAAATCGGATGAAAATATATATGGGAGCTATGTCTAAATCTGGACCGATTTGCAGGAAACTTAGCACACATCATTCTAGACCTAATTCAGTACGCTGTGCCAAATTTGGTATACCTTTGGTATACCATTTACATTAAATCGGACGAAAATATATATGGGAGCTATATCTAAATCTGGACCGATTTTCAGGAAACTTAACACACATCATTCTAGACCTAATTCAATACGCTGTGCCAAATTTCGTGCAAATCGAGAGATATATAGAGACTTTCGCGCACCATTTACATGAAATCGGACGAAAACATATATGGGAGCTATATCTAAATCTGAACCGATTTTTTCCAATTTCAATAGGGTTCGTCCTTGAGCCAAATAAGAGACCTATACCTAATTTCATCCAATTCGGATCATAAATGCGACCTGTACTTTGTTCACAATTTAAAATGGACAGACGGACGGACGGACATGCATAAATCGACTTAGAAAGTGATTCTATGCATATTCTCAAAAGGAACCATGGGTCTATCTCGTTTCCTTTTGCCTGTTACGAACATATGAACAAAGGCATAATACCCTGTACCACAGTGTGGTGAAGGGTATAAAAATAAAAAAAAAACCAACAACAGCAATTTGAATAAAGTTCCTGGCTCATCGATGTTCGTTTAGTTTCTAAAACTGTTGTTCGATTCAAGTTATGGTTTGTTTATATTAGTTTTTGTTTTCTTATCTTTTGATGAAATCTAAAATTGCATTTCCGTTCGTAACCGAATACACAAAGGATGGAGTCCTTTGGTGGCCGCTGCCACACGATATTTCGCAAATATTATTTGCATTTCGTTAGTTAATGTCTAAATGAGGTGAACACGAAACCGTCGAATGTACATCGAATTGCCTTCGATAATGCAAAAATGACAAACTAATATCATTAGGACTGAAGTTGGGTAAATTGAAGAAATTCGAATAGGAAATAAACATGTTATAAAATATGGATGAAAAAAAAAATTATCATTTATTGAATATGAAATAAATAACAGGAGCCAATTTGAGATGCACATATGTCATTTGTGTATCAAGTTATATCATAAAATATTCTTCATTAAGGATAAGGCACTTTTAGAGACATAAAACCATCTAATGGTCACGATTGAAATTCGCACGGTTAAAAAATATTTTCCTTGAGGGTCGTTTTCGAAAAACCTCAGATTATATTACTGCGAACAGCGACATTTAGTTCTATAAATAGCATTTCTCCCCATCAGAAGTGATTTCTTTACAACAAGATTAATTTTTAAAGAGAGAAAATGTAGTATCGAGCCTCCTTGGACATGAAATTATGAAAATCTCATGCACTTATGAAAATCCATTCACATATTTCACCGACGTTTTACCGAAACTCAGCTAAATAATCTGTATGATCAAAAATTGGGATTGTTTTTATAAACATGTTTCTCAGCCATTATTTGACCAATAAAAATTGACGAGTTTAGAAAAAAATATCTCTAAGAAAAAAAATCGGAAATTCATCTTATGTACATGGGGCATATTTGAAAAAATTACACTCCAGCGTGCCTATGATACATTCCAACCGACATAGAGAAACCTGATCGTAACAGGCAACCTAACGCAGAGGGATATTGCGAAAGCTACATAGGATACCTTGTTGTGAACAACAGGGCTTGTGAACTGTGGTAACTTCCAGGAGCTTTCGGTTCGAAGGTTTTAATATCACCACAACTGTTGATAGGGACTGCCTGACTGATAAAATATTGCTGATATATCTGTGAGTAATTTATGATAAAACATTCAAACTGCTGAAAATTGTACTGAACCTCTATATTGGGTACATGGGTCTTCATTGAACAATTTTGTGCAAAAAAGAATCCGGAATGCCAAACTACAGCCCATTCCGTAGGAAAATGCAACAAAAGAACGATGTTAAATTTGGCCCAAACTTGGGGCACCGTAATATAGGGGCGACCCTGAAACTTTGATCAAAATTAATAATTTTTAACTTTAGCATTCGAACTCGTTTGCGAACTCGTAATACCAAATTAAAGCCAATTTGATTGAACAACTTGTCCAAAATTTCCATAATACCGAATCCTGGGGGTACCGTTATAAGGGGCTACTCTGCAACATGGATCAATATTAAAAAAATTTTGGAACGGATATGTGTTATACAATGTGAACCCAATTATTTTACGACGAAATGTTTATTTTTGCTCAGAGCGTCCGATATATGCCCCAATGGCGCCATTTAAGGGAATCCGTCCCCATCCCCCTTTCACGATTATAAATTTTCAATGGGCTGGTAAATGAACACGACCATTGGTCGTTAGGGCTTGTAATTTTGCGCATATATATCTGAAGATTTTGAAGAAAAAAAAGATATGTTTTTGTTATTGTTTTGTTGTTGTTTTATGGGATTAAAGAAAATTGCTTATTTTTGATGACAGCATAATAACTCCTCACTGGAACATCGGAATCCGAAAATGTCAACGGTTTAAGAAAGGGTACATGTTCTCTCGAATGAACTAGAATTATTGACTTCGCTCAAAAAATAAGAAATGGCGGACTTTTGAAAAAAAGTTTTTTCTTTTGGAAAATCGCCTATTTTTGACCACAAACTATGTTAAACAAATGAAAAACTGACAGGCCGAACTTTGGATACCCTCCACCATAGATATACTGACAGGTACTTGAAATGAACATATAGGAAAAATACCAAAAAGTGGACCTACACCGACATTTCTATACGACTACAAAATACCAAATTGAAAATACCGTAAAAAACGCGCTCAAGGACCACAAAATACCGAAAATTGGGGGTGACCTTATATGGGGGATATCCGAAAAAATGAACCTATATTCATAATTTTTTGTGGAGATATTTGGTACCTATTAAGAACCCAAAATACTAAATTACAGCTAATTTGGCGGAAAAATACGATCGAAACCCCCAAAATACTGAAAATTAGAGGATACCGTTATATGGGGGATACCAGAGAAAGTGGACCTATATTTATATTTTTTTGTGGAGACATTTAGTACTCAATAAGAACTCAATGTACCAAAAAAAAATGCGCTCATGAACCCCAAATACCGAAAATTGAGGGGTACCCTTATATGGGAGCTATGCCTAAACGTGGACCGATAATGCCAATCTTCGAACTTGACCTGCCTGCAGACAAAAGACGACTCAATGCAAAATTTTGGCGATCTATCTCAATTCGTTTAGACGCTAGAGTCATAGGCGTCATAGAATTTTACGCTGATCAAGAATATATATACTTTATAGGGTCGGAAATGATTATTTCGATGAATTACAAACGGCAAAACAAAATGAATATACCCTCCATATTATGGTGGAGGATATAAAAATAAGGAAGATATTCACCAATTTATCGTAGTTCATACTATAGCTATACACTCAAAGAGAAACGTGTCAAAATTTGGAACCAATTGGATTACTAGTTTTTGAGTTAACGTGCCCGCCATTCGTAAAAACATTTTTTCGAGAAAAAACGTGTTTAAAGTTTGTGAAGCCCTTCAGCCGTCGCTTGATGCTGACACAATAAATCGACTACATCTTCAAGAGTGTTTGAGATTTCCACTAGAAGTTTAAAGACATATTCTTGAATTAATGTAGGTACGAATTAAATAAAAAAAATAATTTTTTTTGAAACCGGGAAAGGGTTGTGGTTCCCTTAATCATTATAAATTGCTTAGTTTGGTCTTCATTTGGATCTCCCCATAAAATATTTGTGATATTTTTAACTCCCTCGTTATTTCAAAGAATTGTATGGGCCACCTTTGCCCATGACCTTAGATCTGATGTGATTTATCTTGTTACAGTTATTCGGCCTGTCACTAAGTTGTTGATTTAGGATCTGATTGTAGTATGTACTATATTTTCAACGGTGTAAAGGCCCGAAAAAAATAAAATTTCAATTTAGTCCTGGTGGCTGGTAATTTCGGCCGATTTCCATGATAATAATTTAGGAGAATTTGCTTGTATTTTAAATGCTGGCACGAGACCAACCAGCAATTGTAAAACTGTGCGGGATCAAGTAGAAAAATACCCTTTTATACAACCAGGTTTTCATGCAGTATCGAATGTATGTTGGTGAAAATATGCACGATATGTCACATGATGATTTGAATGTTCTACATCAGTGTCGTGTATCAAAAAGGCAGATTTGGACCACCTTCACGACTTTCGTCTATAAGCGAGAGTCGCTTGCGATTGAATAAAATAAACCAGTTCTCCGCAGTGCTATAAGGTGGTGCTTCATCACCATACAATTACTTAGATTCATCTATGTATCCACCCCCTGTAAAGAACACAAACTTTGCTCAGTACGCTTATGATAAAACATTTTTAAACGTTCCAATGAAAATATAAAATGTCGAGTCCCAAGCTAATAAAAGGTTTTCCAATATGGACCTGATAATGAACTCTTCAAACGGGTTTTAATCATCTGTAAACTATGATTAAAATTAGGACAAAAAGTAGTCGGGGCGATGTATCATCTTTGACTTTTTTGAATCGTTCGGATCGGACGAATGAAGGGCAGCGATATTCTCGACACTTCGACGTGCCCATTGTCTCTCTTAACGAATTGTCTCACGAACGAATGTTTGTAACAGCGATTTTTTTTCTTTTTGTAGTACCGGAAAATTGGACCATATAGGGTAAAAAGGGTCGGGACCTTTTATACGGAGACTAAGCCATTGTAATTTGTCGTCTAGTAGTTTGTTTATTTGGAAAAATGTATTAGGAATGGGACTTTTTTGTATGGGCGCGATTATTTAGCAATCGAAAAAAATATGCACTGAAAATTGGACGGACCATTTTTATACGGGGCTATGTCAATATAGACCTGAACAGAAAATATTTTCGAAAGATGAGAAAATACGGCTTAAACTTCTAAAATGTCGAAGAATACATGTGGGTGCTATATCAAAACACATACCCATATCAAACATTTTTGCCAATAATATTTTTCTCTATTGAGGAACACGGATTGCAAAATTACATCCACTTAGAATGCGGATAAACGATCCAAAATATCGAGCAGTCTCAGGCTCATTTAAAACTATCAAACATATGAATGAACTATGGGTCCGGAACCCATTTTTATACAACACTGTGCTACAGGGAATTATGTCTTTGTGCATATCTTTGAACAGGCAAAAGAAAACGAGATAGACACATGGTTCCTTTTGAGAATATGCATAGAATCACCTCCTGAGTCGATTTATGCATGTCCGTCCGTCTGTCTGTCAGTCTGTAGATGTTAAATTGAAAACAAAGTACAGATCGCATTTATGATCCGATTTGAATGAAATTTGGTACATGTCACTCATTTGACCCAAGGACGAACCCTATGGAGAAAATCGGTTCAGATTTAGATATAGGTCCCATATATAGTTTCGTCCGATTTTAGGGAAATAGTGTACCAAACTCCCAATATTGATCAGATTGATAAAAAAAATTTTGCACAGAGTATTGAATTAGGTCTAGATTGATGTGTGTCATGTTTGGTTGAAATCGGTTCAGATTTAGATATAGCTCCCATATATAGTTTCGTCCGATTTTAGGGAAATAGTGTACCAAACTCCCAATATTTATCCGATTGAGACAACATTTTGCACAGAGTATTGAAGTAGGTATAAATTGATGTATGTCAAGTTTGTTTTAAATCGGTTCAGGTTTAGATATAGCTCCCATATATAATTTCGTCCGATTTTAAGTAAATGGTGCACCAAACTCCTAATATCGATCCGATTGAAATAAAATTTTGCACAGAGTACTGAATTAGGTCCAGATTGATGTATGCGATGTTTTGTTGGAATCGGTTCAGATTTAGATATAGCTTCCATATATAGTTTCGTCCGATTTTAGGTGGCGCACCGAGGAGTCTATATTCTATATTCATGAAATTTTGCAGCGTGTATTGAATTTAGTCTAGAAAGAAATGGTGTACCAAACTCCCAATATTGGTACGTTTGAGACAAAATTTAGCAAAGAGTATTGAATTAGGTCTAGATTGATGTATGCTATGTGTGGTTGAAATCGATTGAGATTTAAATATAGCTCACATATATACTGTAGTCCGTTTTTATGCAAATGGTGCAAATGGAGGAGCCTATGTCTGTTCGCTTTACATGAAATATTGCATAGCGTATTGGATTGAAGACGTTTCAAGTTTAAGTACAGCTTTCATATATAATTTCATCCGATTTCATCAAAATTAGTGCAAACGTACCAAATCGATCTTAGAATAACGTGTATTGGATTTAGTGTTGAGATAAATTTTGGATAGCGCATAGTGTTGCATCATACCAAATGGTGGTATGATGCAACACTATGCACTATCCAGGGTTACTCAAAAACGTCCATTTGTATATATAACGGGGCAAATTAAAAACTTGGCCTATGGAAAAATTTGTCTTTCCGGGTTCTTAACATATTTTCCAAGAGCATTTATTTACCAAAAAAGAAATCTCCACCCCTCAGACAATAAACATCATTTGTCGCATTATGTTATGAATAGAAAAATACTTTGTTGCCTCTAAAAGATCCTTTCATGTTCGTCGATATGAGAAACCCCTTATTTTCCGTTGTATAAAGAAAATACAAGGGATCGCTTGGAGTTGTCTCTAGAGTATACTCTCAAGAGCATCTATGTTCTCCGGTATTCTGGTATATTCTCCCTCTTCACACACATTTATAGAGCATATTTTTGTACCTGACTAAAAAAAATAGTCTTTAGAAGAAATCTCCAATCACTAGAGTGGTGCAGATTTTGAGGTAACGATATACGAGTTACCTCAAAATCTGCACCACTCTACAAACCGATTTGCAAATTTGTTAATTATTTAAAAAAAAAAAAACGTGTGCATGCAAATTTCCATTAATTTCGGCTTCCGTTTCGAACGACAGTACACAATTTGTACAGAATATCATTCATTTGCACATTGCCTTAATGGTTGAATTTGAGAATGATCAGCAAGAGAAAAAAACAACACCTCTGTCCTCGTTGTCCTCGCCAACATCATCAACATAAAATTCAATAAAATTTCAACATAAATCATTGTCACAAACAAATTGTATATTTTAAGCGAAGTGTTTTTTTTCGCATTCGGTTGAAATTTCCCTTAGGCAATTTCTCGTATTGCAAAAAAATCGCCTTGTTATTTCCCAGCATCTCAAGAGGTGTCCCGGGTGCACCTTCTGCAACAGGATTCAATGAGAAAAACTTTAGCAACTAGGCAAGCAGATTGTGCGTAAAAAGAGGAGGGCGGGAGGAGACTGAATTGTAAGGAGGGTGGGTAAGTAATCGAAAACTTGAAAGGTGTTAATATTCAATTAAAAAAAAGACTCTGCAATTTTATCCGCAGTGGGAATGGATGAGAGAGACACACACACATACTTATATATTACTGTCATTTACCCAGGATACCACCTTTGGCAAATACTCTTTTTTGTTGTTGTTGCCATGACTAAATCTTGTAGTAGTTGACTTGTAGTTTACACGCTGATCAGACACCTTTTGATCGCCTGGGTCCTACTTCTCCCTCAGTTGCCCAAGGATGCCAGAGTACAAAATGTTGGTAGTAGTCGTTATGTTGGTGGCCTACGCATAATAAATTAAGCGTCAACAAGCTGCAGTAATGCCAATTTCAATTTGTTTACGCCTGTTTCCATTTATCCCCCTCCGGTGATAAGTGTTGTCCAACTGTAGCCACTGGACTCCTGGCTGGGCCTGGCTTTTGTGTTTTACTGGGTGTCCATTGATTCATTTTTCCCTGTTACTTTAGGTTGGCATGACATGGTGGCTGGCAGTTTGGTTGCCAGGTTTGGTGGCTGCTTGGTCCTAAATCTTTCAGCTGTTGACCAGCCAGCCTTTCGTGTCGTTGTTCTCCTTCTTCTCCACACACACACAGAAGTGAGTAACGTAACGGCAAGAAATGTCATGGTTTAACTAACGATAACTGACTTATGAATTTACTCAGGTGCGATCAATTGTTGATTTTCAGTTTTCAGTTCGGTGCTCACCCTCTGCGGCCTGCCACCATTCAAAGTTGTCGGATTAAAATTTAAGTTATGAGCATTTACAAGTAAAAATGATATTTGATCTCTCATTCGCTGTGTGAAAAAGTTATTATTTGAATTAACTTCTGAATAGGGAAAATATGGAGAACTCTATGGTTCAATTTACCAAATTGACCTGGTGATAAGCTAAAGGGGAATTAAGCATCTTAAAGAATATATTTAAAGGATTATCAGATGTTCAGCAGATTTTAACGAATATTGTTTAAGGGCTAGCTTAATTATAAACGATGAATTTTTAATGATTATTTCTCAGGGACTTGCAGATCTTTAGGATTTTTTATTTAAATAATAATAATTAATGTTTTAGTCGATTTTGCTTTAGTCCCAATTTAGATTAGGCGAGTTTACTTGCGGCAAGTCTTTGTTTGTAGGAGAGAGGGGCAAGGGGAGAGAGGGGCAAGGGGAGAGAGGGGCAAGGGGAGAGAGGGGCAAGGGGAGAGAGGGGCAAGGGGAGAGAGGGGCAAGGAGGGGCAATGAAAAAAATTGCTCGTACCGACAATTTTCTGGCAAAAATCGAAAAATCGACTTTTTGGTCAGAGGCAAAAATCGAAAAGTCTAAAAATCGACTTTTGCGCTCGACTACGTATCCCTTATTGTCATCATTAAGTATTATGTATATTTGTAACAAGTTCGTTATAAACAAAATAAATGAAAACTGAAAGTTGGTACCGAATAAATAGTTCGCTATAAAAAAGTTCTCTATGTCCGTATTTCCTTATAAGAGTAAATATTTGTATGAAATGTGTTCGCTTCAACACCATAAAAAAGATATATTCTTGATTCCCAAGCTCAATATCAAACCAAAGTGGTTGTAATTTTCAATTCCGAGATCGTGGAAGTTTAAATACATATTTGCAGACATTTTTAATAAAGGTCCATTTTTTCTCTTAGCTCCCGCTTGGGCTCTAATAATTTCGAAAATACTTGAATTTATATTGATTATGTGTTGCGAGGAAATTTCCTACTCATTCAAAGTTCTAATACAGAAAATATTGATGGTCCCATAAAAATATCGAGACTTGTCAAGCCTTCTTTGAACTGGTTTTTCAAAGCTTCTTTCAGCCCAATAAGAAGCCAAAATACAGACACTTCGATTTAAAAATCGGGGTAGAACTTTCCATATACCGAACATTTCCTATGCACCTGATTCGTCTCCTGGCCAATTACCATTCTAGAAAGAACTACTTCATAAACTTCAACATTAAATCTGTCCATTCTCGATAGAAAACATTGTGGAGAAGTTCCCGCTTATAGTAGGTCCACTCCGAACATCAACAGGCAGCTATGATACATACTCGTCCAAACCATTTACTTGAAGAAAGCCTTCGTTGTACCATTAATAAAAAAATGGGAATTACTACGATTTTCAAGCAATCATCACAGTACTCCAAGATAGAGATTCCGATGAAAAAATATTTTTTTTCGCTGAAATTAGCGGTCACGATCATAATATAGAATATAAGTAGTAAAATTCGTGGGTGCTATCAGCCAATGGAGTCTATGCATTTGGTTGTAAGGGGTCGAATCAAAAAAAAAATCATAGGAGCGTTCGACGGGGAAGTTCAGATTGGTTTTACCGAAGTTTTGAAAGGCAATAAACTGTATTCCGGGGACCAAACAAATTGACACAGAATTAAGGTCATATAAAGAATGCAATGAAGGTTGATTTTATAAGACATTCCAAAAAGTCTGATGATATAGTTTATACAGGACGATATCGTAGTCGTGCTGGAATCCGAAACAAGAACCCTAAAAATGTTTTCATTTGGGAACGCTTAGTCCATAACGGCTTGGTGACATCAAACTGCGCTTTACTGAGCTGGCTGGGGATAACGTAATGTTTGCTCTTAAAGACACATTCGAAGAAACGGGACAAAAGAAATTTCCTTTCAATGGTTTCAAATGTATTGCTACGACTACCTAGGTAAACATCGTCCTGCGCTTATATCAGTCAGGATATATTGGATATCCTCACCTTAGTTTAACGGGTCTAAGATCTTAATGTGTATGAATGAGAGATGGGTGGATGTAAATGTTCATGCTTTTATATGTTTTCCTGATCCAAAGGAGACCTACTGGAAATTTTCAGTAGTGCCAAGAACTGTGGCATATCTAGATATTCTCCTTTAAAATTTAATTGTCAGGAAAACGTACTTACTTAGCTGGCTCAAGACAGAACATTTGTTCCATATGTCGAGCTTAAAAAATATTTCCAACGCGTTGATGTTATGTGCAATTTTTCCAATTTGAAAGGCCATGCTTTGATACATTGCCCTTCAGCATGAACTGTCAATAAGCTCACTTTTATATGCATTTTGAGCACAGCATGGCCTAGCCACTGTAGTGCAACGTATCGAGTCACGTCTGACTATGTCGATGTCCGATAATAGATGGTATAGCTCGCGGTTCATTCGACGCCGATATTCGCCATCGATGCAGATCGGCCCGAATATCTTCCGGAGAATTTTTTTCACAAACACTCCAAGTACCCATGCTTCAGAACCATATAAGAGCACGGGTAGTATCAGCGTCTTGTAGAGTGTGAGTTTGGTCTGACGGTCTCCTGGTTTCTAAACTGCTTACTTAGACCATAGTAGCATCTGTTGGCCAACACTATCCTTCTCCGAATTTTAAAACTATTTTTCGCGGTACCAATGTATATAAAATCTTTAACTACCTCGAAGCTGTAGTTTTCAAGTCTATTTGACGTCTTGGGCGTTGATACCATCAGCTTGGTCTTATCACCATTTACTGCCAGACCCACTTTGGTAGACTTCTTCTTAATTAATTTGAAGGTGGCTGTTAGTGCTCGCAATGTTTCGACCCATTATGTCGATGTCATCGGCGTAGGTGAGTAACATGTGTTTTTTGGTACAGATTCCATTCTGTTCACCTTGGCATCTCGTATGACCTTTTCTAGCAGGATGTTAAAAATGTCACAGGACAAATTGTCACCTTGTCTGAAACCTCGTTCGGTGTTAAAGGGCTCCGAGAGATTCTTTCCGACTTTAACTGCTGATCTTGTGCCTGTTAAAGTTATCTTGCATTGCCGTATCAATTTTGCAGGAATGCAGACATGGCTTTAAACACATCTAAACGAACGGGGTTGTCGAATGTTGCTTTATAGTCGACGATTAGGTGGAATGTGTCGATGTGTTTTTCGTGGGGCTTTTTCAGTATTTGGCGCAGAGTGAAAATCTGGTCAATGGTGGATTTTTCAGGTCTTAAGCCGCATTGTTATCGCCCGAAAAAGTCATTGACCATTGGTTTCAGTCATTCACACAGCACACTGGATAGCACTTTATATGGGATGGGAAAGAGGTTAATTCCTCTATAGTTGGCACCCATCGTCTCTTTTTTTGCACGGAACACAGGATGCTGAGGTTCCAGTCATTGGGCATGCATTTCTCTAGCCTAATTATACTAATCAGCTGGTGCATGCTCCTGACCACTGCTGCTGCTTTATTACTCTTCAGCCGATTGATTGCTATTCTGAACTCATCTAGGCTAGGTGGTATACACTCTATACCGTCATCTCTTATTGGGGTATCCTGCACCGAAGCCTTCGGTTTGGTGTTTTACTCGTTAGTAAAATTTCCGGACTTCGTTATGACCCTTGAACATCTCGATTTACTCCCGCTCACGTTTTTCTTGTAATCAGATTTGCAGGTAATATATCAGATTTTCCGTATTTTAAGCCTCTAGCCGCATTTTACAACCGAAGGGACTTTATTTTGGCTTCCAATGTATGTTTAAGCTTGATCTAGACCCCTCATATCAATCTACATTTGGCATAGTTCACAAATAGACGTTTCGGCCCATTTTTTAGTATTTTAAATATTTTAGCTGCTGTTTCTAATCGAAAGGGTTGTTATTTTGACAATTTACAATATAGATCCATGTCTTGAGCTGGATCCCCCCATATTTTTGAATGCCCATCTCATGGTAGAGGGTATACGAAGTTTGGAACGTCTAAACATATCTTTTTGAAGAATATTTGTTCAATGACTTGCCGGTCTTAATGCGTAGACATTTTACAAGACTTGACAGGTGTTCAAGGACTTTAAGCATGAATTCTTTTTTTACATTTTTTGAGGACTTCCAGACCTTTAGCTTGGATTTTTTTTCAATAATCTTTTAAAATTATATTTAAAAACGTTTTTATTTAAATAAAAATGAATTTTATTCTCACAAGATTATTGAATTAAATAATTAAACAAATGTACCTCCAAATATCTTCGTTTTATGACCCGTTGCCTTAAACGCGTGAAAAGTAAACAGCCGCAACAACACGAAGTTTCTTAAATACAAACATATTTATGATTATATCACGTAACAAACAAACACACACACCTTATTGATCCGAATCATACCGAAGAACAAAAATGCAGAAAAAAGTATCAAAATTCATTAATCTCTCGACAATAATCTCTAAATCAATATTGAAACGTGTCTTCACACCTCTTTTGGGTTTAGTTAGGCCTGAGTCTGTTTGTCTGTCTTTGTGCCTGTTGAAGTTCATATCTTGACCAGAGATATCAAATGCCACAATGCAACACATTCGACATATGTAGTCGAAGTCAGAAATGTGAATAAACATACAGACATACGTACGACATAACCCCTCATAAAAGTTCTGAAAAGAAAAAAACAACAAAACAGAACAAATCCAAAACCATAACTGCGGTTTCCAGAACCTCAACATTTGCCGGTGGTATTTCCCTAGGTCTCACTGTGTGCATACTAGAATAGGAGTGCAACAAAATAACACCTCCCATATGTGGAGTATTTCCAATGGTTTAAAATAAACAAAAACCTTAATGTGTCCAATTTTCCCATCGCCTGGCAGTGTTATGTAGGGCGGGCGTATTCGAACCTATTCGGATGGTAGTAAAGACAAAATAAAAAGGTGTAAAATGTAAATAAATTATCCCTGCTAAAGATGATATCGATATGACTTCTTCGCGGACGATTGTTAACAACAACAGCCTATGAACTAGGAGAAATATTGAAATATTTTAAATCGAGTGGAAAAAATAGAGCCACCAGAAATTTCATATCATGCCGACTTTTTGGTGGCTTATCTTCGGATATTTTTGTCATATGGAAAGCAAAAAAAGAATTCGATTTTAATCTAAAAAATAAAATAAATAAAAAGGACTGTGATTTCAGCATATCCATGAATTTTTATAATTCAAAAATAATCTCGAATTTTGATACCGACTTACAATCCGAAATTTTGATTATTACTCTTGAAGTCATTAAAAAAAACAGTAAGGAAAGTAGTAAAGTCAGAATGGGCCGACTATATGATACCCTTCACCACTTTATATATATTGTACATTTGTATCCTAACAATTTCATGCCAATGTTCCCTCGAAGGAACCTTTCTGCAACCTATCCTAATTTAATTTCAATCGGGATTTATATAGGGATTTTGATGAAACATTTACATAAAATCGGACGAAAATATATATGTAAGCTATATCAAAATCTGAACCGATTTCCAGGTTCATCATCATTCTAGACTTAGTACGCCATGTCAAATTTCGTGAAAATCTAAAGATATGTAGGGGCTTTGGTACACGATTTACATTAAATCGGACCCAAATATATATGGGAGTTATATCTAAATCTGAACCGATTTTTACGAATCTTAGCACACATCATTCTGGACTTAATTCAGTACCCTATGCCAAACGTCGTGCAAATCGAAAGATATACGGGGACTTTGGTGCCCCATTTACCTTAAATCGGACGAAAATATATATGTGAGCTATATCTAAATCTGATCCAATTTTCTCGAAACTTAGCACACATCATTCTAGGCTTAAGTCAGTACGATATGCCAAATTTCGTGCAAATCGAAAATATATGTATATTGGAACTTTGGTGCACCATTTACCTAAAATCGGATGAAAATATATATGAGAGCTATATCTATATCTGAATTGATTTTCGCGAAACTTAGCACACATCATTCTGGACCTATATCGGACGAAAATATATATGAGAGCTATATCTAAATCTGAACCGATTTTCTCCAATTTCAATAGGGTTCGTCCTTGGGCCAAATAAGTGACTTGTGCCAAATTTCAGCCAAATCGGATTATAAATGCGACCTGTACTTCGTTTACAATTTAACATCTACAGACGGACGGACATGTATAAATCGACTCAGAAAGTGATTCTATGCATATTCTCAAAAGGAACCATGTGTCTATCTCGTTTCTTTTGTCTGTTACACACCACAGTGTGGTGAAGGGTATAATTATTACTCCGATTTTTAATCCAAAAACCACCGTGCCACAAAACCTTATATCCCAATTATAATCTTAAATTTTGGAGAAAGAACTACAATCCGATTTTTTTTGAAGTCCTTCGACATAAAATTCAAAACCACTGTCTCCAAAACCCCAAAAACAACAACCTAACATTCGTTTACAATTGCCTCTGACCATAAAAATGACATCGTAACCTGCTGGCATGTTTTGACGATCTGTAGCCCAGCATCACTGGGCTATACATTTCAAGGCGCACTCCGCACACACTGCGTTTACATTGCGTGTGTGAATTTCATGTAAACATGATTGTATTTAAGATCATTATTTTTTAACACCCATTCCAACATTAATTTTCCCAAAAACAAAAAAATGCAACAACAACTCCAATCAGATGTCCAGGCACCCAGTTAACCAAGTCAGCAGAGCCATGTCAGCCACCATTCCAAAGAACACAAACACACACGACATGATATCAATTTAATGGTTCTACAAACGAGCGATTGATGACCATATCAAATAACTAAACTATTCTCATACATTTAAATTTAAATGCTTACAAACATACATATGTATGTACGTGTATGTATGGATGTTGAGGGTATGGATATTCATTCGGCTGCAGCTCATCTGCAACATTTCATTATCGTATAACTCTGTCGAAGTCTGGAGTTGAAGTTAAGGTTGAAATAAAGTAAAAAGGGAATAGGAAACTGTGTGTGGAATTTCAAAAATGTAACGAGGGTGTTATAGAAATTAAGGTACCCCAGGATTGCAAGAAGCCTATCAACAACCTTCACTGAGGTCTTCTCCTTCTAAGGAATCATTATTTCCTCTAATACCCATCCCAATCAGTGTTCCATTGATATAATCCCTAGTGACATTCTAAGGGTAGAAACAAGTTAAAATTTTTTCCGGAGCTATTTGCGAAGCTTAACAATAAATATTGTTGACAAACTTTACAGTCTGGTCCGCCATGGAAAAACATTGAATCCCTCTCATGACTCCAATAAACTACTTACACGAGGAGAAAATCGAAGATCCTTCCTTGTTGGATGTTGTCAAAACAGTAAACTGAACCATCACCCTATGTGTAGCCTTCCGCCACCCAGGCATCTTATGAGTTATCTTCATGATTTGAAAATAGAGATCCGGGGACACAAAAGCGAGCCTCTACATCAACAGGCCTAATGTAGAGGATGGAATTGTATACACATTGATGTAGTTAAAATTTGAGAATATTGGGTGACAGTCCTCGGAGAACACACGCCACCTATAGCAGCAGAAGACCGAAACAAACCAGAGTGGTTTTGGCATAACTGAGATATGTTTCCTCATATTAGACACCTCTTCATTAGAGGCACAACCTATATTGGTCGCAGCCTTTTGTGAAACTGTAGTTAGAAGCAGATCTAAATAAGGCTGAGAAATATACAGCGCTAAAACTACCACAACACTATTTTTTGTAAATAAAGTCCTTTTCTTATTATTTTATGTGTGAGAAAACTCTAAGGAGATATATTTACATTTAAAAACCTCAGATGGCCTTCCCCATGTAAAATTTGTAGTGTTCGCTTTATAATTTTGGTGTCTAGAGCGACTAAAAATCATCAACGAAAATTACAGGCGTTGTCCTTCACCATAACCGGAGCCTCATGCAAATTTCCCTAGCCATCAGCGCTACATTTTTCTTCTTTAGCCAGAACTAATTCTACATGCAAAATTTCGTGATGACTTCAATGTGTCTTGTATCGTATTTACAAATTATAATGGGCAGACGGACGATCATTATACTAAAATGTGGGTCTAGGACTAATATTTCGCGGCGTTACAAACTCTCTTGGGCCACACAAAGCTATTATACCCTTTGAACATAGTTGTGTAGTTCTCAAAGGATTCCGCAATCCTTTAAATAAAAAAATACAAATTTAGGTTTACAAAGTTTTATATTGAAAAATATCTCCAAAGAGCTATTCTATCTATATAAGTACCCTACAGAAATGTTTTCTCTTGAAGAAGACATATAGCAGATATTTTGTCTAAAAATGGATTTAAAGTTATAATCTATCAACATTATAAGTATCCGATTCGGTTTTCATGTACTCTACTGAAATTCCTCCCGCCACTCCATTCGTTATACCTATACTTACTAAACCTCTATATAAAAATTCAGGGGAGAACACAACGAAAACACCTGGACCCAGAATACCAAACAAGAGCCGCTTCTAGGGAAAAATACGACTAACACCTTCAAAATGCCGAAAAAGGCGGGATATATATCGAACATTTTCTGGAAAAGTGTTTTTCACCAAGAACCCATAATGCCAAATTACAGCCAATTCAATACGAAAATGCTGCTAAAACTTTCAGAATACAAAAAATACGGCGAGACATTTTTATGACTGCGATTTCGTAAACATATTCGAACATATTCTGTAAAACCAAATTACAGCCACTTCGGAGTGTCTGTAATGCGGCTAAACCTTCAACGAACGTGCATATCGCACTCCAAAATATATTAATTCAAAGTAAAAGCCCCCTCTTTTAGAAAATGTGGCTACGACCTTCAAACTACCTAAATGGGGATATGAAGGCCCTACTTTGAAATGCCTCCATTTCAAAGAATGACAGCATATTTTTGTGTTATTTGGGGAATAAAACGTCCTTAACAAGCATTATGTTCTACAGGACCTGGGTGGCCTCTAGAAATATTTTTTTTATCTACTAAAGGCATTCAGTGAGTACTTTTATCTATAAGTTGGATACGAAGGAAGACTTCTTTCCTTCTTTTTTGTTCTAATAAGGACTTCTTACTTGGAAATCCGACCATAAAAAATCAATCTTTCAATATAATAACTCTTAACAGGCCTGAATAAGGCATTTAAAGAGGCCCTCTGTTTAGAGAAGGACTCCGGCATTAGGCTTTTTATTTCCAAAGGAGCCATTCTTTCGTCTAAGGTGATTTCGATCTCTAAATTTGTTATGTGTGCCTTTGATGAATCCATGATGAACAAGTAGTGTACGAAATTTTATTAGAAAATTGTACTAAAGGCCTCTTCAGAGGTCTTCTAGTTGACGACGACTCCAATAAACGTATCTTATTTATTGAATTTCTTTTACGGCTCTCTTATTATTATTGTAGCTTTCCAAAATGATATCCTATTTTCAAAATTATTCTAAAGATGGTTTCTGTATGTTTCAATGAAGGTTCTTATCGTATTTATCCTCTAGTTTTTCTGTGTACAGAAAGCCATTAAGGCTGTCATAGATCTAACGAAGCCTTATTACATTTAAAAAAGTCTCTAAGGATTCTTTGGAGAGGTCTTGTAAAAACTGAGTATGAAGTTCTTTTATCTAAGCGAACATCTCTAAAGAAACCAAATTTTCTAAGTAAACCTAGATTCCGGCAAGTAGAGTTCCGCTTGGGAATGATTCCGATAAATCAGTACGAGGTCATATTTGGTCCACCAAACTGTTATTATCTTGCTTTAGCTTCGTTATTATCTTGCTTTAGCTTCACTTGTGCTAAATATAATCGTATTCCACCTACTTCGAAAATCGAAACCATGTTCATGTTATTTAGTGGATCCTGCGAACAGAATGGGATGTCGCAATCAGTTTAGGTAACAGGAATCAGACGTGCTTTGTTGGCCCCATGTGTCGGATATTCGGTCTATCGGCTAAAAAACCTCTAGGGATGTTATTACTTCTCAGAGAATTTGTAGTAATTCGTCTATCTAAGGAAGACCTCCAAAAGGAACTTCTATACACGGAATGTCTCTAATAAGGTCTTACATCCAGCAACGTACACAGGATTTCATTTCGGGGGGCGGGCCCCCAGGGCTCCCCCCCTGCGCACGTCCCTGCTTACATCTATAGGCCCAAATTTTTTTGTGTAGAGACCCGCTTACTAAGTCCTTTAGAAACATTTTCACCTACAGAGATCTCTAAGCAGGACTGATGCCAAACGAAGGCATTCAGCGTAGCCAAATGAAGTTTTCTGAAGGGAAACTTTGCGGAATATTTGTTTTTATTTATTGTTAGTTAGAGCTGTACTATTAAGGGACTAGTACGAAGGTCCCTTAATAAGTCTGTATGTAGCTCAGTTATTTATATTTCCCCAAATTATTAAACTGCAACCTCTTAAAAGGGTTACCTCAATTAATAACAACTTCGCACTGATATACCGAAATTATGTCTGTTTGCATTTGGGAATTCTATTCACCAACATTTTGTTCCCTTCCCTCCTCACCACTTTTCATCTGACATGCTGGCTGCTGGAGAGTAGAGATGATTTTGTTTTTACATATCCCAACCGATGATAATCTTTGGTGAATAATCTTCGACACTTAAATGGTATTGCCTACAGTTAAGTATTATGGCTGCTGAAGTTGTTGTTGCTGTTGTTATTGTTGTAGTTGTTGTCATTGCTTTTGACATTATCTATCTTCTGTTTTGACCACAAAAGATATTCCCGATCGTTGTTGTTGTATGAAAATAAAAAAAGAGTTGATACTATGCAGTGACGATGCTGATGATGATGGCCAAGAGATAACGAGATGCTGTAAACAAATATGTTGAAATCAAAAGAGGCACAGTGGTTCCAAAGCAGACAAATTTCAATAAAACTTATCTTCAGTCCTTAGGAAAGTTTCAATTCAGCCTGGCTGAATAGTGTTTTCCATAGGAAAGCTTCAATTCAATCTGGCTGAATTGGGGTTTCTATAAGAAAACTTCAATTCAATCTGGCTGAATTGGGTTTTCTAAAGGAAAACTTCAATTCTGCCTGGCTGGATTGGGTTTTCTATAGGAAAACTTCAATTCAACCCAGCTGAATTGGATTTTCTATAGGAAAACTTCAATTCTGCCCAGCTGAATTGGATTTTCTATAGGAAAACTTCAATTCCCAGTTGAATTGGATTTTATATAGGAAAACTTCAATTCAGCACAACTGAATTGGGTTTTCTATTGGAAAACTTCTACTCAGCCCGGCTGAATTGGGGTTTCTTTATGAAAACTTTAATTCAGGCCTGCTGAATTGGGGTTTCTATAGGAAAACACTGAATTCAGCCCAGCTGAATTGGGTTTTCTATAGGAAAACTTCAATTCAGCACAGCTGAATTGGGTTTTCTATAGAAAAACTTCTATTCAGCCCAGCTGAATTGGGTTTTCTATAGGAAAACTTCTATTCAGCCCAGCTGAATTGGGTTTTCTATAGGAAAACTTCTATTCAGCCCAGCTGAATTGGGTTTTCTATAGGAAAACTTCAATTCAGCCCAGCTGAATTGGGTTTTCTATAGGAAAACTTCAATTCAGGCCGGCTGAATTGGGTTTTCTATGGGAAAACTTCAATTCAGCCCGGCTGAATTGGGTTTTCTATATGAAAACTTCAATTCAGCCCGACTGAATTGGGTTTTCTATAGGAAAACTTCAATTCAGCCCGACTGAATTGGGTTTTCTATAGGAAAACTTCAATTCAGCCTGGCTGAATAGTATTTTCTTTAGGAAAATTGTAGTTCACCTCGGCTGAAAACACTTTGCATGCCATCTCTCATTCCTAGTTGCAATGCCTATCTAGGTTTATAGCGTCTTGATTTCATTTCATTTAACTAAATGTCGTTGGTATTGTCTTCTCCTGCTGTTTATGTTTTGACGCTTCGCTCATTTGACTCTCCGTCCGTCAGTCCATTTGTCTATCTGTGTGTTTATGTTCTTAATAATGTTTGTTGTAAAGTATGTGGTTTCTTGGTGTCCTGCTGGAGTTTTAGTTGTCTGTTGTTGCTGTGACTTATTCTTCGACCACATGTGGTTGGATGGCCCTGCTGAACGAGGTCTGTGTTGAGAAAGAGTTCTTGTTGTTGTGTGTGGTGCTGGTGAAACTGATTGCTATCAAACCTCTCTCTGCTGGCTGAATGCTTGGCTCTATGAAAATCGTAAAAATCAATTCAAGACTGAATTTCAGTGAGAAATTGATTGAGTTTTGGCGCAATTAAATTCATTTGTTTCTGTTGTAAGTATTAAATATTAAGGTTACACCATTCGAAATGGGCAACCACCATACATACAAAACCCTACAGGAGAGTGTGTCATGTTGAGCAGTTCCCCCTCACATTGTTGCCCTAACCAACAGAGAACAACAACCATTGTAAAGATTATCATCATAATCGACAAGATCATCGATTTCATTGCTTGTACTTCGTCGTGTGTGTCTGTCACTGTTTGTGTGTGTTTCTTCGTTTTAATGACGACTCTTAACGACCGAATAGCCAGCGGATTCGTGGAACTATAAATTAAACAGTAAATAGTTTTTACAACATTTAATAGATTCGATAGTCATTGATTTCTTGTGAATTGGTTGATCGATTTTATTTTTTGACTCTGCTCTCCACCTCACCCTCTCTTACACACACTCTCTCCATTACAAAGTCCCACTGTTCCAAAATACTCGAAATGAGTGCTGGCGTTTAGTACGAAAGGATTTTTTGTTTTGTTTTTTTATGAGGAAATTAAAAACACTATAAAAAAACAAAACAAATGTGACCAAAATATTTATACACCCAATCAATTCAGCTAGGTTGTTTTCCACCAAAAAATTACTTGCCATTTTATTTTTCCATTGAAAATCATTAATTCAGCTCAGCTGAATAAGGTTTTCTATATGAAAACTTCTATTCAGCCTGGCTGAATAAGGGGTTCTATAGGAAATCTTCAATTCTGCCTGGCTGAATAGTGTTTTCCATAGGAAATCTTCAATTCAGCCTGGCTGAATAAGGTTTTCTATATGAAATCTTCAATTCAGCCTCGCTGAATGAGGTTTTCTATAGGAAACCTACAATTCAGCCTGGCTGAATAAGGTTTTCTTTAGGAAACCTGCAATTCAGCCTGGCTGAATAAGGTTTTCTGTAGGAAACCTGCAATTCAGCCTGGCTGACTAAGGTTTTCTATAGGAAACCTGCAATTCAGCCAGGCTGAAAAAGGGTTTCCATATGAAATATTCATTTCAGCCTTGCTGAATAAGTGTTTCCAGAGAAAATCTTCAATTCGGCCTGGCTGAATAAGGTTTCCAGAGGAAATCTTCAATTCAGCCTGGCTGAATAAAGTTTTCTATAGGAAAACTTCTATTCAGCCTGGCTGAATAAAGTTTTCTATAGGAAAACTTCTATTCAGCCTGGCTGAATAAAGTTTTCTATAGGAAAAATTTCTATTCAGCCTGGCTGAATAAAGTTTTCTATAGGAAAAATTTCTATTCAGCCTGGCTGAATAAAGTTTTCTGTAGGAAAACTTCTATTCAGCCTGGCTGAATAAAGTTTTCTATAGGAAAACTCCTATTCAGCCTGGCTGAATAAGGTTTTCTATAGGAAAACTCCTATTCAGCCTGGCTGAATAAGGTTTTCTATAGGAAAACTTCTATTCAGACTGGCTGAATAAGGTTTTCTAAACGAAAACTTCTATTCAGCCTGGCTGAATAAGGTTTTCTATACGAAAACGTCTATTCAGCCTGGCTGAATAAGGTTTTCTATACGAAAACGTCTATTCAGCCTGGCTGAATAAGGTTTTCTATACGAAAACGTCTATTCAGCCTGGCTGAATAAGGTTTTCTATACGAAAACTTCTATTCAGCCTGGCTGAATAAGGTTTTCTATACGAAAACTTCTATTCAGCCTGGCTGAATAAGGTTTTCTATAGGAAGACTTCTATTCAGCCTGGCTGAATAAGGGTTTCTATAGGCAACTTCTATTCAGCCTGGCTGAATAAGGTTTTCTATAGGAAATCTTCAATTCAGCCTGGCTGAATAAGGTTTTCTATAGGAAATCTTCAATTTAGCCTGGCTGAATAAGGTTTTCTATAGGAAATCTTCAATTCAGCCTGGCTGAATAAGGTTTTATATAGGAAATCTTCAATTCAGCCTGGCTGAATAATGTTTTATATAGGAAATCTTCAATTCAGCCTGGCTGAATAAGGTTTTCTATAGGAAATCTTCAATTCAGCCTGGCTGAATAAGGTTTTCTATAGGAAATCTTCAATTCAACCAGAGTGAATAAGTTTTTTCAATAGGAAATCTGCAATTCAGCACGGCTGAATATAAATTTCTGTTGGAAATCTGCATCCATCTCCTTTTTTCTTTGAGCTCACATGCCAATAAACATAATCATAATGATTCTGATCATCCCAATAATTACGAAGATTCTATAGGAAGCATTTCACATTCGTCCTGCTGCTGTAGCAGTCTTTTGTCTTGTTGTTGTTGTTGCTGCATCTTGACAACGATGACGATGTGATACCACATGGTGTGTTTAAAGTGATAAATTTAACAAATTTTCAGATAAAAATCTTGTTTTTATTTTTTCTCTGTTTCGAATCATTCTACACTCCCGATCGGACATTGAGTCAGTTAGTTAGCACACTGGGTGGACGACCAAGAAGTGGGGGAGTCTGTGAGTTTTATTTTCATCTTCTCCTCGAAGATTCAGCAAGAAAAAAGACAGAGCGTTGCACATTTTAGTAGCAATGTTGGACACGCAACTTGACTGTGACATGGAGCTTGAGGTGGACGGACACAGCAACCGACACACAACTATGTTGAGTATTAAGTGTTGTGCTGTGGTGGCTGTGTGTGAAATTGCTTGTATTTCGTTCGCGCTGTCAGGCTATCAGTAAGACAAAACAGCGACACCTGAGGTAGATGACTGCTTAGGCTGGGTTGGTTGGTCGGTTAGGGAATGTGAGTCTTGATTGTGATAGCTGTCGTGTGTGTGGCTTGTGTTATTAATTGCTCAACAAAGAATACAAAAGTTGTGTCAAAAGGTCATCTTTTGTGGAGAATAAAAGATGAGAAGATAGTAAATTATGGTGTAACGAGGGAATTGTGGTGGAATTGGATAATTGAAAATGTTTTTGGCTCAAATGAATTAAAGCATTAATCCAAAATTAACTTTTGATAAAGAAATCACTATTCAGCCAGGCTGAATTGAAGTTTTCCTGTGGAAAACACTATTCAACCAGGCTGAATTGAAGTTTTCCTATGGAAAACACTATTCAGCCAAGCTGAATTGAAGTTTTCCTATGGAAAACACTATTCAGCCAAGCCGAATTGAAGTTTTCCTACGGAAAACACTATTCAGCCAGGCTAAATTGAAGTTTTCCTATGGAAAACACTAGGCTGAATTGAAGTTTTCCTATTGAAAACACTATTCAGCCAGGCTGAATTGAAGTTTTCCTATGGAAAACACTATTCAGCCAGGCTGAATTGAAGTTTTCCTATGGAAAACACTATTCAGCCAGGCTGAATTGAAGTTTTCCTATGGAAAACACTATTCAGCCAGGCTGAATTGAAGTTTTCCTATGGAAAACACTAGGCTGAATTGAAGTTTTCCTATGGAAAACACTATTCAGCCAGGCTGAATTGAAGTTTTCCTATGGAAAACACTATTCAGCCAGGCTGAATTGAAGTTTTCCTATGGAAAACACTATTCAGCCAGGCTGAATTGAAGTTTTCCTATGGAAAACACTATTCAGCCAGGCTGAATTGAAGTTTTCCTATGGAAAACACTATTCAGCCAGGCTGAATTGAAGTTTTCCTATGGAAAACACTATTCAGCCAGGCTGAATTGAAGTTTTCCTATGGAAAACACTATTCAGCCAGGCTGAATTGAAGTTTTCCTATGGAAAACACTATTCAGCCAGGCTGAATTGAAGTTTTCCTATGGAAAACACTATTCAGCCAGGCTGAATTGAAGTTTTCCTATGGAAAACACTATTCAGCCAGGCTGAATTGAAGTTTTCCTATGGAAAACACTATTCAGCCAGGCTGAATTGAAGTTTTCCTATGGAAAACACTATTCAGCCAGGCTGAATTGAAGTTTTCCTATGGAAAACACTATTCAGCCAGGCTGAATTGAAGTTTTCCTATGGAAAACACTATTCAGCCAGGCTGAATTGAAGTTTTCCTATGGAAAACACTATTCAGCCAGGCTGAATTGAAGTTTTCCTATGGAAAACACTATTCAGCCAGGCTGAATTGAAGTTTTCCTATGGAAAACACTATTCAGCCAGGCTGAATTGAAGTTTTCCTATGGAAAACACTATTCAGCTGGGCTGAATTGAAGTTTTCCTATGGAAAACACTAGGCTGAATTGAAGTTTTCCTATTGAAAACACTATTCAGCCAGGCTGAATTGAAGTTTTCCTATGGAAAACACTAGCCAGGCTGAATTGAAGTTTTCCTATGGCCAGGCTGAATTGAAGTTTTCCTATGGAAAACACTATTCAGCCAGGCTGAATTGAAGTTTTCCTATGGAAAACACTATTCAGCCAGGCTGAATTGAAGTTTTCCTATGGAAAACACTATTCAGCCAGGCTGAATTGAAGTTTTCCTATGGAAAACACTATTCAGCCAGGCTGAATTGAAGTTTTCCTATGGAAAACACTATTCAGCCAGGCTGAATTGAAGTTTTCCTATAGAAAACACTATTCAGCCAGGCTGAATTGAAGTTTTCCTATAGAAAACACTATTCAGCCAGGCTGAATTGAAGTTTTCCTTGAAGTTTTCCTATCCAAGTTTTCCTAAAACACTATTCAGAGGCTGAAACACTAACACTTTCAGCCAGGCTGAATTGAAGTTTTCCTGTAGAAAACACTATTCAGCCAGGCTGAATTGAAGTTTTCCTATAGACAACTCTATTCAGCCAGGCTGAATTGAAGTTTCGTATAGAAAACTCTATTCATCCAGGCTGAATTGAAGTTTTCCTATGGAAAACACTACTCAGCCAGGCTGAATTTTCTTAAGATTTTCAGCCAGGCTATAAGTTTTCCTAAAACACTAATCAGCCAGGATAAATTGAAGTTTTCCTATGGAAAACACTATTCAGCCAGGCTGAATTGTAGCCAGCCAATTTTCATAATAGTTTCAATAAATTGGTCAAATTACCCTTTCTATTCCCATTAAAATTTATTCTAATATAAAACATTATCCGAGTACCAACAAATATTGAAATTAAATTGACTTTGACCTTTCGCTATATATTTACCCTCATGCCTAATATTTATTAAATTCATTTGAATAAATTCCTCATTGGTATATTTTCCGGTAATTATAGCTTCCAGGATTTTGCAATTCCATTTGGCTTAAGGTCATAACGTTAAATTGTATTTTAAATAACAATTCCTTTAGGTGTCTTTTTTTACAAATACAATGAACCTTGATTACAAACTCGTAAATTATTTCCAAAAATCAGAAAAGAAAAAATAAAAACATGAGAATTCCTTTAAAGGAAATACAAAATCGTAACGCATTATCAATTTACATTTAATGCGAGAAATGAGCATAACTCTTATATAACAGACACACATACACAATTTACAGTCACTCACACACCCAGCATTCGTAATAGACAGATCGAGAAAAACGTATAGCAACAATTGCTACAATACGAATATCCAACTACAATAACAATATCCACGGTAACCATACACAAATTGATACACATTTTTGCCTTTGGCTTCCTCTATCCAACGTTAGGAAAAAATCTCCCAAATAGACCGACCCATTTCACCATCGAAATGAGCATCCAAGCAACGAACGAACGAAGCAACCACTCCTTTCACCCACAAAAGGCATCTTTTTTACACATTGCCAACATTCACCTTTCTGTTGTAGTACTACGTTTTTTGTTTTCTCAATTACAAAAGGCACCAGAAAACGCAATCAATTAAAATATGGCGTTCCAATGCGCATGACTGTCTGTCTGCTGCCCCGACAACCAATCACAGCATTGCATTCAGCAGCAGTAGCACACACAATAATAAAGACAAGACTTCATTGCTGTTGATGGCAGTGGTAACACCCCCTTTTTTGTATTTGCACACTGAAGCGACTATACAATGGCTACAATTACCGATACGACTATGTATTGTTGTTGTATTCATGTACACACAAACACACACATACGTAACAAAACAGGTATTCTCAATGGTGTTAAAAAGTAGGCGTCAACTGTGAACACCATTAAATAAATACGCAACAATAACTGGTTTTTCCCATTCCAAAACAAGTGAATGGAGTGTGAGAGAGAGAAAGAGTAATGATTGTTGTGTGTTTGCTCACTGATTATTCAGCAGGGGCTTTCAAACTATAAGGCTCATTGAGAGAGTTCATTGTTTGTTATCTATTGCTCTTAAATTGTGAACTGATCATCTATCCGTTGAAGAGAAACGCGGGCAAAAATAAATATTATACACTGCTGATTAGGAGGTAATGGTAATAGGAATGGAATTGCATTTATTAAAAATGACATTTGGTTAATAAAATTATTTAAAAAAAAAACATGTTAATATCACACTATGGAATCTGGTTTCGCTAATGTATAAACCAGATCCCATGATGGAAATAAGAGGGCTAATTATTTTGTGGAGTTAGAAAAAAATGATGCTTTTTAATAACTGAAAAACCTCCGCCGTACACATAGATCGAATGAAAACAAGTCAAAAAGTGGTCAGTTCGGTTGCACCATATTTTTAATACCCTCCACCATGGGTACAACACACACACACCGTCGATAGAATGATGTCCATTTCATCGATTTTATCCCATCGGAAAGAACAACTTTACCAGTGAGCGGATCAGTATATTCGGACGGGAACGACCATATGATACACAAGTTCCAAGAAAATCTAACTTTCTAACTAACTACATTCTGAGCTTGGGCAATATTTCTTGACCGACTAGAGTTCAACAAATATTACGAACATCCAAAAGAGGCATGCTTATTCTTTGTCCCGATCTCCTCCATGTAAAAATTCGCAATGTTTGGGCCATAATTGCGGCCTCTGGAACGACCAGGAAATGCCATAAAAATTAAATATTTGGTCCATTTCATCCCCTAAATATTAACCGATCTTTACCACAAACAATAGGGGTCTTCATTGGGCAGAACCCATCGTACATGCAAAATTTCGTGAGGATTGGTCCATAACTGTTGTCTGTATCGTATTTACAAATTATTATGGACAGACGGAGGGACACACATGTCTATGTCCACTCAGCTAGTCGAGATATGATCGGAATAATTAAAACTAGGTCTAGGAATATTTCGCGTAACATATCCTTGGTGCTGCCCAAAGCTATAATACCCTAACAACGTAGTTGTTTAGGGTATAAAAACGCAAAATCAAGTAAAAACGCCTTTATATTAGGCCGGGTTGATATTTAAAATACCTCTGTGCCGTATTATATATCGCGTCTGTGCCATGGTATGAAGATTAAGAAAGAACTTACAACGAATTCCGGTTGAAAACTGGCCCATAATAACCAAAATACCGACAAATAGCCGGTACCTTTATATTGAAGATACTATAAAAATTAGACTCATATTGATGATTTTTAGTAGGGAGATTTGCTTCTCAATGTGAATTCAAAATACCAAATTACAGTAAATTATGCGGAAAAATGTACCATACTCCCCAATATACCCAAATTTGGGAGGTAACATTATTTAGGGATTATCGTAAAAAGTGGACCAATGTTAATGATTTTTTGGTAGGAGTATGTGTTATTTAGATAGAACCCAAAACATCAAATTGCAACCAATTCGGTGAAAAACGTGCCTAAAATTGATTTTTTTACAATTCACCCTTAATACTTTTCGGTAGTAATTTAGGAGTACAATTAGTGATCAAAAACTGAAAAAATGACTCATAGTGCTATCCTTCAATTTCTCGGTTTCACATTTTTCCGACACGCAATACATTTTATATGGTAACCTTGTTCTCTAGTAGCGTAAATAACTTGGGCTAACTTTTTCAGTTGTCGAAAAATGTAGATAAGTGAGCATTTTTTGCTGTTTATTTTTAACTTTTGACTTCGATTTCTCTACATTTCTCTACGAAACTAACTGTAATTTTCACTATATTAATATTTGTTTTTATGCCTTTTTGGCCTTCTGAATCTTGTAATTTTCGAAAATGTTTGTTAATGTTTTAATAAATAAATGCATTTCAGATTTTAGCGTTTGGTCATATGGAAGCAACTCATAAGAATTAATCCCCTTCTAGTCCCACCAAATGCATAGCAGAACGTTAATCCTTGTTTGCCCACTGTTTGAGGTGCTTCACCGCTCTTTGACCACGATTGTTTTCGCACAGGGTTATCGTATGTGATTTATTTATCATCTCCAGTCCCCATCCGTTTAAGAAATGGGTCTATCTCACTCCGTTTGGCCAAGCCTTCACAGACGGAAATTCGATTCATCCTATTTTTTTCTATTAATTGGTGTGGCACCCTAACATCCAGCTTATTTTTGAATCCAGTTTTATGTAAATGGTTTAAAACAGTTTTATGATCGATTTTTAGCGCCTGGGTGATTTTACGACTGCTAACATGCCGGTCAACTTCGATAATTTCTCCGATTTTATCGACATTTTCGAAGATAGGCCTAATATATAAATATTTGTACAAAATCACTCTAAAAAAACAATGAATATCAAAAAAGCCTAGTCTTGTTCAAAGATGCCCTCCAGCGGGTCAGTTTTGAACATCATGACCTTGTCCAGTAAAACAGTAATGAAATATTTAAATCGAACTTAAAGTATGCCATATTTATTCATTTTAAAGGTTACATTTACATAAAAGCTTATAAAAACTAAAAATTATTAAGATAAAAAAAATTTATGAGGCTTGAAAGGAAAAAAGATGTTCAAAAGGGGGAGACACCTTTTTTCCTTATATTTGTAACAAATTAAGCATTTTTATTTTCTAAAGTGTTTATGTATTTTAATCTGGTCATGTGGTCAATAAATTTTATTATTATTTTCCCTTAACAAATTTTTAAGAGAAATTTTGCCCACCTTTGATCAATCCCTCACAGTGTACTTAAAATAATGACCAACAGTGTAATCATGCAGAAATTCCTGCTCTTTCAGCGGTTTTCTATCCCCCATCAACTGTCCAATAAGAATTCACACAATATCTCTCGCATCAACTCAAAGTTTGAAGAGCATTGGCAATTTCTCTTCTACCAAGCAACAACTATTCATTAACTACCGTTACTTTCACGCCTACCCATACAACACGAAAGAAGAGTATAACAATAGAAACAAAAGAAGGAGTCGAACTAAAAATGTGGCCAACACGAAGTAACAAAACGAATAATGGTGGTGGCAATGGTGTTTGTATTGTTGTTATTGTTTCTACGAGAGCCAGAGATAATAAAGTGATGATGATGATGGTAATGAATGAACAAACGAACAACCATTGGTTTGGTTGTCAAGGTAATCATGGTGAGTGGTTGGTTGGTTGATTGTTCTTCTCTCACTCTCTTAATGGTACTTCTTCATCGGTATTGTTGTGAGTGTTGTGCTTGGTATTGTTTTGTTGTTGTTGCACCATTGTGCCCTATTGTTTGTTTATTTATCTTTACTGTTTACTCCTGCTGGCTGGCTGACTGGCATGCTTGGCTAGTTGTCTGGCCTGACTAACTTGGTTGCATGTGGTATGGCTGTGTGCATGAGCGAGTGTTTGTGTGTGATACTCTTTGGCCCTGTGTGTTTTGGGTTTGGCGATCGTATCGTATGTTGCCGATTTAGTTACACATTTACCACAAGACAGCGAGCACAGTCTGCGACGGGTATTGACAACGGCATCTCGGTCTCGGTGGTGGTGTTTGTAGTGTTGTTTTGATTTTGATGTTTGTTGTTCTTCTTCTGCTGTATATCTCGCTCTCTCTGTGTGTGTGCTTGCCACACAAAACGAACGAATGCAGGCAGTCAGCGTCAAACAAAAAGAGAAACGAAATCTGTTTTGTGTGTGAATGAGAATTTAGTTTAACGTTTCCTGTCTTTGCGTGTGGTTGGTTAAACGAAACGATTTGAAATTGAAAAACAAAAGAAACGGATAAACGACGGACGTATCGTATTTATTATTTTCAGTTTTTGTATCCTCTGAATATAAAAAAATAAAAACAAACAAAAATAATAATTCAATGCGATTTTTGGGTGTTTTTTAAATAACCCTTAAAATAATAATAAAAAGAAGATATTTAAATTAAGTGTGCCGAATTTGGAAAATAAAAATTAAATAGTTTCAAAATAAAAGTGTGGCAATACGAAAATTCGAAAAATATAAATAAAAAGATTCAACGAATTGCAAATTGTTTACAAAAGAGCATAAATGAAATTTCTATTAAAAGAAAAAGAGAATTAATTGAAAAAAAAAGAAATTAGAATTTTCTCATTCTATGTGTTACGAGTTAATGAAACAAAATTAAAAATTTTTAATAGTGCAATAAATAATTTTTTTTCCTGCGGAATAATAATTAAAAATTCTATAAATTTGGATAACATCGAAATCTTAACGAAAAATTAAGGTAAATATTTATGAATAGCATAATGTGTAAAAAAATAATTGTCTTGAAAGCAATGCCGTCGGCAAAATTAAGCCGTTATTGGATAAGATCACCTGGGCCAGTTCACTTTTATAGGAAATGTGGATATGAAAATATAAAATATTGGTCAAAAGTCAAAATTTAAACATTTAAAAATTTAAACATTTTATAACCGATAAGATAAAGTTTTGGATACTATACCCTGCCTACAATATAATACTGAAAATCAGTGCATTGTTGTAAAAATTGATATCAATTGCAACAAAAAATTGTAGACTACCAAAAACGCTATAAAAATCAGAACGGATAAATCTGAATAAATTACTTCCAAAGTTCTGAACATTTCAAATAGTTATATTGGATTTTTAGTCAGTGAAGTTAGTTTTAGGTAGATAGACGATTTGTTTGAACTGAATTTTACAGAATCAGAGTATAGTTTTTCTTATAAAAATTTTCTATTGCCATAAAAAAAGTAAATTTAGGGACAAGATATATTGAAAATCAAACACAAGTTCCATCGGGCCGAACTTTTTATACCCTCCACTATAAAGTTGACATTCAAAACACCTAACATCGATCGGGGAAAAAACGAAATATCAAATTACAGACAATCAGGTTGAGCTAGAACTTTGAACATATCGAAAAAGATGCCTGAAATTCTCAAAATATCGAATAGTGGGGATAATATTACATAGGGGCTATACCAAAAAGTTGACCGATATTGGTCTTGGAAGTGGATTTGACACTCAATTAGAATGCTACATATAAAATTACAGACATTTTTGTTGTAAATCTGCTCTAAATCCCAAATATATCGAATAATAGGAGCGTACCCCGAAACTTGAGTCAATATTTAAGGGAGATTTACTAAACGATGAGAACCGAAATACAATATTGCATCAAAATCAATGGAAAAGCGTTCTAAAACTCTCTAATATTCTAATTTTTGGAGGTCAGAGCGTATTTTGGTAGAAAAACGTGACCAAACTTCTCAAAATATTAAAATTTGGAAGGTATCGTTATAGGGAGGCTACTCTAAAAAGTGGACCAATACGGATATTTTTTGATGGGAAGATTTTCTACCCAATGAAAATTCAAATAGAAAATTACAATCAATTCGATTTCCAAAAATTCAGAAATACCGAACAACGGGGGCTACCCGGAACATGAGCCAATACTGATGAGAATGGTTGCGTGCCCGTAATACCCTAAACATCCTAGAAATACTAGCATTTTTTGCACTCCATCTTAAATATTACGATCTCTGTCGTGGCTTAATCGACATAGAATTTTACTTTGAAGCGTATATATACATAATGAGATATCTGATCATTCATTCAAGGTGTTACAAACAGAATGAAAAATTTAATATAAAGTCCGCCTTATGGTGCAGGGTGTATAATCATTATGATCCCAAATCAGGATTTTAAGAACGGGTTACAAATTATCCGATTGTATGGATAACAAGTAAAAGAGGACTTTCATTTCAATGGAAAATATGGACAAAGTTTTTTGTTACAAAAAAATAGAGATTTTGTATCTCAAGAAGTTATACATTCGGAAAATTATTTTTTTGGGGACTCTAAAAAAAAGCTCAGGAAAGGACCAAACCACTAAAAATTAAACATCGAAAGACATTAGAAGTTCTTTTATCTTTAAAGTGAAATATGAACTGTATGGACCAGTTTTGTATAGGATCGAAAAATTACATTTTCTTTTTTCGATACGCCGTTTTACAGAAGAGGAACAAATAGGTCCTAGAAAACCCATATAATCTATTTTAAATCCAATTTAATATTAAAGATTTATAGAATTACATATATAAATGTTTCGGTAACAGATGTAATCGAAGAAGGACTTTAATTTGACATTTATAGTTCTTGGAGAACGAATATAAAAGTCCTGCCCAGTTCTATACTACATTTTCCAATCACGGTTAATGTTTTGACATAGCACCCCATATAAAAGTCCCGCCCCATTTTCAGTATGCTAAGGGTCTTGGCCACAACGTTTTTGACAACACCGAATTTAGCGACATATCACATATAACGAAGGTATCCAATGGTCCCGAAAAAAAACGGTCCCTTGACCGTCCATATAAAAGATTTCGATTGTACTTCCAATAAAAAGTTTAGAAAAGTGTATAGAATAGAACCAAACAGATCTCATGCCCTGTAACCGGAAAAAAATAATAATGTTAGAGCCGTCGGTCCGGTCCACTTATATATTCCGACCATATTAAACTACAAAAATTACAATTTTTTATGATGCCATTATATTGCAGCATTGTCAAAAATTCCAATCCAATCCATTGAAATTCCCGACGGTATCGATATGTATCCAACTTTTATGCGGAGTATTCTATGCATTGAGTACTTGAAATGTGGAATTACTGTTACATCGTTTAAAAATTCGGTAGGATCTACTATTTTACAAAAAACTGCCAGTCAGAAGGAGTGGTCCAATGGGTCCCAATGGGTGTACCGATATTCCCCATCTTCATACTTTAACTAAGATAGGAAGAAATAATATGATGTGCAAAGTTTGGATGAAGTTGATGACTCCCTTCGAGGGATATCGTGGGCACCAGCCAGACAGACGGACGGATATTTGTAAATGGACTCAAAACTGTCTGCAACGGATTTGATCCAAAGAAACATAGGATCTAAAACTAATATTTCGTAGCCGGCCAAGTGAATATACCCTCATTAGCCATAAGGGCTTTTAATGAACATTTTTGCGAGAAGGACTTCGATATATTAAAAAAATTTAAATGCCAAATTATTACTATTTTGTTGACTTTCAATCTAGGTTAAACAGGCTAATTAAAATAGATACAAAAAACTCGGTTTTATTATCTGAAAATTAGGTTAAAAAATGAGATATATTTATGGTAAATATTTTAGAGGTATCCGACTGTTCTTCGTAATCTACAATTTATACGGAATTTATATGTGTACCTTAATATAAGCAAGGATTGATTAAATGTGGAAAAAGGAAGATGGAAATATACGAATATCTGTTTCTTGTCTTTGAGGTCCCCAAGAGCGACATTTTTCTAGAACATTTGAGGCGAATAAAATCTCGTCTTGTGGGTTTAATATAAAAATAAAGACGAAAAAGCTGTACAAGGACTCAAGATAGAAGAACGATATATTTGACAAAAACATTTCTCATTCGATTTGACTGAAGACAATCCCAAAAAGCTATTTCCTTCATGACCGTTAGAGTTACCACTAAAAAAATGATCACATCATAACCGGAAAACTGAACTTATGGCGAATTTGTCCTTGTGGGTATTTTAATATACTTGACAAGGGCTTTTATGCCCATAAGGAATTTTCAATCCTTCCGCAGACTATGAGCTCGATTTTGTTACATAGAAAAAATTAGGGCTACAAAGTCGAGCGTTAAAGTCGAGTTTTAGAATTTTCGATTTTTGCCACTGACCAAAAAGTCGACTTTTCGATCTTTCAATTTTGTCAAACCTGATCAAAATAAAATTGGATTTTTTACACGAATTGTTGTCAAAAGAGAAAAAATTCTGAAATGTGGAATTTTTAAGCTTTGTAATTATGATCTTGAAGTCGACTTTGCGATTTCCTCCAATATAAAAACTTCGGCTTTTAGGTTTCTACATACAAAAAGTTGATTATTCGATTAATCGAAAGTCAATTTACTTATACATAGAAAAAATCTGAATTACCGAAACAGTAGATAAAGGCGGAACGAGGAACTATTTCGCAAAATTATGACTGGTAGTAGGTCCGGCTATTTCGTTCCCCTAATTCCTTTTGCCCCAAATATTCCGTTTTGCTCTCGTTCACATAGTTCTATGAACTCAAATGAACTATGAACGCAAATGAATGACCTAGTTCCTAGTTCAAACTAGTTAAAGGAACTATTTCGCAAAATGAAAAAAATTAGGCCCGGTTATTTCGTTCCTCTAGTTCATTTATTTCAATCGGTCCTTTTTGCTGTCGTTCACTAGTTCCTAGAACTTAAATGAACTATGGAACTAAATGAATGATCTAGTTCTGTTTTGAGGAACGAACCGAAAAAAATCATCGAATCGATTCAGGAATGGAAAGTGTATAAAAATATAATGTATATAAAGCCAAATATGGGATAATCACAAAATCTGGTCCGAGTCATGTTCGTTGCAGAAACTTACAGTCCTCGGTGTCATTCCAGGATTTGCAGGGTAAAGAAAAAAATTCCTTTTTTTGATTTTTTTTTTTTAAGAAATTAAGAAAAAAATTGAAAGTTCAAAATTTTCCCTATGCCTTAAAAATTCTGACTTCTGTGAAAACACTTTTTTGCCCAACTGATCTCGTGTGTGTGCGTTAGTGGGGGGATATTCCACTGTATATGGTTGTTTGAACAATTTTTATGGACCACTTTAAATGCATTTTCCGCTCAAAATGATGTGTGTGCTGGCGCAAAAATTTTATTACATTTTGAAATTTTATAGTTTTGAAAACATCAACAAGAACACAAACCCCCTTCCCATGAAAAAGGAAATCTATAATCCAAAAGAACACAGGCAATGAAACACAACAACGACAACAACATGGTGAACAACAAGCATAACATGTTGTTAAATGGTTGTTTGATTGTGTAATTTATTGCCAAATGAAAAAAGCAACAACAAGTCATCTACAACATTTAAAAATCCCATGTACAATATTCGTCAAGCAAGCTCCCCTGCCTCCAACAAACCCCCCATTTCATTGCCTTATAAAAATGAACTACAGCAGAATTTTTCCAAAAATAGTTGATCACCGAAATGCAGCATCCAAGTGGATGGATCGGATCGTTTGCAAAAATGAATTAGAAACCGAAAATTTTGAAAAAAATCAAATAATAATTACAATTTTGCATGTTCGTGTTGTTGTTGTTGTTGCAGAATATTCGGATGGCTTCCCCTATTTCTTCATGAAAAAGTAAACATTTGTTATTCATTCATCATTTTTATGTTTGGATATGGGCTAATTTTTTTTTTTTTTTGTTGGCCACAACTTGTTGTTGTTGTTGCTGCTGCTCTTTTCTATGATATTTGGATTTTGTTTTCGACAAAATTGTTGTTGTTTTCAATCAACAAGAAAAAAATTTATATGTTGTTCTCTATGGTTACTCAAATTTCGTGTGGCATGCATAAAGTGAAGTATTGCATGAATGAACGAATGAGTGACTGAGTTTTTGTCTGACGGTTCAAAAGATCGTCCGACCGACCGACCGATCGGACCCACCATATACAATCAATTCAAAATTGCATGCATTTCAAAATCTACTTGCAATTTTATTTATGAATATGACAACAATAACAAAAACATGATAACAACAACATGAAGAGAAGTTTCGGCAACATGTTGTTTATGATCTAAGGGATTTAATTTTGTGTTCTGATAAATTTTATTTGGACTGTATTCGGACCTCTGATTTTCTTCTTCTTCTTTTCATTGTGAATTATTTTGTGATGTTTTTGTTGTTGTTGCTTTTTTCTGTTGCTGTCCTAATATTGTGGGCGTTATAAAAATCTCATGCCGCATGCATTTTTCTACATTTTCATGTAATTCATTTTTCACTTAGACATTTTGTGGGCTAACTTGGTGTGGGTGGGGTGAGGTTAGAGGGGGAGCAGAAACAAATATTTCTTTTTTCTAAGTTCATTTCACTGTTATGAAGTGTAAATTATTCAAAGATGTTGTGTCATTAATTTGATGGATTTGTTAGTTCGCGGTGTTGTTTTCAAAAATAGAATAAAAATTTCTTTCAAAATAAAAATTTGAAAAAAAATTTTTTTTTGGTTTTTGCTAATGTTTGAAGGTGAATTGGGTTTTTGGTTTTGAGATTATCAAAATGTCATATTTTTAAATCAAAAAAAAAAAAAAAAATCTAAAATTATCTGAAATATCGTGGTCCTCGATTTTCGGAATTATAAAATTGAATTGTAAAGATTTCCGATTTTTAAAAAAAATCTTTACAAGATTAAAAAAAAAACAATGCGAATGCTATTTAAAAGCAAATTGAAATTGCTATACCTTCCGTCATGTGGCGACAATTTAGAATTCCTTAAATTGGTCGGTATTTTAATAAGGGGACTATGTCTGTTAGAAAAATATGCCAAAAAATACTGAAATCTTAGCAGGACTTCTGTTAGGTGTACTGTTGAATAACATGAGCTCATTTTAGAATGCAGTTCAATTAGAAAATACGGCTAAAACCTTTAAAATACCGAACATGAGTCGGAACCTTTGTAGGGAGACTGTTAGGTGTACTGCTGAATAACATGGGCCCATTTTAGAATCAAGTTCAAGTAGAAAATACGGCTAAAACCTTTAAAATATCGAAAATGAGTCGGAACCTTTGTAGGGGCGCTATGCCGAAAGTTCATTTCACTACGATCTTCATCCTAATACCCAGAATGCCAAATTACAGCGACTTCGGTGGGAAAATGCGGCTTAGTCGTTAAAACTGTTGATAATGAATCGTAACTCTTATATGTGGGCTATGTCAAAATTTAGACCGATAATGACAATTTTCTGCTAGGATATTGCCTTCAACCTCCACAAAACTTGAATGCCAATAATAGCCACTTCGAAGGGAAACATGTGTCTAAAGACTTCAAAATACCGAACATGAGGAGGGACTTTTATATGAGAGTTAAGTTAAAAAAAAGCGAGATCTATAACAAAAATGTTCTGCAAAGATATTTTTCAAACATACACGAATTCGGAATGCCAATTTTCAGCCACATCCGTTGGAAAATGCGTATAAAACTTTTCAATATTCAAAAATACGGCTTGAACTTTATATGGGGCTTATGTCAAAACATGGACATACTCCATGAATATTTTAACAAATATCCATCAAGCTTTGAAAAATGATAAACTTTATAACATTATTCACATATGAAAAAATCAAATAATTTAAAAAATGTATGTAATTTTTTATTTGAATATAACTTTTCTATTACCTAATTTGTATTTTAATTTTTATTTCAATTTTATTCCCTATTCTGGAAGACAGTTTTTATTAATATATATTTTTTTTTAATTCCCAAATAAATCCTTTAGACGCCATCATTACCCTTTGTTGGAATATTATTTTTTTCTTCACGTAAAATTAACCTTAATTAACACTCACATTTCCCGGCAAATTTTTCATTACATTTTTTGTCTTTACGATTCTCTACACGAGATTTCTTTTCACTGACATTTTCACTGAGATTTTCATACAAGAAATCAACAGCCAGTCAGCCGCAGCAACAGCACAGCAAATCCCATATAGACATGCACAAAAACAACAACAAAGTTATGGCCAAAAGAAAGAAGAAAAACGAATAAGAAATCACTACACCAAAATCGCGACAAATTTGCACAACAACAACTACTCTATATAGGGCTTCTAAAAGAAAAGGAGTGTATAACGAAAATAAAACATAAACAACAAAACAAATTTCTTTTTTTGTTTTTGTTTTGTGTGCAAATTTTCATTCATTAAATGATACTTTTCTTAAATATATTTTTTTTATTTCATTTGGGGGGAGGTGGGGGTAGAGATCGACACTACGAAATCCCAAACGCATCAGAGTTTTATATCACGACTATCTCCCTCTATGCATCAGAGAAAGAGAGACGGGGTCCCAACGTGTTGTCAAAGCAATGCAATGAAAAATATCCGAAAAACTACAAAAGTTTGGTATGGCAATTAACCATACCATACACACAGAAGACAAATTACAGCAACTACAATAAAAACAACAACAACACCAACAATGTGTTGGCTACGAAAGCCCCCCCCTGAACAGCCGAAAAAAAAACAGATTCACAACAGTCATCATCGTCAGTGACACAAACTAATCGCCTGCAACGCATTGAATATTTATCACACACATGAACGAAACAAAACAAACCGTTTGAAAGAGTTGGCGAGAGAGAGAGAGAGCGAGAGGAGTTGTACAAGAGTTCACAACTCAGTAGCATAGCAAAACAACAATGCGATGCAAATGCAGCAGCAACAACAGTGTTCGTTGCTTGATTCGTTGGAGGCTTGCAGTATTTATGTTGCTGCTCATTAATGCAATGCAAAGGGCCCATAAACAACACAGTGGGTTGGATTTAATCTTTCGTAGCAGTAATAAGAAAGGAACGATACAATATTCAGCAATATTTTTAAATTATTAAAATTTATCACAAAAATGGTGAAAACTGCTGTCAGATTTCGGAAAGAAGTCATGAAGAAAATAAAGGGCAATTTCTACCTCGATGCTATTTCAATAGCAAAATTGGCACATCTGGGATTTTGAAACCCCAAGAGTTTCTGTTAATGGTTGTTGGGAAAAATTTTTTTCCAGTAAGATTTTTTACAATATTTTTCGAGCATCCAGCTGCGTATGGATTTTTTAAAAATATTTTGTTGGTTAGCTACATTAGGCGTAGATTTTGTAAAATTTGTTTTCCAGTAGCTACCCTAGGCGTGGATTTTTTAAAAATATTTTTCTTGGGGAGCCTCCTTAGGCGTAGATTTTTTAAATATATTTTTTTCAGGGAGTTACCTTAGGGTCCTACATTAATTTGGCTTGGATTTTTTTAAAAATTATTTTGTTCAGGGAGCTAGCCTAGGCGTGCATTTTTTAAATTAACTTTCAGGAAGCTAGACTAGGCGTGGTTTTTGTTAAATGAATTTTTAGGGAGCTAGCCGAGGCGTGGATTTTTTTAAATTAATTTTCAGGGAGTTGGCCTTTGCGTGGATTTTTTTAAATTAATTTTCAGGGAGCTAGCCTAGGCGTGGATTTTTTTAATTAATTTCCATGGAGCTATCCTAGACGTGGATTTTTTTAAATTAATTTCCATGGAGCTAGCCTAGACGTGGATTTTTTTAATTAATTTCCATGGAGCTATCCTAGACGTGGATTTTTTTAAATTAATTTCCATGGAGCTAGCCTAGACGTGGATTTTTTTTTAAATTTATTTTCAAGTATTTTTTCCAACCGAAGTGTCTCTAATTTAGCATTTTAGGTTCTTGGAGCATTAAAAACTTTTTCGCAAAAAAACTTGTCAGTATAGGTCAATGTTTTGATAGAGACTCCACATAGAGGTTCCTCCACATATTCATTATTTTGAGGGGGTTTCCACATTTTTCTAACCGATGTTGTCGTAATGTGTCACTCCGGGTTCTTGGGGGTTTAAAATCCTCTTTGCAGTATATTTTCGATAAGAAATCTGTTTTTACATAGCCGCCATATAAAGGTCCCGCCCTACGTTTTGGAATTTTGACAATTTTAACCGCATTTTCCAAACATAGAAACTTTAATTTGGCACTTCGGCTTCATTAGAGGCTCAAAATATAAATATAGGTTCACCTATTTGTGTATGAGTTAAATTCTAATTTTCGGCGTTGTGGCTGTAATTTGGCTTACCTGTTTTTTTGGAGATTGATAACATCATTGTAAAACATTTTTTCGATTTAGTTTTAAATAGTCTCCGTAAAAAGTTCACACCATCATTTTCGGAATTTTCACGATTTTAGTCCCATTTTTAATCTAACAGGCTGCAATTCGGGATTCGGGATTCCTGACAAAAAACTTATACCCAGAAATTTTCAAGTATAGGTCTTGTCCCATTTTCTGTCCCTATATAAAATTTCTGCTTAATTTGTCGGCATTTTCAAGGCTGGGGCTATTTCCACTGAAGTAATTTGACATTCCGCATTTCTGGTGAATTAAAAACTTCTTCCCCAAAATTTTTCTAATATAGGTTCCGCTTAATTTTAGGCAGTTTTATGGTCCTAGTAGCATTTGCTAACTGGAGTAAAAAAATCCATAAAATTTATAATGCTGGCTATGTTTCTAAGTTTCTAATTTGGAATTTATTTTATGTTGATCATAAAGTCCTTATAGTCCCCATATAGGTTTCTCCGCCGTTTTAAGAAACTTAGAATGCAAAGAGCGTATATACAGTTCGCCCTGAACGAACTTAGCGATGTTTTTACTTGATCGTTATTAACCTCGTACATTAGTTTTATTATCCGATCATTTAACTCAATCAAAAATGAATTTTAACACCCTGTAATTGAGGATAATATTTCGTTAAAACTTCCCTTCTAAAGGTCCACCTTCATCCCACTGTGTCTATGCATGCAATGTAGATTTATTTTTGTTTTTCATCGGGAGAGAAATAATAACCCAATAAAAAAGAGCAACAACAAAAACAACACAGATACAATTAATGAGCTAATGAGTGGTGTTTGTGTTGTTGTTGTCGCATCATCATGATCATAACTGAATTATGTCTCCACACACTGTTACTGAGTTGGAGTCCTCCAACGAGAGACTGAGAGCTTCGTTGTTGTTCGTTTGTTTTACTGTTGTTGTTTGTTATTGTTGCTTCTGTTGTTGACGATGCTCATGATGATAATGACGATTATATGGTATTGAAGTGTTGTTGTTGTTGTCGTTGTTGTTGCAGATATTCAAAGATAAGTTATAAAACACTTAACATCACAGCAGGTTTTCATTTCAACCGCAGAGAGAAGAAAACAAAAAACAAAACAAAGAATGACAAAGAACGGCCAAAACAACAACAAATACAAACAAATTTTTGTTGTTGTTGTTTTTTTGTTGGTCGACGATTCATTTGCATGAAATGAAATGCTTTGGCCCGTACAATGAAAAATGACACATTTTGGGTATTTTTGTCATTCGCTTGTTTCTTCTTGTTTGTTGGCCAAGAGCAGACCATACCAAATCAAAAATTTTCATAAATTGGATGGAAAACAATTATGAATTAAAAAATCGCCCAAAAACGAACGAAATTGCTACATTGTAAGCCACAAAAAAATCGAAAAAAATTGTCACACCCCTTTTCATTTTGCAAAACAAAGCATGATTGTCGCCACGTCTACGAGTGGTGCTTCTGCTTCTGCAAAGGGGATGCCTTTCACTTTCATTGTGCAACATTTTGCCATGGCAGTGCGCCATCACATTTCAATTTTTATCTCATTTATCTGTTCAAATGAAATTACAACAACAAAAATTGTAGAATCGTATTTTCTTCATGTGGGGAGGAGGTAGATAGATATGTGGTAGCCAACTTTTTTTTGCTGATAATAATAATGATCAGTTTCTTTATTTTCGAATTTCTTCTTTGGTGATTGAATGACTGGCTGGCTAGGGGCGGTATGGTGAAAGGTGTTTGGTCGGGGGAAAATTCTACTACAAATGTTTTATGTTCTGTGTCGTCGTTTCATTTTTCGAAATAGTTTTTTTCTTCTTCTTCTTCTTATTGGGTTTTTATCTAAATGTCTTGTGTTTCGCGCTATGTGATTTAAATGAATAGTTTGTAGTGTTTCGTGTTCTTCCTCAATATCTGATGATAGGTGTATTGGGGTGGATTGGAATAAAAAATTATGACTTTTTTTAATTTATAAAGATTTTTTTAAATGTAATGACAATTTTTTTGTATAAAATTTTTTCTAGTCATATTTTTCGTATAATTATTACCGATACCGATTTATTTATTTTATTTTTTTTGAGACTAATAGTGAAATCTGATGTAGAATATTATCTTCTTTGGGAGAACTATTTATTCACAATTTTTGGCGATTTTTCAAACCTTTACCAAAAACAGATTTAAATATTCAATGTCAAATGGCTTTTCAATTATCTTATGGTTATTTTTCTAATAAGTATTACAGCTACAGATTAATTTTGTGTGGAGAATAGTAGTGAAATTTTGTGTAGAATATGTCCTTTTTTGAGGACTTGCTCGAAAAAGTAATATTTATTCAAAATTTTTGCGGTTTTTTAACCTCCTTTTAAAACAGCTTTAAATATTCAATACCACAAGTCTTTTCAATCTTCTTAGGCATATTTTTCCAGTAAATATTACAGATACCGATTTCTGCTGTTTGGAGTCTAATAGTGAAATTTAGTGTAGAATATTTGATTCTTTGAAAACGTCCCCGTAAAGGTAATATTTATTCAATTTTTTCCGATTTTTCAAACCTCCATCAAAAAACACCTTTAAGTATTCAGTGTCAAATGTCTTATCTTTTATCAATCTTCTTAGCCATATTTTTCTAATAAATATTACAGGTACAGATTACTTTTATGTGAAGACTAATAGTAAAATTTTATATAGAATATTTTCTTCTTTAATAACTTCATGGTAAATGTGATATTTATTGAAAATTTTGGGGATATTTAAAAATAACATTTACGCCATCTTTAAATATTTATGAAAGATGTCTTGCTTTCATATACATTTTCGGAGCAATATTTTCTGATATCCGTAAGAGGTACAGATTACTTTTATGTGAAGAATAATAGTAAAATTTTGTGTAGAATATTTACTTCTTTAATAACTTCCCCGTAAATGTGAAATTTATTGAAAATTTTGGCGATATTTGAAATTACCTTTAAACCCCACATCAAACATTTAAAGACAAATATCTTATTTTATATCAATATATCTAGTCAATTTTTTCTGATATTTATTATAGATACAAATAACTTTTATGTGGAGACAAATATTAAAATTTTATGCAGAATATTTTCATCATTGATCACTATCATGAAATATTAGGGGAGAGGGGGCACCTTTGAACGTGGGGCACCTTTGAACAGCGCTCATAAAATCTTGGTTTACTATTTTTCCGACCCGCAACCACATTTTTGTATATGGCAATCTTGTTCTCTATATGCGTAAACCACTTTGGCTTGCTTTTTCAGTTGTCGACAAATTGTGCATGGGTGACATGCCCATTAAATTCGAATAAAAGAAGGAGTTTTTAACTTTTGGCTTTGATTTCTAAAAATTTCAAATGGGCTAATAAGATTACGAAATTAACTGTATTTTTCACCATATTAATTTTTGTTTTTAAGTCATTTTATGTTTTAATAACTTTTGATCTAAATTTTTTAAATTTTTAACATTTTTTATATATTTTTTAATTATTTAATGCATTTCTGATATGTGTGAATAAAATACATACATATTTGAACATAAACACTGTAAAAAACCATGTCGTTCAAAAATGCCAAACACTGTTCAAAACTTTGAGTTCGTCCATTAAAACAGTAATAAAATATATTTATCAAGCTTATAGTATGTCATATGTATATTCATTTTAAAGGTTACTTATGTACCTGTTAGTTAAAATTTATAAGAAACCAAAAATTATAAAATAAAAAATTTTATAAGGCTTGAAAGCAAAAAGTGTTCAAATTATTTATTCGAAATTTTGACGATATTTGAAAACTACTTTTATCATACTTTCAATGAAAAATATCCTCATTTGATACCAATTTTCCTAGTTATTTTTTCTGTTTTCTGTTATTTTAAGTTTGTGTGGAGACTAATATTGAAATTTTATGCAGAATATTTTCTTCTTTGAAATCTTTCATTAAAAATCAATATTTATTCGTAATTTCGGTGATATTTGAAAACTATTTTTAAAATCTTCTTCATACTTTCAATGAAAAATATCTTCATTTGATACCTATCTTCCTATATATGTATGTATGATATGTATTACAAGTACAAATAACTTTTGTATGGAGACTAATATTGAAATTTTATACAGAATATTTTCTTCTTTGATATCGGATCCGTAAAAGTGATATTTGAAATAAAATTGAATCGATATTTGAAAACTCCTTTAACACCTTCATGCATTTAATAAAAAATTCATTATGTTCACTTTTCTAGTCATATTATTCTGATATGTATTCCCGATACGATTTACTTCTTCGTGAAGACTTATAAAGAAATTTTATGTGGAATATTTCCCCCATCGAAAACATTCATGAGAAATCAATATTTATTAGAAATTTTGACAATTTTTCAAAACTCCATTTAAAAAAGTCTTAATTCATTTTATACATAATTTTATGTTTTTATATTAAACTTCCCACCGATATTTTATTGATACATATTATAGCTACCGATTTCTTTGGTTCGGCGATCCCTAATTAAATTTGATGCCCAATATTTTTCTCTTTGAAAACTTTTCCGTAATAGTAATATTTATTCAAAAAAGTGGCATATTTTGAAATCACCTTTCTCCAAATCTATAAATAATTTCATATTTTTACATCAAACTTCGCGTCGATATTTCATGGGTATGTAGTGTAGATACAGATTTCATTTGTTCCAAGATCTTTAGTGAAATTCGATGAAGAAAATATTCTTCTTTGAAAATTTTTCCGTAATAGAAATATTTATTCAAAAAATTTGGCAAATTTTGAAAACTGCATTAAAATTTCTTGAAGTTCTCTATAGATAATTTCACAATTTTATATCGAACTTCCCGCCGATATTTTATGAATACCTATAGCAGATACAGACTTCTTTGGGTCCACGACCCCCAATGAAATTTGATGTAGAATATTTTCTTCTTTTATAATTTCCCCGTAAAAGCGGTATTTATTCGAAATTTTATCACATTTTGAAAACTAGCTTTAAAAATACTTGAAGCTATATTTTGATATCCCACCCCCCTTTTTATGGGTTTATTATATAGCTACAAATTTCTCTGGTTCCACAAACCCTAATGAAATTTAATGGAGGATATGTTGTTCTTTGAAAACTTTAACGTTAACGCAATATTTATTCGAAATTTGAAACAATTTTGAAAACTCCATTAAAAAATCTTCATTTTTTCTTTTTTTGGAAATTATTTATGTAAAAATGTTATCCATTATCCATAGCCTATAATAGCACTTTTATGCCGAATAGCATTGTAAAAAATCTCTCCAGTCCTTTTCACGACCCACCTTAATGCACATACATATCGTATGTTTGCTAAATGTTGCCATTATAATCATCATTATTAGTATTTTTTCATTTTATTATTGCTGCTGGTGTTGTTGTTACATTTTAAAGTTGATATGTGTCATCGCTCTAACCAAAACAACAACAAACAACAAAACATTTTAAAAAAGCGACAACAAACAACCAATAGCCCGCCAAGTCAGCCAATCCTCCTAGCAGGTGTATAAAAGATATTTTATCACTGATTAAGTCACAGACTAAGTGGAAGAATAGACAACTAAAATGACAAAAAAAAACAACAAAAACAATCCGACACCAACAACAAAAAACGAAGAACATTGCAAATTTTCTTTAATTTATTTTTAAACAAATGACTTGTGTGTTATTTTATGAAGCAGAGGACACCAATAAAATTTATGGGCAATTTTCTTTCCAATTTTTTTGCGTTTTGAAAGGGGTCAAATAGAACAAAAACAATATTTGAAGAAAATATAAATATATGTAGGAAAATATTAATTAAGAAAATTTATATTAGTTTATATTAGGCGGACAATGCCATACATTCCCCACTAATAAATAGTTGTTTTTTTATAAAAACAACAAACTGGGATTAAGCCTGACTATTTTGCAAAAACAAAAAGTGATCAAAATATAAAAATAATATATTTAATATTAGAAATAATTTGATTGATAATAAAAAATTGTGAAACAAGAAAAAATAAGCTGAGAACAAGACATTAAGTTTTCAAATCATATATTTTTTAATTGGATTTAATTTTGTCAGGGTGTGGTTTCTTTTCATGGAAAAAAATTTGTTTATAGGCGCAAACTATTGGACTATTTTTAAAAACTCAATAATTTTTCATTTGTTATCCTCAAATTTTCACCGATTTTTTGTGATATGTATTATAGCTACTGATTTTTATTGTTCGGAGAGTATTAGTAAAATTTTGTGTAGAATATTTTTCGACTTTAAAACTTTTTTGTAAAATCCATATTTATTCAAAATGTTGGCAATATTTTAAATCCCTTTTAAAAAATCGTTGTTTTTTTAAATAATTTTTTATATCAAACTTTTGCCCATATTTTTGCGCTACGGATTTCTTTTGTTCGGGGACTTATACTGGAATTTTATGTAGAATATTTTCTACTTTGAAAATTTTGTCGTAAGTGAAATATTTATTAAAAAATTGGCAATTTTTGAAACCTCCATTAAATACTCTTCAGGAATTTAATAAATAATTTCATGATTTTTTATTAACTTTCGTACCAATATTTCTCCGTAATGTATATTAGCTATTGATTTCTTTTGTAAGGAGACTAGCAGAAAAATTTTATGTAGAATATATTCTAATTTGAAAATTTTGTCGAAAAACTAATTTTTATATAAGATTTTAGCCAATTATGAAAACACAATGAAAATGCTCTTCAGACAATTAATAAATAATTTAATGACTTTTTATATCAAATTTCGTACCCATATTTTTCTGCTATGTATTATAGCTACAGATTTCTTGAAATTGTCTGTAGAATATTTTCTGTTTAGAAAGCCTTTTTCTAATATAAACATTTTTTTCAAAATTTTAGCCAATTTTAAAAACTCCACCAAAAAACCTAATAAATAATTCTATCTTTTTTATATCAAACTTCTTATCAATATTATTCTGATATATATTATAGCTATAGATTTCTTTTGTTCGGAGACTAACAATGAAATTTTGAGTAGAATATTTCTTCCTTTGAGAACGCTCCGATAAAAGTAATATCTTTAAAAAAAATGGGGATTTAAAACTCCTTTAATTAGTCTCTAGACAATATATAAATTAATTCGTATTTTTTATATCAATTTTTCCCCTCATTTTTCTGCTAAATATCATTGCTACAGATTTCTCTTGTTTGGAGGCTTATAGTGAAATTTTGTATAGATTAGTTTCTACTTTGAAAACTTTCCGGTAAATGTAACAGTTATTCAAAATTTTGGCTATTTTTCAAAAACTTCCTGAAAATACTATTCAGGTTTTTAATAATAATTTCATATTTTTATATGAATTTTCTTTCTCATATTTCTCTGCTACATATCATAGCTATAGATATATTTTGTTCCGAGACTAATAGTAAAATTTTACGTAGAATATTTCTTCCTTTGAATATCCCCCTGTAAAAATAATATTTATTAAGAAATTTGGGAGATTTTGGAAGCTCCATTGAAAAGTCTCCAGGCCAATGTAAAAATTAATTTATATTTTTATATCAATTTTCTAACCCACAATTTTCTGCTATATATCATAGCTACAGATTTCTTTTGTTCGGAGACTTATAGTAAAATTTTGTGTAGACTATTTTTTACTTTAAAAGGATTTTCGTAAAATCAATATTTATTTAAATTTTTAAACAATTTTTAAAACTCCATAAAAATACTATTTATTGGAATTATCGTAATCGATGACCAATGTCCTACCCTCATTTCATAGATATTTATTATAGTTACTGATTTCATTTCTTAGGGGACTAATAGTGCACTTTTATGCTGAATATTTTCTCCTTTGAAAGTCCTATCGTAAAAATAAAATTTATTCTAAATTTTAGTCGTTTTTGAAAACTCCATGATAATGCTCTACAAACATACGATGCACAATGGTATGTCTTTATATCAAACTTCCTCTATCCAAAAATAAAACCTCGGTTCTAGAATATAAAAAAAAAATTAAAAAAATCTTTAAATTCCATAAAATGTGTTATCATATTTTTATTATTATATTCAAAATTAATTATTGGCTAATAAGCCAACAAATACGTCAAAGTAATGCAAAAATACACTTATATTAGGAATTCTTAATACTTTTTTCTCGTCTTTCTCTCTCTCTCTCTCTCTCTCTCTCTTTCTCTCTTCAATTTTCATAACAATTATAAAAATAATTTTCTTGTATCCAATAAAAAAAGCTCCTAAATATGAAATTACCCTGCAATAAAAATCTGAAGTTTTAATTAACCCCCCACCAAATTGCCATCAATATCTTTGCAGATTTTCAAAACTAATATTGTTATGGCATTTCGACATTTTGACAGATTTATAGACAATTCATAACATTTTTAACAAACAAATAGAAAGAACGAAAAACAATAACAACAACAAAAAGTGTAAATAACAAAATTTCCATTCAAAACCCCACCAAACATGGTAAGGTGGTATTTTACCCCCCAATGTTTAGTAAAGACATTATCAAAAAAAAAATCGAAAACTCAATTAAAATTATGGAATTTATATGGGCCGTCATATATGTATGCATAAATCTATATAGTGGATATGTTTGTCGTAAATAGCCCCCATAAAAATTTGCATGCATGCAGTGAATTTTGAAAGAAAAAGTTTTGGACTTTTTTCTGTTTGTTTGTTTGTTTGTTTTAAAAATTATTCTTCACACAGTGGGTGGAAATTATGATTGTTTGAACATAGAGATTAGATTCTTGTTTGGTTTGTTTTGTTGTTATTTACATGTTGATTACGTTTATGTGTCATGGTGTTTTATGGCCAATAATAATTAACATGTTTATTGTTCACATGATTTTTGGTTTTTTAGATTTTGAATTTCGACATATTTGAAAAACATATTTGTTTGTTTTATTATTCATATTTGTTTAATAAATATTAAATAAAAAAATATTTTAAAAGAGGTAAAACATAATTTCGCAAAACCCCTCAAATCAATATTGTTTTACACAGAGTTTTAAAACAAAAAAATAAAATAAATCAATTAAATAAATGCAAACAAGATAACCCCTAGTACATCCAAAGATTTCATTTGTACAGTGACTTATGTCGAATATATATTGTTATATATAAAAACTACAAATTTCTTTTGTTAGAAGACTAATGGTGAAATTTGATGCTGAATATTTCCTCCTTTGAAAGCTCTTTGATACAAATAATATTTATTCAAATTCAAGGCAATTTTGAAAACTCTCTTAAACTTCTTCAGTCTTTTAAAAAATTATTGCATGCCTTATTATTATCAAATTGCTTACCAATATTTTTCTGCTATATATTATAACTACAAATTTCTTTTGTTCAGGGACTTATAGTGAAATTTTGTGCTGAATATTTTTTCCTTTAACCGCTTCTCTCTAGAAGTATATATTAAAGCAGATTTCACCAATTTTTCAAAGCCTTTTTGGAATTGCGATACAATAAAATAGGTATTCTATTAATTTCCAATTTTCTATCAATATTTTATTGCTAGAGAGCTAGAGATTTCATTTTAGTGTCTTATAGTGAAATTTAATGCCGAACATGTTTATCCGCTACCCCATCTCTCAAAAAGTAAATATTAAAGCCTATTTTGCCTATTTCTGAAAACCTTCAAAAATTGCATATCACAAACATAATAAAACATGTATTATTTTTACTTCATATTTCCTATCAACATTTTATTGTTATATCGTGCAGCTAGAGATTTCATTTGTCCAGTGACGTATAGAGCAATTTTGTGCTGAATATTTTTCTCATTTACTACATCCCTCTAAATGTAAATATTCAAGAAGATTGCGGCAGTTTTTGAAATCCTTCAAAAAATGTGATTGTCAAACTCAATATAAAATATATTATTTTTATATCTAATTTTCGACCAATTTTTTATTGCTATATATTATAGCTATAGATTTTGTTTGTGAGGAGACTTATAGTGAATTTTTGGGCTGAATATTTTTTGCCTTTACTCCGCGTCTCTTAAAATAATTATTCCATAAGAGTTTACCAATTTCTGAAAACCTTCAATAAATGCAATTGTCAAAATCAATACAACATATGCTATTTTTATAATTAATTTCTGATCCCCATTTAATTGCTATTTATTATAGCTACAGATTTCGTTTTTAAGGAGACTTATAATGAAATTTTGTGCTGAATATTTTTCTCCTCTATCATATCCCTCTAAACTTAAATTTTTAAGAAGATTTCAACAATTTTTAAAAACCTAAAAAATCCTTAAATGACAATCTCAATAAAACTTATGTTATTTTTATTTCTAATTTTAAGTCAATATTTTATCGGCACCTATTATAACTACCGATTTCTTTTGTATGGAGACTTATAGTGAAATTTAGTTCAAAATATATTTTTTTTTTTACTCCAATCCTCTATAATGAAGTTTTGTAAGAGATTTTGCCAATATTTGAAAGCATTAAAATATTACGATTGACAAACTCAATAAAAATTATATTTTGCTTTTATATCGAATTTCCTATTAATATTTTATTGCTATATATTAAAGCTACAGATTACCTTTGTATGGAAACTTATAGTGAAATTTAGTTCTAAATATATTTTTCTTTTACTCCGATCCTCTATAATGAAGTTTTGTAAGAGATTTTATCAATATTTGAAAGCTCTCAAAAATTGTGATTGACAAGCTCTATAAAAAATAATATTTTTATATCGAATTTCCTACCGATATTTTAGTGATATATATTATTTCTACAGATTTCCTTTGTATGGAGACTTATAATGGAATTTTATATAGCTTATTTCACCCTTTGAAAATTTTGCGATAAACCAAATATTTACTCAGAATTTTAAGGATTTCTGAAAACTCAATTTAATTAACACTTCAAGTGTACAATCATTTCATGCTTTGTAATATTAAAATTCCTACCTATAATTTGTTGCTATATATTATAGCTACAGATTTATTTTAGTTCAGAGACATATAGTGAATTTTTATGTAGAATATTTTATGCTTTGGTAACTTCCCCAAAAAAGTAGTATTTATTAAAAATTTTAGCGAATTTTGAAAACTCAATCAAAAATACTCCCTAAACACTCAATAAGCCATCCAATGTTTTTATAACAAATTTTCTAGCCATATTTTATTGCTATTTATTATAGCAATATATTTCATTTGTAAGGAGACTATTAATAAAATTTTATGTAGATTATTGTCTTCTTTGAAAATTTTCTCATAAACTAAATATTTATTAAAAATATTTTAAATTTTTGAAAACTCCATTTAATAATTCTTCAAGCGGTCAATAAATTGTTTCATATATCAAATTTCCTATCCAAAATTTCCAGCTATGTATTACAGTCACTGCCTAATTTTGTTGACAGGCTAATAGTGAAAATTTATATAGAATATTTTAGTCTTTGGAAATTTTTCCGTAAAACAAATATTTACTCAAAATTTTGGAGATTTTTGAAAATTCCATTAAAATTTGAAAACTCTAACGTTTGATTGAAAACATTTTTGCAGAAAATGTTGATATATGGTTTCGTGTTGTTATATAGCTTCCATATAAAGATCCCGCCCCAATTTTCCATATTTTGAAGTGTTTGCAGCTACATTTTCCCCACCGAAGTTCTGTAATTAGGCATTACGGATTTTTGGAAGTTGGGATAGAGATAGAGTATAATATTTTGATAAAGTCCTCATGGAAAGGCACCCCTCCACCCATATTTAATTTTTTGTAGGATTTAACCCCCATTTTTCCGCCTCACCTATATAGGTCATCGATCAGAAAATATCTAATTTCATCTAATATCTATCTCAAAATTATTCATATCATTTTTTAATAGTATTTTTTATGTTTATTTGATATATGAGTCTCTTTCGGCTTTCAGTGAATCTTATTTCACATTTTGTCTGTTGGCTGTTTGTCAGTTTTGCAAAAAGAATTTTTAGCAATTTGAAATATTTTAAAAGGAATCTAATTAAATAACCAACCACCCACCCACACAGATTACAGCGTTGTTGGCGAAATAGTTTGTTTTTAAATAAACAAACAATTTTGGTTTTTTATTTTGAAAATGTACATTAGAGGGGGTAAGAATGAAATGCTGATTATAACAAAAAATAGAGAAAAATTTCATATAAAAAAATAAAAAAATATTTTATCTACAATACAAACTATGATTTAAAAATAATATTAAAAGATCAAAAGTAAAAAATAATCGCCCATAATATTTTTTTTATAAAAAAAACAAATATTTTCCAAAGCATCCACTTGCTAAAGTTTCTAATATTCTTTGAATTTTTTGATAAATCGTTCTGTTCTTCATAAAACATTTTATAAAAAATTCTCACATGTTAAGTTCCTCGAAAAAAAATATTTAAAAAAAACCACACTAGTTTAGGTCCTTGAAAATATATATTTTTTTATAAATCAAGGACTCTTTAAGCATTTGAGCAAATATATTTAAAAAACTCCATCAGTCCTTCAAAAAAAATATTTTTCCAAAAACTTATCCTGTTAAAGTCTTCAAAAAAACTGTTTTAAAAATAGATGACAGCTCTTTAATTTTTTTAATTCGTCCTTAATATTTTAAAAACATCGAAACGTCTAATAAAGTCCTCAAAAAAAAAAATAAAAATATTTTCAAAAAATTTCAGGCCCAGTTTCTTGAAAAATTAGTTTAAAAAATCATGGCATCTATAGAACTTTATAAAATATTATTTTTAAAAATCCGCTCATGTTAAAGACCTCGAAGAAATATTTAAAAATTAATTCACATTATTTAAAATCCTTTAAATATTTTTTTTTGTTAAATGCTCCTTACAAAACCCACAAATGTTAAGGTCTTCGTACTAAAACATTAAAAAACGATAGCTAAGGACCTTATTTTTTCTAATCCAAGGGGTCCGATAAAAATTTATTTCTGAAAAATCGCTTTAAAAAAATTTAAGTCGCCCAAAAATACATTTTCAAAAATTATATTATTTTTAATACAAGCCTTTGAGAACCTCTTGAAAAAAATATTTTTAAAAAAATCTGGCTTCTAAAGTTTGAAATAAATATTTTATTAAACCATTGAGAGGAGCAGTATAGTGGGACGGGGCCGACCATATGATATCCTACACAACTTCCACGAAAATCTAACTTTTTGTGGTTTTATATGCTGAGCTTGGGCAATATTTCGCTATATTTGCATCCCCTTGACCGTCTAGAGGTTAACAAATATTACTAATATTCAGTACATCCCTTCAAATTATATGTCCAGTAAAGCCCTTCTAATTACTTCTCCAAAATTTCGTGAAGATTGGTCCATAGCTGCATCGTGTTTACAAATTATAATGAACAGACGGATGGGCGGACGGACACACATGTCTAGATCGACTCAGCTAGTAGAGATATGACGATCAGTATACCTGAAGGTGGGTCTAGGACCAATATTTCGCGGCGTTACAAACTCTTGGGGCTGCACAAAGCTATAATACCCTGACAACATAGTTGTGTAGGGTATAAAAATCAGGACTTTCGATAAATATATTCTCAAAAAAGTCCTTTATTTTTTTTAATCTAGTCCTCCGAAGTTTGTATTTTTTTTTAAATCCAGACATATATAGTCCTTATTTGCCTTTAATAAATTCATGTTCAAATCAGCGAAAAAATATTTTTTTCAAAACTCCACGCTACCTAAAGTCCTTCAAAATAAATATTTTATAAAAAAAGGTCTGCGATAGTCCCTTGACAAAATATTTTTTAAAAATAAAGCCTTCTATAGCCCAAAAAAAATTTTTGCCATAAATCTACTCATGCAAAAATCTGCAAAAAAATATTTTTCAAAAAATCCTCGCTTCACAAAGTTTTTCAAAAGAAATAATTTATAGTAAAAGAGTTGCGATAAATATTTTTTTAAAAATCCAGGCCTCGATAGTCCTTAAAAAATATTTTTTCATAAATCCGTTTATGTTTAAATCTGCAAAAAAAAAAAATATTTTTTTTGAAAAATCAAAATATATATTTTATAAGAAAAAGGCTTCGATATTCCTTTGAAAAAATATATTTTTTTTAAATCGAGTCCATATTTTTTAATCTATGACTCCAATAGACTCTTAAAAAACCTCTAACAATTCTTAAAATAATATTTTTCAAAAATCTACTCATGTTAAAGATTGCGAAAAAATATACCAAATCTTTGCTAGTTAATGCCCTGAAAAAATATATATTTTTTTATCAAGACCTCCACATGAATTTTTAAAAAAATCCAAGGTAGTTAAAGTCCTTAATGTTTTAAATTAAGTCTTCTAAAAGCCGCCAAAATCTACTCAGGTAAAAGTCCATGAAAAAATAATTTGAAAAAATATACGCAAGTTAAAATCTCTGTTTTTTTAAGCCCAGCCTCTGGCAATGTCTTGAGAAATATTTTTAAAAAATACAGGCCTTTTAAGTCCTTAACATTTTTTCCAAAAATCCACTCACTTTGAGCTTCTGATAGATCTTAAAAAAAAATATATATATATATATATATAGCTGCTAGCCTCAGAAAAATATATTTTTTAATATTTTTAATATTAAAAAAAATATATTTTTATTTAAAAACCATCTTCCCTTGCTCTCAGTTTTTTAGCCATTATCCCACAATTCAAACCCCTCGTAGGTGTTTTATTTCATTAGCCATAAAATATGTTTGCTCAGACATGCCAAAAAAAATCCCAAAATCACCCACAATTATAAAAAATGTTCTACATGAGTAAATTTGATTTAGAATTTATTTTTTTTAATATTTTTTCTTTTATTTCCCCTCTAAAATTTTCTCTTAAATTTCTATATTTTTTTAACTCTTCTCTTTTTTCTCTAATTTTGGTTATATTTTCAAAAGGCACCAACAACAACTTGAAGAAAAATCATACCATATTACTAAGAATTCTAAAATTACACCCCATCTCAAAATACAGCAGCAGCAACTGAAACGGCGTGCGGCGGCAACGTCGTCGGCGATATTGTGTTGAAAATAATAAGAAGAAGAACACACAACCCAAAATAAAAAAAAAAATCTAAAAACTCTAGAAAAAATTGGTTTTCGTATCTAAAGAGGCGATGAAATATTCGATACTGCGCTATGGACGGACAAACGTACGGACGGACAGTTAGTCAGACCGACATATAGCCGAGGCAGTGTTATTTGTTGTACATGTGTAGTTTCAATGACTACATTTTGTTGGATGTTAGATGCGATATTGATGGTTGGATAGCGGGTTGGTTGGTTCGAATGACTGTGTCTGGTTGTTGTAGCTCTTGCTGAGGTGGGTATGGGGTCTGAAGATCGGGTTGGTATGGATTTTTGTTGGTTAAATGCAAAAAAAAAACTAAACAGCAGCAGCAACAAACAGGCAATGTGATCCGAAGGAGATCAAATTTACTTGTATTATGTGTGTATGGTTTTTGTAGTTGTTGTTGTTTTTAACTCGGGTGCGTACTATATGCAAAATGTGGGATGTAATGGGTTGGGCAGAGAAATAAAAAATAATGACTAAAATAAAAATAAACAAAAAATAATAATAATGAATTAATTTATATATTTAATATATATTAATATTTAAAATTTTTTTTTTAATAATTTATAAAAAATTGTATTAAAATTTGTAACAAATATTTTATTATTATTTTTTTTTAAATAATTGACTAAAAAAATATTTTTTATTATTTTTTAAAAGACCTTTTTAGGCCAAAATTTTTGTTATATATTTCTTCATTTGTCTCATTTTTTGCATAGACCTCCACCCCAATACATATGAAAACTTATACCTCCTATTTTTTGTAAAACGTTTTTTCTTGTTCTCGTTTTTTTGTTATTTCGTTGGCCAAATGTATTTCGTAAAAAAATACGTCTATATAATGAGTATAGCTCGTGCTAAAAACTTTGGAGCCATTTAACCACTTTGGCGAATACAATTAAAAAAAAAAAATTATAAAAAACAACAACAAAAACCCTAAATGTATAAAAATTTGATACATATGCAGACAAGTGTATGATGAATGGAAAAATAAAAAAAATATAGAATAGAAACATGGAAAATCAGCTCTGCAAAAAAATAGGAGGCCATGAAACAGAAAATATGAAAATTGAGAAAAATATGAAAATTAAAAAAAAAATAGTGGATTTAAAAAATATTTAAATCATCATAACAGCATAGAATTGTAAATATTTTTTTAAATATTAAAATATTTTTTAAGCACCTATCAGATGCCTCAATTTTTGCAAATATTTCTCAAGGACTATTGGAGGCTGAATTTTTTTTTTAATTTTTTTCTGTGGATTATTGTAGTCCTTCATTAAAAAAATAAAATTGTCTATATGAGGATAGATTTTTTTAACAAACGTTGATATTTTAAAAATATCAATGACTATTCGGATTCTGGAAGTAAAAGAAACAATTTTCAATTACTATTGGAGTTGTGGATTTCTTCAGAAATGTATTTTCGAGGTTTATAAGAGGCCTGGTTTTATTTATGGTTTATTTTGCAAAATATTTATGGGCGACCTAGAGTATTCTAAAATATTTTTCAAGTGATATTAGGGTCCTAGATCTTTTTTTAATATTTTCAAAGAACTATTAGCGTACGGGATTTTTTATACAAAATTTTACTAACATAATTAGAGGTTTGAATTTTACGAAAAAAATATTTAAAAAATGATATAAAAATATTTGTAAAAAACTACCACCACAATGGATTGTGAAAGAAAAATATTTGTTAATCTTTTTTTAAGAAAATGTTTTTCTAGGCACTCAGAGGCCTAGATTTTTTTAATAAATATTTATTCAAGACTATCAGATTATTTTTCAAGGTGACCTTTTCTATCAGACCCTTTTTGTACAAAAAACTTCATGTCTCTCATTTTCTTAAACAATCTGAATGGTGACAGTTCTTAAAAAAATATTTTTAAATGTAAAACGAATTCGATACTCCTTAAAATATATTTTTAAAAATTGCAGGACTCTGATAGTATTTGAAAATAATATTAAAAAAAAATATTACATTGACAAAATCTTTTTAGAAGGAAGGACGAAATATTTTTTTACCAGGTTTATTCAGTTACCTGGAGATTCAAAGAAAATATTTTTTCTTCAAACTATTCGAAGACTATTAGATCCTTGGATTTTCTATATTTTTGAAGAAATAACAGAAGCCTGAATTTCTAAAAATTAAAAATATATTTTTAAGGACTATCAGAGGCCTTATATTATTAAAAAATATATTTTTTTGAGTCCTTAAGAACGGATTTTGAAAACTATTATTTGAGACAATGAAGAATGTATATTTATACCCTTCACCACTCTGTGGTACAAGGTATTATGTCTTTGTGCATATGTTTGCAACAGGCAAAAGGAAACGAGATAGACACATGGTTCCTTTTGAAAATATGCATAAATTCACTTTCTGAATTGATTTATGCATGTCCATCTGTCCGTCCGTCTTAATTTGCTTAATTTGCACGAAATTTGGCATAACGTACTGAATTATGTCTAGAGTGATATCTGCCAAGTTTCGTGAAAATCGGTTCAGATTTAGATATAGCTCCCATATATATTTTCGTCTGATTTAAGGAAAATGGGGCACCAAAGTCCATATATATTTTTTCCATTTACACGAGATTTGGCATAGGGTACTGAATTAGGTCCAGAATGATGTATGCTAAGTTTCGTAAAAATCGGTTCAGATTTAGATATAGCTCCCATATATATTTTCGTCCGATTTAATGTAAATGGGGCACCAAAGTCACTATATATCCTTCGATTTGCACGAAACTTGGCATAGTGTACTGAATTGGGCCTTAAAGGATTTCTGCCAAGTTTCGTGAAAATCGGTTCAGATTTTGATATAGCTCCCATATATATATATATATATATACGTTTTTCGATTTGCCCGAAATTTTGCATAGAGTACTGAATTAGGTCCAGAATGACGTGTGCTAAGTTTCGTGAAAATCGGTGCAGATTTAGATATAGCTCCCATATATAGTTTCGTCCGATTTAATGTAAAAGGTGAACTAAAGTCCCTATATACCCTTCGATTTGCACGAAATTTGGCATAGCGTACTGAATTGGGCCTGGAATGATTTCTGACAAGTTTCGTGAAAATCGGTTCAGATCTAGATACAGCTCCTATATATATTTTCGTCCGATTTTATGAAAATGGTGCACCAAAGTCTTTATATATCTTTCGATTTGCACGAAATTTGGCACAGCGTAATGAATTAGGTCTACAATGATGTGTGTTAAGTTTACTGAAAATCGGTTCAGATTTAGATATAGCTCCCATATATATTTTCGTCAGATTTAATGTAAATGGTTCACCAAAGTCCATATATATCTTTCGATTTGCACGAAATTTTGCATAGGGTCCTGAATTAGGTCGAGAATGATGTGTGCACAGTTTCGTAAAAATAGGGTCAGATTAAGACATAGGTCCCATATATATTTTTGTCCGATTTTATGAAAATTGTGCACCAAAGTCCCTACATATCTTTCGATTTGCACGAAATTTGGCACAGCGTAATGAATCAGGTCTTCAATGATGTGTGTTAAGTTTCCTGAAAATCGGTTCAGATTTAGATATAGCTTTTATATCTGACCAAATGAAAAATTTAGTATCGGTTGCAGAATGACATGTTTATGGATCCAATTTCATTTTACTGGTCCTTTAAAAATGCGATGTCTGTTAGGATTCATCTGTTGAATATACCCAAAGTGGTGAAGGGTATAATATAGTCGGCCCTGTCCGACTTTACTACATTCCTTACTGGTTTTTCATCTGTCTTTGATAGTTCTTACTGTCATTAATGGCTCTGTTAACCCTTTATAAAATATTCATAAAAAATCTAATTTCACAATTATTCTGACCATTTTCTGTCAAGTATCTCAGGTTCCACTGTGATCTTGTTTGTATATTTGATCCACATATAAACATTTTTTTCTCTTCCCTCTCTTATTCGATAGTAGGGAGATGAAATTTCATGATTGTGTATATATTTTCAAAACAAACAAGAAGAAAAAGAAGAAGAATGAAAATCGAAGAACCGACGATCAAGGAACGTTTGAGAATATAATTGAAATATCTGTTTAGAATTTCGTAAGCATTGGCGGAATGATCGGACGGTGGGTAGGTCGTTTGGTGTGGTGCAAAAAAAAAATATCTAATTTTCGAAACGTGGAAGAAGAGAAATACAATTTTCCAAAAGTGTAACAGAAAGACTAGAAAAGAAAATGTGACAGACAAATGGTGTAACATTGGGCGAAGAAGACAGAAACATTCATGCATGGATGTATGGTTGGAGTATTAGAATATAGAGAGTCGATTGGGCCGGCAGCAGCAGAATATTGCATGCGGTGTTCTTTTTTGAGATATTTTTAAGATTTGTGTTCTTTCATTTTACACAATCAATGAATGACGGTGTGGTGTAGTGTGGCAGGCATGCCATGGCATACAGAGAATGAAAGAAAAACACGAACAACAACAACAACAGCAAAACATAAAATGCGTAACCAGAAGCTAAGCAGCTATCCATACGATACGATTATATTTCAAAATAAGAAAAACGGACAGAACAGCAGAACAGAACAACACATCTAGGGGGGCAAGATTTCAGATTTCACGATACCCACGCAAAGTCTAAAAACAAATTAATGAACAACAACAATAAGAATATGAATACGAAAATACTTTGGAAATATATGGCCCAAATATTTATTTCAAAATTATTTATATTATTGAAATTAATAATAAAAATTGGAATAAAAAAAATCTAAAAATATATTTTATATAAATAATAAATAAATTTAATAATTAATAAAAAATATTTTTTTCTTCTTCTCTTTACAGTTTTGTAGACAAACAAAAATAAATTTGAAAACAACACCGATTATGTATTAATTAATTGTGCAAAAAACTTCAAAAAATATTGAAAACCATACAATCCATCTGTCCCGCTGCAACAACATGCTACAACATCCCGCCACTGATTTCTATGACTTGGCTGCAGCCAATGCTGCGGTTTTAAGTTCACGTCAAACGCCGCCCTACAGCCCTACGGGTCTAACGGTTTCGGGTTTAACTAATAACAACAACACCACTACCAGCAACAATAATTTAGATATGCTCAGCCATAATGGTGGATTAGCGAATAGTACGACTGGTGTTGGAGGAGGTGGTGGCGGAGGCGGTGGCAGCAGTACAGCCCATATGCTGGCTAGCCAAAATAGTAGTACAAATGGTGGCGCCTCGAATGGCGCTAATGGCGGTCGTGAATCGCTGCCTAGTTTCGGTTTCACCCAGGAGCAGGTGGCATGTGTTTGTGAGGTAAGTGGCAAAAAGGAAACAAAGAAAAAATTTTAAAATTATCTGGAAGTCCTTGAAAATATTTTAAAAAATCATTATTTATGATAGTCTTTAAAAATATATATATTTTAAATACCTAGAACTCCGATAGGCCTTGAAAAATATTTTTAAAGGACTTAAATTGTCCTAATTTGTTTTTTTAAATTTTTTAAATTACCGGAAACTGGTAGTCCTTTAAAATACATTTTAAAATCCATGACTCAAATAGTCTTTGAAAAAAATATTTTTAAAAAATCCAGGATTCTGATAGTCATTAAAAAAATTTTCAGATTTCGAAACTCTAAACTTTCTTTAAAAATTATTTTTAAAAAATCCAGGACTTTGGAAGTCCTTAAAATATTATTAAAAATAAATTCAGTACTCTTATAGTCCCGAAAAATGTTTTTAAATAAAAATTCAAGGACATACTCACTACCATAGTCCTTAAAATATATTTTTAAAAATTTCAGGATTTTAATCGTCACTCAAAAAGAAAAAAACTAGTCCCCGAAACAAATTCAGTCATTGAAAAAATATTTTCAACAATTTTAGAATAATGAAAATCATTGAAAAAAAAAGATTTTTGAAGATTCCACGATCCTGAAATTCCCTGAAAAAAACATTTTAAAATTTTAGGACTAATAAAAAATTTAAATAATCCAGGATTCCGGTAAAATTCGAAAATTATTTTCAATAATTTCAAGACATTTCAAACCTTCACGACTCTGATAGTCCTTAAAAAATATGTTTGAAAATGCCAAAACACTGAAAATATTTTTATGGGCTATCGGAATAATTTTAAGCACATTCAAAAAAAAAAAAAACAATATTAAAAACATATGTAAAAAATCATTAAAAAACTATTTAAAGAAACATTATTCAAAAAATCCAAAATTATTGAAACAATATTAAAAACAAATTAAAAAAATTAGAAATCCTTAAAAAATATATTTAAAAAATCCACAATCGCTAAAAATATATTTAAAAAGGACAAGCCTTTAAAAATATATATTTTTAAGAAATCCAAAATCCTTGAAAAAAATATTTAAAAAAGTCAAAATACTTGATTTTTTTTAATACAACCCGTAAGGAAAGCAGTAAAGTCGGACGGGGCCGACTATATGATACCCTTCACCACTTTGGGTATATTCAACAGATGAATCCTAACAGACGTCGCATTTTTAAAGGACCAGTAAAATGAAATTGGATCCATAAGCATGCCATTCTGCAACTGATACTAAATTTTTCATTTGGTCAGATATGGAAGCTATATCTAAATCTTAACCGATTTCAGGAAACTTAACACACATTATTCTAGACCGTATTCATTAAGCTATGCCAAATTTCGTGCAAATCGATAGATATATAGGGACTTTGATACGCCATTTACATTAAATCGGACGAAAATATATATGTGAGCTATATCTAAATCTGCACCGATTTTCGCGAAACTTAGCACACATCATTCTAGACTAAATTCATTGCGCTGTGCCAAATTTCGTTCAAATCGAAAGATATATAGAGACTTTGGTGGACCATTTACATTAAATCGGTCGAAAATATATATTGGATCTTTATCCAAATCTGAACCGATTTTCAAGAACTTTTATATACATCATTCTAGACTTAATTCAGTACGCTATGCCAAAATTCGTGCAAATCGAATGATTTTCAGGGACTTTAGTGCACCATTTACCTAAAATCGAGCGAAACTATATATGGGAGCTACATCTAAATCTGAACCGATTTTCAAGAAATTTTACACACATCATTCTAGGCTCAATCCAGTACGCTATACCAAATTTCGTGCAAATCGGAAGGGACATAGGCATATTATTTACCTAAAATCGGGCGAAACTATATATGCGAGCTATATCTAAATCTGAACCGATTTTCACGAAACTTAGCACACGTCATTCTAGACTTAATTCAGTACGATATGCCAAAATTCGTGCAAATCGAATGACTTTCAGGGACTTTGGTGCATCATTTACCTAAAATCGGGCGAAACTATATATGGGAGCTATATCTAAATCTCAACCGATTTCAAAAAATTTTACACACATCATTCTAGACTCAACCCAGTACGCTATGCCAAATTTCTTGCAAATCTGAAGATATATAGGGACTTTGGCATACCATTTACCTAAAATCGGGCGAAACTATATATGGGAGCTATATCTAAATCTGAACCGATTTTTACGAAACTTACTACTCCTCATTCTAGACTCAATTCAGTGCGCTATGTCAAATTTCGTGCAAATCAAATGATATATAGGGACTTTGATACACCATTTATATTAAATCGGACGAAAATATATATATGAGCTAATCTAAATCTGGACCGATTTTCAGGAAACTTAACACACACCATTCTAGGCCTATTTCATTACGCTGTGCCAAATTTCGTGCAAATCAAATGATATATAGGGACTTTGATACACCATTTACATTAAATCGGACGAAAATATATATGAAAGCTATATCTAAATCTGAACCGATTTTTGTTTAAAATTTTAGTTTTTCTATACATTTATTTGTTTTTATATTGTTAATTAAATACAAAAATTACCCACTTAAATTACATTCTATACGACATAAATACTGCTCATCATCCCCACATCTATCTCTCTGTGTTAGATTAGATCACAACTAAAAATTTACATTGTATAAACAGAAAAAAACATTTAATGTATTACCATTAATTTTCTTTTTTGTTGACATTATTTATTTATCTCTCTCACATTTCCCCTCTCACTCTCTTTTTCCCTCCTCTCTCTCTCTCTTTTACAGGTGTTACAGCAAGCTGGTAATATTGAAAGACTGGGCCGTTTTCTATGGTCATTGCCACAATGTGATAAATTGCAATTAAATGAATCTGTGCTAAAAGCCAAGGCCGTTGTTGCATTCCATCGCGGTCAATATAAAGAATTGTACCGATTGTTAGAACATCATCAATTCTCACCTCACAATCATTCAAAATTACAAAATCTGTGGCTAAAAGGTGGGTGGATTTTCGGTTTATTTTTTATTTCTAATAATTCGAAATTTCGTAATATTTTATTTCGTTGTTCTCTCTTGTCTTATCTCTTTGTATGTGTGATGTGTGTTGCTGTGTGTGTGTGTATTATAGCTCATTATGTGGAAGCCGAAAAACTGCGTGGAAGACCATTAGGTGCTGTGGGTAAATATCGTGTTCGCCGTAAATTTCCACTGCCTCGCACAATATGGGATGGCGAAGAAACAAGTTACTGTTTTAAGGTAAGTTCGAAATATATTTTTTTCACTCTCTTGGTTCACCAGGGGTTCCCGGAATCCTTGTTGCCCAAAATTCATTCATGCCTAACATAACATCGTTTTTGTGGCAGTGGTGAAGATGATGGTGGTGGGGATTTTTAACTTGTTCCTTGAAATGAAATCATAGTAATGTAACGTTTTACAATAACATAACATACTCGTATATGAATGAATCAATATATGTAACAGTTTGTTTCCTTTCGTTACGATATGTTACTGTTGCAAGGAGGGGGCAGAGAAGATGTTATGGGAAAAATGTTCCCTTATAACACTTTTGTTGGCAACTGTTGTAAATGGGGTTGCAATTTCGAGTTTTATTTTTTTTTTGCCAATTTCACATTTTGAACTTTTCCCTGATTTTTTTTTTGTTTTCAAAAGGCTTCATTTGATTAAATGTTTAAAGGGGGGGTATTTTGTGGGAAACAATTTCAATATTTACATTGTATTTAATTAATAACTGAAGATTAATCTAATTATTTTTTGTATCCTTGCTTTGTTTGTTTTTTCTTCTCTCGGTGTAGGAAAAATCTCGTTCCGTGTTACGAGACTGGTATACGCACAATCCATATCCATCGCCACGTGAAAAACGTGAATTAGCCGAGGCAACAGGACTGACAACAACACAGGTAAGTGAATTTTTTTGTGTTATGAACTTAGAGGATATGTCGATATTTGACAGTCCTTGAATAAAAATTACATCGTTGATAGCTTTTTAAAAGAAAATGATTTAAAAAAATGTTTTATAAGCTCTTAGAAAATATTTTTAAAAACATCCAAGCCTCACTTGAAAAAAAACAGCCAAAACAACAAATTTAAGGAATCCAAGACGACGATATTGCTCAAAAAATATTTTTACAAAAATCTCAGCCATTTAAAGTTTGTGAAAAATATTTAAAAATAAAACACTTTAGAAAATATTTTTTTTTATTTTTAAATATGAAAGGTGATAGTATTATTAAAAAAGGTACAAAAATAATGAAAAAAGTATTTTATTCCATAAAAAATATATATTTTTAAAAAATCCAAAGCCACAAAAAATAAAAAAAATAGAACAAGGAAATTTGTTGAAATTATTTTAAAAAAAAATAGGACTTTGAAAGGGTAAATGGTGGTATTTGAAAAAAAAATTAAATAATCTACGATAATCCACTAAAAAGTTTTGATACAAAAACAGGACAATACTGATCCTAAAAAAAATATTTAAAAATTTCAGGATAATTATGATACTCGAAAAAATATTTTGAAAAATTCAGAGCAGTGTTGAACCTAAAAATATATGGGCAATATTGCCAATTTTTTAATATTGCATTTTCAAAAAATCAGCTTTTTTGTTTTTGTAGCACATCAATGATTTTTGGTACACATATAGAGAAAAATGTTCTGACTCCGAAACCGTTCGCGATCAAATTTTTGGTTGATGCGCGCAAAAGTTATCGAGGTATTAATTTTGGGCATAAGAAAAAAATCTTAAAATTACGCCGTTTATTATATTGACCAAAAACGTTGATATATATCTTCCTCCGTAAAATAAGAATATGAATATATTATAATAATCGCGAAAAAGTTGTACATCTTCGCGAAATATGAGAAATGTAATAAAAATATAGGAGATTACGTCAATATTTTCATTATATTAATGACATACACACACACCTAAAAATTAATTTAAAAATATCTACATAATCTAAACACCATGGTGAATCAAATGATATCAAAATCACACAAGTCCGTGTAGCGGTTTCTAAATCACAGCGACAACAAAACAATATATTGAGAAAAAATATTTGTTTTTGGTTCGAAAAAATAATGTCATCATATTTATTTTTTTAATTTTTTATACAAGAAAATTCAGAAAAAAATTTTGGGGTTATTCTGCTATTTTACCCGAATTCCGCCGAAAAATTGGCATATATATTAATAATCACTTTTTGTGTGTAAGTATACGCCTTGTGGATTATATCAAGACCCTTCCGATAAATCTTAGAATTCTATAAATAGGAATGAATCTTAAAATAAAATAATATTATGAAATATACATTTTAAATTGCGTGTAAATCGCGTAATTCTCAAAATCATTTGATGCGCATGCGGTTTCCAGGAAGTACTGAAGTTTATCTTCCAATCCATGTATATTTTGCGAAATTTCATTTGACAGCTAAGATGTGCCACACGTTACATTGAAGTACCCAAAAAATCGTAAAACGGGAATAATTTCCGAAAACTCCATATGCCATTAACGCGCATCCGATTTCGGTGTGCACCCTAAAAAAAATACATCGATCTATACCGATTTCAATGTAGTCCATTAAGAACCATGGATGTGCCAGCATAATCTATTTTTGAGATAAATTGCGTCTAAATCGCGTAATTCTCAAAATCATTTAATGCGCATGCGGTTTCCAGGAAGTACTGAAGTTTATCTTCCAATCCATATATATTTTGCGAAATTTTATTTGACGGCTAAGATGTGCCGCACGTTACATTGAAGTACCCAAAAAACCGTAAAACGCGAATAATTTCCGAAAAACTCCATATGCCATTAACGCGCATCCGATTTCGGTGTGCACCCTAAAAAAATACATCGATCTATACCGATTTCAATGTGGTCCATTAAGAACCATGGATGTGCGAGCAAAATCTATTTTTGAGATAAATTGCGTACATCTCTCTTTTTGAAGTTTTTAAAGTTCTCTTTTCGAAAAAGATCAAAATCCGTATGAGGTCATTTATTGAAGCGGAAATGATACACAGAAAACGCAAATAAATCCGCGATATTTTCAAAAACATTTTTTGCCAAATTTCGTGCTTTTGGAAGACCAGTTCCCGCCGTTCTAGTAGATGGATTTTCACGAAGAAGATTTTATATCATCCGAAACGTAAAAAACCTTATTGATCGCGGGTACCCATATCATTCAGTTGACAGATTTAAAAATTTGGCCCGAAAAATAGGTATTTTAGAAATTTGATCGCACAAAATTCGCACCTTCGGATGAGTATTACTCTGAAGCTGTTCATAATACATACACAAAATACATATCAAATTACGCAGATTCGCGACTACAATAATCTTATAATTGATTTTTATAAATTCCTGTTTGCGTATTAAAGCTAGAAGTAAAATTAAAAAAACACTCAAAATCGAGCTTCAAAATGTGAGCATCATTTAAAGGTAGATGCAGTTAAAATTTTGAAAAATGATACATAAGGGGCGTAGTCCCCATTTTGTTGGCTTCCAGTTTTATTTTGACACGAAGACCGTGCAATGAGTGGCTTAGTCACAAATCGATAGAGAACATAAAAAAACTGGTTCGCATCAACGTCTTTTTACACATTTTTTTACATTAAAGTAGACACAGCTTCCACCAAAATAAAGTTTGGAGGTCAATATCATGAACAGTTTGCAACGACAGATCAATTAACCCAAAACTATTCACTTTATATCATATACTTAAGTAGTTCCCGAGTTATAAAGGGGTGAACCTCCGCTTCAGCTATGTTAAAAAATTGGCAATATTGCCCATATATATATATTTAAGGAAAAACCCAGAACAATGTAGATTCGAAAACAATATAAAAAAGAACTGTAAATATCCTTAAAAATATTCCTGGATAAAAATTATTACTATTCTTAAATTGATTTCGAAGAAAATCAGTCGGACGGGGCCGACCATACGATACCCTACACTACTACCACAAAACTCTATTTTTCTCTGGATTTTTATTTCGAGCCTGGGTAACATTTCGTGATAGTTACACACTCTTGCCCGATTAGAGTCAACAGCATATCTTCCTTACACTGATATATTTTCCGAATATTCCCAATATTCAGTACAGCCCTTCTAATTACTTATCCAGTTTCCCTTCACCGACATCCGAGACCAAACAACAATATAATTGGTATCACTTTAAAGGTCAACCACTCCTCTTGGATATACTATCAACTTATCGGTTCTATGTCCTTCAGGGGCAAATATATACGCCATGTAATACAAATTTTGTCATTTTTCACACAAAAGTCAGGGTCCATTTGACCCCCTAAATATTGACCAATCTTTATAAAAACAGGCATGCTTATTCTTTGGCCCAATCCCCTTCTCCATGTACAATTTCGTGAAATTATGGCCCGAACCATAATTTCGGCCTCAAAAACAATAGGGGTCTTCATTGGCCAGAACCCATCCTAAATGGAAAATTTCGTGAAGATTGGCCCATAACTGTGGCCTGTATCGTGTTTACAAATTATAATGGACAGACGGACGGATGGACGGACACACATGTCTAGAACTTTTTTTAATAAACAATTTATAAAAAAATAAATGAATACAGTACCATGATAATCTTCGAAATTTATATTAAAACCAGTAAGGAATGTTCAAAAGTCGGACGGGGCCGACCAAAATTTTGTCTCAATCGAACCAAAATTGCGAATATGGTGCACCATTTACCTAAAAGCGGACGAAAGTATATATGGGAGCTATATCTAAATCTGTACCGATTTCAATGAAACTGCACAAATATCAATCTGGACTTAATTCAACACGCTGTGCAAAATTTTGTTTCAATCGGAAAAATAGTGGAAGTTTGGTGCACCATTTATATAAAATCGGACCAAACTATATATGGGTGCTATATCTAAATCTGAACCGATTTTTCTCAATTTCGATAGGGTTCGTCTTTGGGTCAAATAAGTGACCTATGCCAAATTTCATCCAAATCGGATCATAAATTCGACCTCTACTATGCTCACAAAAATTTATGGACGGACGGACATGCATAAATCGACTCAGGTAGTGACACTATGCATATTCTCAAAAGGAACCATGAGTCTATCCCGATTCCTTGTACCTGTTACAAACATATGCACAAAGACATAATACCCTGTACCACAGTGTGGTGAAGGGTATAAAAATCTCCGCCTTTCTTCGTATTAGAAAAAATTATCCAAGATTCTGAAAGCTCTAAAAAAATATTTATTTTTTAAATCAGGACTATGATGATTTTTGTAAAAATATGTTTAAAAATCCAAGACTTTTATATTGCTTAAAAATTCCCTTAATTTTTTTCTAGAAAAAACACAGAAAAAATATTTTCAAAAAGAGAATACTATTACGCCTTTGATAGACCCTTAAAAATAAAAAACTCAAGAAAAATATATTTTTTTGAAATCCAGGATTATGATGATCTTTGAAAAAATCTGTTTAAAAAATCCATGACTTTGATAGTCCTTGAAAAACATTTATGACAAATTTAAAATTGAGACAGTTCTTAAAAAATATTTTGCAAAATTCTTGGACTCTTAAAGTCCTTGAAAAATATATTTTCACATTCAGGGTAAGCATGATTCTATTTTTTTTAATATCAGGCAATGTTAGTCCTTGGATAATATTTTTAAAAAATCAGGACTCTTTCATTATTTGTAATTCTTTGAAAGTCCTTGAAAGTGTATTTTTGAAAATATCGAAACCAATGCTAATCCTTTCTAAACTATTGTAACATATTTCACATTTCTGAAGCCATTGATAAACATTTAAAGGAATCCACGACAAGTGTTTTTTTAATATTTTCGATGACTTCTAAACATTAAAAATTTTTAAAAATTATTTTTTCTTAAATATTTTTTAATCCAGACCTATGAAAAATAATAATAATGACATTTGAAAATATATATTAAAAAATTTAGGAAAATATTTTTTAAATCCACCTTTTATACAGCAATTGAAATTAGACCAGCCCAGGCATATTATAGTCATTATTTTATTTAATTTTGTTCCTCTTATAGTCCTTAAAAAATATAGTTGAAATTAAATTTTTTTTAATTTATTTTAAATTGTCTTCAAAAATTTTCCCAAACATTTTCTTTACCTTAAAAATATATGTTTAATTCATTTATGGAATTTATTTTAAATTGCCTTTAAAAATATTCCCAGAAATGTTTTTTTCTTCTAATTTAAAATACGTATTTTAAAATTTCATTACTCGTATTAAAATATTTTATTTTAGTTTCGCTGACGATGTTTTTTTTTCAAACTCATTAAATTCTGTCAAAACAACTATAAGCGAAAATGTCATTTCATTACAAATGGCAGGCGAGATGATGATATGAAGAATAGATATATGCAGCAAAGAAAAAAAAGACATTACGTTTGACATCATTTTTGACAAATAAGTGTAATAGAAATATTATTACAAAGACAAGGGAAAAATACAACAAAAACTAAAAAAGTAAAGAAGAAATTTTGTAAGGCAAAAATATCCAAATGTTGCTATTGCGGCAATGATGAAATTCCGATATGAAAGATAAACCAACATTCGTCATGAAAAACTAAAAGTAAAGAACAAATTTAAAAAAAAACGAACAAATTATGAAATTAATGTTGAAAAGGCTCATTAATCACGGCTAATGGGGTGTGGAAGTTGGCGGTTTTTTTCGAGTGGGGAGGAGAGTTATTTTTAACAAGAAAAATAATTTTTTATAAAACTTTTTATATACCTTTTTTGAGTAATGAAGGAATTATTGTATTTTTATTTTATATTAAATAATTCATATTTGTTTTAAATTTGTATATATATATATATATATATATATATAGTCGACTCCGCTTTACTGGAACGGAAAAAAATATTGATGTTTGTTTCTGTTATCCGATGTTTTCACTTAAGCGGATTTTGGTTAACTGCTTAAAGGATTTTTATTATGAACAGTATTTTTTTATGCGGAACGGATTTTTTTTTTCGATTTTTTCAAATGGTTTTAAAGATTGGCCGAACGAACTCAACGTTCTTCGACGTCAAATTTATATATACTTGACACACACGTTCCATACATCGGAAAAATAATGAATTGCAGAAAAATATCTGTTAGGGTGGGCTTTGAAGGTGTTTCTTCCTCAATGCAGAATATTCTCTCATTATCCTTCACTCTCACGATTTTCAGTAATGCGGAGTGATTTGAAAGGAAAATGCAATATTTGACTTCAAAGCTATTTCAGTTATACGATATTTTCAGTTATTCCAAGTTTCACTTATGCGGTGTAAATTGTGAGCGATTAACCTAAAATGTAATGGTGCAGGAAATCAATTTCACTTATCCGATATTTTTCAGTTAAGCGACTTACAGTAAAGCGGAGTGGACTGTATATATATACTTTTTTGTCGATTAAATCCAGCCCCTAGGATTATTCAATGGACAATTCTAAGCAACTTTGGTGAAGGAACCATGGGTCTATCTCGATTATCGAGTCCCCCTCTTTTTATAAGGCTCCATACCAATTTTTCGGTCCATACAAATTGTCCCGACCTAATACATATATTTTAATATATATAATACTTTTTCTATTATTTTAATGTATTTTTTATTTTCATTTTTATTTTTTTAATTAAATATTTATTTTATATATGAAATATATATATATATATATAACAAATTTCCTTATTTATAATTTTATTTCAGGTTTCCAATTGGTTTAAAAATCGACGACAACGAGATCGAGCTGCCGAACATAAAGAGTAAGTACTATAAGACTATTTTCAATTTTTAAAAATTATTCTAAAATGTAAAAAAAAAATCTGAAATAGCAAACAAATGATCAATCTGTCATCTAAAGGTTACACAAAAAATGTTTTTTTCCGAAAAAAAAAATTCTTGAAAATTAATCTTCATTAAGAATTTTGTGTAAAAAAAATTAGCTGTGTTACTTTAGCTATTGTGATGGTCAAAAAAAAATAAAAATAAACAAGGTGAAAAATTCATGAGTATTACAAGATGAATATTGTTTTTCTCAAAATATAAATATATTCTTCATTGCTTCTATTTTACGTATAAAAACAACAACAAAAAATATGTCAAGGTTTTATATTTTTTTTCAAAATATATTATATTTTAATATTTTCTGTTGGCGTATCTTTGCAAAAATATATATTTGCATGGAAAACAATTTTCGTTGCAAAAAAGAAATTGTGGCGACTTATTTTATATTTTTGCTACAAAAACAACAACAGCAAATAATGAAATACACGACAGCAACAACAAACCATAACAAATGAATATATCAAATGTTCACAGGCAGAGATATGTATAAATTTTGCCAAGAAAAATATTAAATGGAAATATATAAAATATTTGTTTTACAATATATTTTTTTGATACACCATTTTCAAAATTTTTGGTGGATAGGAAAAATTATTTGAAAAAATTTTAAGTTTTGAAAAATTAGTTTTCCAACTACTTCAAATTCTATATAATTTAATATATCTTAAATATCATTTTTATTATTTTTTATTACTTTTTTATTTTATTTTGCTTTGTCTTGAAAATTGATTCTCTAAGCACTTCAGATTCTATTTATTTTAATTTTGATCTCCACATGTATTTGTCAAATAGTTTTTTTTTCTATTTTCTACACCAAATGGCGCTTAAGTATTTTGTGGAATTTGTTGTTTTCCTATCTTCCGTCTACCCACACACACACCCAGCTCAACAAATCCTTGTCAAAATGGCCATCACGCATGTCCACATATGTTAAAAGGATTCTGTTTTGTCGTTCATTCTTTGTTTATGTCCTGATCAGCCAAATGTAAATGTAAACAAAACAATTTTTAACTTTTCGTCTTGTTTTTATTTGCCCACTTTTTCTGAAGTGATACCTAAAGGCGGAAATCATTTTCCATCATTGTATGCATTGATGATATTGAAAAACCATTGCCATTTGTCCACAGCTGGACAACCAACGGACAATTGGTACTAAATAAATATTTAAAGAGTTATTAGAATAATGAAGTAGACAATTCAAAAATATGTTAATCATTAGGAAAGGAGACAAAGTAAAAACACATTTCCGACATTTGAAGTCAATACGATAGTTGTTGAAGTCAATAAGTTACAATATGGTTTGGATTTGAAATCAGATGGAATTAGCAGTTGACACTGGAGGTCTGATCTTGAAAAATAATAATAATAATAAAGAACTAGAAAAATACATTTCCTTCCCCCTGTATAAGAAATTCACAATCTGGAGACTAGCATTGAACTTCTCTAGTAAGTAAAAAGTAAATGGATTCGAAACTTTTTTTGAAAAAAAATTATAAACATGTATCTGAAAAATATTGGCGCTTATAGCTCTGATAGTCCTTTGATAAATAAATATTCCTAAAAAAAATCCACCTTTATAATTCTAAAAGAATATAAAAAATTATCTTAAAAATTGTATGTCTACATTTTGAATAATCATTTAAAAACTATTCTTAAAAACCACTCAGGTCATATTATTTTGAAATTCTCGATCAAGTTCTAATATGCAGAGAAATAGAATAAATAGTTCAACAAAAAAAAAACAATTCCGCAATGGAAACGATCGGCACTAAATCCCGATATTTCGTTTAACTAGTTCCATTTGTTCCAGTCGTTCAAGTTACATCTCGTTTATTTAGCTCTAATGAATGATTGAACTAGATGAATGAACTAGTTATTTTCGTGAACCGTGATTGCCCAACTATGAAACTATAGGCACAGCAAACAAATATTCGTCAACGTGCGGACTGAATTCTGCCAGAAAATGTCGTTCCGCAATGAAATATTTCAAAGATCAGTACTAAGTCTAGATTTTTCATTCATCTAGTTTGCTATTTGCTCCAGTCGTTCATTTTACCTATTCTTCATTCCGATTTTCTCGTTCATTTATTCGAACCAACTCATATAGTTCCAAATAATGAATTAACGATTGAACTACATAAATGACCTAGTTCCTTTTTGTAGAAGGTGTTGGCCCAACTTCAGTACAAACCCAGGAAACAAATATTCACCACCGTTCTGACATAACGCAGTCAGAAAATGTCGTTCCTTTTGCTCCAGTCGTTCATTTTACCTCTTCTTCACACCTGTTCATATAGTACCAATGGCCCAATGAACGATTGAACTACATGAATGACCATGTTCGTTTTATAGAATGTGATTGCCCAACAAACAAATATTCGCAGACGTTCGGAGAAATTTCAGTCAGAAAGTGTCGTTTCGCAAAAGGAACTATAGTTCCGGCTAGTTCATTTTACTCCATTCGTTCGTTTTACCTTTCGATTGTGTCGATCTTCTCGTTTATTTAGTTCCACCATCTCATATAGTTCCAAAGAACCAATAAACTATTAAACGAGATGAATGACAAATGAATTTGGAGCACACCGTTCGAAGCACTTCGGGAAGGTGATAACAGAACTCAAGTGCAAAACAGAAAACAAATATTAACCAATTTTGGGGTGGAATTCTTTCAGAAAGTCGAAAGAAACTTCTCCTAGATTTCATGGCAAGTTTCAAATCAGAACTCGGTCCGAAAGCAGACAAAAACTTTTTTTGCTAAAAAGATCCGCTTCATAGCTTTTCAATGAGATTTAAACTTGCTGCTGAATATTTGAAAGGAATACCTTCTCAGTGGAATTTGTTCGGTTCCTATTTTCAATACTCGTGGCTGGAAAACTCCGTTCGGTCTTCGGAGGTTTCATGCATTGGCTCTTCACGAAGTTTCCTTGCTAACAGTCCACTTTTATGATTCATTTTTTTCTTCATCGGAAAACCTCATGATCTTCAGGAGTTTCTGGGAGTTTTTAAAATGTATTCTGTTCTTCCGAATTAAATAACTGCGTTCACAATTTCAGAAGAATTTTAAGGACACATGACAACAAAGACCTTTTGAGCCTTTAGTTTCGGGTATTATGGGTTGAATATTTTCCTCGATTTGTTTCATGTACGGCTGGCCTATTTTGAAAAATGAATCGAGATTCATTATTTTTAAACTTCGTCCGTATTTTATTTACATTTCGATTGGAGCGAGGAGTTAATAAAGGAAAATATGAATTTTGAAGTTCTGATTTCTGATATGTCTGAACAAATTAAAATATGAGGAAACGCCAAATTGAAGAATTCTCTCTAAAATTTTAAAAATAAAATGAGACTAAATCTGACAGACATGAATTCCTTCCGAGATCTGTCAGATATGTCTAAATACAATTAAAATTCGAAAATTTTCAATCGAACAAAAACAAAAGAATATCAAATTTATTATACTGGGGTCATTATATTCACGAACAAGATCTAGTTCAATGGAACGACTCACTGAAAAGTGCCCACGAATTTCTCCTGATTTATATTCCCGAAAACATTATAGAGCAGGCAGATTCCGATAGGTAGATACAATTTTTTCTTATTTTAGGGTTTTCTGATATGAAAAAAAAAATCAATCAATATTCAAACAACAAATCCATCAAAAACAAAAATTCAGAAAAAAAACATTTACGGTGTTCCTCTTGTCATCATCCCAAAAACATTTTTCAAAGAATATTTATTTTTTACAAAGACAATAACAACAAAATGAGAGGAGAGAAATGAAAAAAGGACCAAAAACAAAATAAGATATCAAATTTCCAACTCAATATTTTGTTTTCTTTTTCACAAACTGGCTATATTCCAAGTATAATGAACCGTAAATTGAAGCAAAAAATTCAAACATAATCAATAGAGTTTGGAGTTCGAAGAAGGCAGGCAGACAGTCGAAGAGGGACTTCAAGTTCGCTTCGAAGAAGACAAAAGATGTGGGAGTCCAAGACGGGAGTGTAAACTAAAAAAGAACACCAAAATAGTACCCAAAAACCAATTTCCAATAATTCTTTAACCCTAACTTCTATTCCGCTTTACAGCGAAATCAGAGCAAATGAGAAGCAAATGACAGCAACTACGTCATAATCTCAAAATGTTCCACACCAAAGACAATATCCAAGGACAGAACTCTTTTCACAAAAAATAAAAAAACAGAGTGACAACTATGTCATATTACTTATTCGTAGCTTTTAGCATATTTAGCCCGCTTTGGCTGTGGGTTCGATATTTGTTTTGCCTTGCTTCATCTCCCAAGTTCACATGACATTGAAGTTACCTTACCTACCACTACCTTCTAAGCAAAAACAAAAAACACGGTTATGCAAACTTCTTGGACATGCTTCATAGCCAAGAGCAAGAGGACCAGTTTAATAGAGGAGAAACGGAGCCAGTTGAAAATTAAGCAGAAAACTTATTTGTGTCATATTAAATTTATTTTCGCAAATCTTCATGTGGAGATGACAGTTTTATACCAAGGGAAGTTAATATTTTTTTTCCTCTAAATTGGGCATTTTTTTAATAAGGCAATGAGGTATGGTTTTTGTTTTGAGCAATGTGGGTGGTCTTGGTTAGTTATAAAGAGAATTTGAAGATTGAAGAGATGGCGGGGAGAAATATTAGGGGTAAAACAAGACTGGGCCGTTATTCTTAGACGGGATAGCTAGTCTTTATAAAGATCTAGTCTCTATAAAGACCTCTGGTCTCTATAAAGACCTCTGGTCTCTACAAAAGACCTCTGGTCTCTATAAACACCTCTGGTCTCTATAAAGACCTCTGGTCTCTATAAAGACCTCTGGTCTCTATAAAGACCTCTGGTCTCTATAAAGACCTCTGGTCTCTATAAAGACCTCTGGTCTCTATAAAGACCTCTGGTCTCTATATAAAGACCTCTGGTCTCTATATAAAGACCTCTGGTCTCTATATAAAGACCTCTGGTCTCTATATAAAGACCTCTGGTCTCTATATAAAAACCTCTGGTCTCTATATAAAAACCTCTGGTCTCTATAAAGACCTCTGGTCTCTATAAAGACCTCTGGTCTCTATAAAGACCTCTGGTCTCTATAAAGACCTCTGGTCTCTATAAAGACCTCTGGTCTCTATAAAGACCTCTGGTCTCTATAAAAGAAGACCTCTGGTCTCTATAAAGACCTCTGGTCTCTATAAAGACCTCTGGTCTCTATAAAGACCTCTGGTCTCTATAAAGACCTCTGGTCTCTATAAAGACCTCTGGTCTCTATAAAGACCTCTGGTCTCTATAAAGACCTCTGGTCTCTATAAAGACCTATAAAGACCTCTGGTCTCTATAAAGACCTCTGGTCTCTATAAAGACCTCTGGTCTCTATAAAGACCTCTGGTCTCTATAAAGACCTCTGGTCTCTATAAAGACCTCTGGTCTCTATAAAGACCTCTGGTCTCTACAAAGACCTCTGGTCTCTACAAAGACCTCTGGTCTCTATAAAGACCTCTGGTCTCTATAAAGACCTCTGGTCTCTATATAAAGACCTCTGGTCTCTATAAAGACCTCTGGTCTCTATATAATGACATCTGGTCTCTATATAAAGACCTCTGGTCTCTATATAAAGACCTCTGGTCTCTATATAAAGACCTCTGGTCTCTATATAAAGACCTCTGGTCTCTATATAAAGACCTTTTACAAAGACCTCTGGCCTCTATACAGATGAATTAGTTTCTATAAAGACCTCTAGTCTCTATAATACCTCTGGCCTCTATAAAGACCTCTGGTTTCTATACAGGCCAATTGGCCTCTATAAAGACCTCTGGTCTCCATAAAGACCATTTATAAAGACCTCTGGGCTCTATACAGATAAAGACGTCTGGTCTCTATTCAGACCAATTGGCCTCTATAAAGACCTCTGGTCTCTATACAGGCCAATTGGCCTCTATAAAGACCTCTGGTCTCTATACGGACCAATTGGCCTTAATAAAGACCTCTGGTCTCTATACAGACCAATTAGTTTCTATAAAGACGTCTGGTCTCTTAACAGACCAAGTGGCCTCTATCAAGACCTCTGATTTCTTTACAGAACAAGACCTATGGTCTCTTTTTAGACCAATTGGTCTCTATCTTGTATCTTTGCAAACCCAGTTAATTCCTAGGACCTCTTTAAATTTATGAAACATATTTAAATTATGACATAAACTTGCCTTGAAATTTCCTCTCTCCCTTCTGGAATCCCTTCCGGATCACGAAGTCATTTTTCCCTTCAAATTACTCTCCACTAAAATTCCAATATATTCTACATTTTTATCGATGCTAAGATGGTTACAGGTTGTCTTCATTCTTCTCACTCTTAAAATTTGCATCCTGCTATCATTGCTTTTAAAATTCCAATCGGTTCAATTCAAAACATCATCTGATAAGCAACCACGTGTTGTGCGAAGTCAAATCCAAAGCCAAAGGTAGTGCGATTTTTTTGTATCCACAGAAAACATTTAAGCGCACACAGGACAATTTGTAATGAAAAAAAAATTGGTTGGCAAATAAAAAACGAAGATATTTTGAAATATTCAAAATAAAATAAAAAATTCCACACTGAGAGAAAATATTTTTTTGAATACAACATTTCAAATGAAAAGCAGCTAATAGTTCCTAACATGAGGTGGTAATTCAAAGTAGCTTAAATCGTGCGGAACCTTCATATGTGTAACCCCGAACTGATGGTTCTCCTATAGCTCTTTCGTACATAGTTGACATGTTTAATAGTCCAATTATAGGGAAATATCAGAATGAAATTTAAATTATATTTTCGTTGGGCGCCATTTCAACTATATTTTATTTATTTCCAATTGTATCTCCCCGCGGTAAATTATTCCTGACCACTCCAATAGGAATTTTGCTTTCCATGATGGCTAGCATTTGAAAATTGCATTATTTGAATAATGTTGGGCGCCATTTTATATGATAATAGGCTAAGTATATTAACGGCACTACTGTAGGACCCCATCGGACAGAATAAATTTTATTTGTCTTATTTTTAGGGGATGAAATTATTATGGGTCCTTTGAGAAAAATCTTTATCGTATTAGGAACTTCGTAGTCCAAATGTCTTCCATAGGCATTCAATTTATTTCGCCACGTATTCTTCGCAGTGTATAACATTTTTCGTTATGTGACAACTTTGCTGGTCTTTTTCGACAAATGTATGTAGTTATGCAGAAACAACCAAATTGATTCACACACACACACACAAACAAATGTACATACGAATATATTCCTCCATGCTCAATGATCATTGAAATGAATTTAAGAACTGTTGTTATTGCCACCAGTCCGCACTGCCAGACAGAGTGACGCAGTGATCCTAAGCCATGGATACAAACAAGACAAACAGCATGAAGCTGGAGTTCAGTTTAGTTTTTTTATAGAGCTTAGGCCTGAGACACAGCAACTGGACAGAGAGAACTAAAAGAAAAACAAGTTGTTAGTGTGAAGATAATTTCCATACAGGCAAAGAAAGTTTTGGAAGAGATTTTAAATTAGTGATAAAATCTGATGCAATGGAAGGGGATGTATATGCTAAGATACTTTTTTTGAATCTTTCAATACTTATATTTACTGTATGGAAAAATGATTCATTAGACGCCCATAATTGGTACTTTTTGGCTAAGTCTATATCCAAATTGAACTCTTGAATTGTGATAAAGTAAAAAATCCGCTTCAACGACGATTTTGGCTGCAAGGGGGTACGATACCCTTCCGAAGTGATTTTTTCCTACCTGCGGGCCACTCAAAATGTTTATATTAAATTTGAGATTGAGTGTTTAACAAATTTAAATAAGTTTAAATTAAAAAAATAAAATAGATTATTCTCTCTTCCAACAACAAAAACAATTTTTCCTAAAATGCTTTTAATTTCCTCTTGATTAAATAACTTCAACTTTCATACTACAATAAAAAACTACCAGGCAACATACATAGATACCATCTTTATTGTCGTCGTTTATAATCAAATGGTTAATTGGAAATTTGCATGTGAACACAATAACATAACAATTAGCAACATATACAGTGGGTCAAAAATACTTTTCAAACGAAGACAATTTTTTGAAAACCTAAATATTTGAAAATAGAGACGACATGGAATAAATTGTAAGAAAATAACTAACTTCGTCAAAAAGCCTGCTTTACATACTGTAGTTATTATTAGAGATGTCGGGACTAGATGTCTAGCTCAGTTCTTTTGCAATTAAAATATGTGAAGGAGGAGGAGAATGATTCACTTTCAGTTTACTAAAAAATAAACCGTTGCTAAAAATAGTATCACAGCGGAACTATGAAATTGCTGTGCATATGATAGACCAAACTGAGGCCAGCATAAATTAATTACAAAAAAAAAAAACAAGAGTTCATTTATTAAAGCCTAGCCGAAAGTGGGTTATGTGAAATTTTCCCATGCCTACAGAACACATTACGATACTGAGAAAAATAAAAATAATAAAAAATAATTGTTCTAAAACCAGAAATATATATTTGAGGGTAATATGTTGGATGCCCAAAACATAAATTTTAAGGAGAAGGAACCGGTTTTTCCAAATTTTTGAACCGGATATACAGATAAAAAACCCAATTATAGTCCGGTTCAAAAAATTTTGCGTGTTAATATTTTTGCTTTCTAATGATATGCATGTACGGTATTGAAACCGGTTTTTATCTGAATGTCCGGTTAAAAAAATTGGAAAACCGGTTATTTCTTCCTCTAAATTAGTTTTTTGGCAAAGAAACCCCGATTATAGTCCCGTTCAAGAAATTAGCGCGCAATGTATTGAAACCGATTTTTTATCCTAATATCCGGTTCAAAAAATGGGAAATCCGGTTATTTCTTCCTCGAAATTAGTTTTTTTGGCATATGTTTTTGTAAATAATACGGACGAAACCGACATTTCTTCATAATTTTTTTTTAACATGATCCGGGTAAAATTAAGAAAAATCCATAACAAAGTTAAAATATCGATTTCCCGGACCCATCCTAAAATTGTATGAGCCGCATTTTTGTAGAATATTGCGAGGTGGAAAAATCGCATCTTGTGGTAATTGGAATTCGATTCAATAAATTAAGGACGAAAAGGCAACGCACGGTATCGAGTTAAAAGGATGAATTGTTTTACAAAAAAATCCTCATTCGATTTTACTGAAGAAATGTAATCTCACGAAAAACATTCAATAGCTACAAATAAAGATTGTACGCTATCTCCTATCTTTAAAACTAAAAGTTGCAAACCACTTTTGATGCCCTAAAGCCTAAAGACATCTCTCACAATTGGGCGCCATTCTATGCTAAGCATTTTAAATCTGACAGCGATGGCAAATTCTGGGATCATTGATTCTGTAAAAATTATAGAAGCGGCTCTTCACAATTGGTCGCCAATTTCGAAAATAATTCGAACTTCCAACTAAAAATATTTCAATCAGATTTTTAGAAAAATGCGTTTAATGTTTCAGAAGCACTTCTGGCGTCGCTTGATGCTAACACAATAAATCGGCTATATCTTTAAGAGTAGTTGACATTTTTTGAATTTAAGGAGACATTTTTGAGAAAAATTTAATAAAATTTCGTTGTCCTTTTGTACAATTGGTGGCCATGATCAACTTTTCACATTTGGGCGCCAAAATATTGAAAAAAATATTATCTCTTTCAATACTTTGTCAAAATTGTATATAAACATGCGGATCGAAATTGGTGGCCAAAATCAAAAAAAAACAATTCTTTTCACAATTGGGCGCCAAAAATTGGAGAAAAAATAAAAAATTTGGTTATGCGTGGATTTTTTTTTATTTCAATAATATTTAAAGGTCGGATTCTTTACAGACAATCTGATGTCTTTATAAAATATATTATGACCATTGAGTCACCATTTTAATAAAATATATTTTGTCACCTAGCAAATTTTTAATGTTGATCACATGGCGTCCGAACTCAACACACATGGCGTGAACATAGACATTTCTCCCGAGGTCTTGTGTAAATGAAAAACTGAGAAAAATAGCAGGCCAGTCTTATAGGTGATCTGTAGGGACTCTTTATAGAGGAGCTGAAGGGAGTCTTTATATGCGAGACGAGACGAGCTGAATGGAGTCTTTATAGGCGAACTGAATGAAGGCTTTATAGTTTCTAAGGAATCTTCATAGCCAGCCTAAAGAACGTCTTAATAGGCAGCCTGAATAACTTCTTTATAGGTGATCTTTAGACGATTTGAACGAGGTCTCTATAGACGATCCGGAGGGATTCTTTATATACCATCTGCAGGGAGTCTCTGTAGGCAAGCTGAATAGAGTCCTCAAGGATTAACTGAGGCAGCGACTCTTTATAGAATTTTAAATGTCATTACTTGTAGTTCATCGCTGGGAATTGTTTATAGTATTGTGTCACCAGCAAAAGTTTTTGGTGTACGAGGCGGAACTAGCTTGCATGGGTCCAAGTTGGCCGCCATTTTATTAACACTAGATTGCCGAGAGCAGTCATTTTGACGGTTTTTAAATTTCAAGTACAAAAACAATTGTGTATATTATGACTCAGCTTTTTAAAATTTGGTGACTTTTTCTACCACATAGAACTACGTTTATTAATCATAGTAGCTGCTTCCTCCCCTCTTTCATTCCCCGTATTCACATGTGCTATACCTAAATAGCCTAAAAGCGGTCATTTTGACCTTTTTGAAATATTAAATAATCAAACTACTTTTATTACTGTATAAAGTAAATTTCTTATATGACCAGATCGGTACAACAACATCGAAACCCGTTTGCTACTCTAGAAACACATACGAACACACAAATCGGGAAAAATTAATTTTATATTTCCAGTCGATTTCACTCTTAGAGTAAAGTCTTCCACTTTTTTCGAACGTTTTGTCCGCGCTCTTATTTTTCAAAAGGGGAAACCCGAGAGCCCTACCACCGAAAACAAATAATAACAACGTTTTGTATGATTGTAAATAATGTAACAAATATTAAAAAAATAGTTTAAAAAAATTTTTTTACACAATAAAAAATTTTTCAGAATGAAGTCATTTTGACCGATTTTAGGCAATATAGGTATATACAAAATTCCCGTCTTTCTAGTGTTAAAAATGTATTAAACTCCAAATTTTGTGTGATACCAAAAAATTTAACTTCCAAAATTGAAAAGAAAAAAATAATTTATATGGCGCCCAACGTGTGTTTTATATATAACATAATTATTGACGACCCAAAGGTGAATTTGTTTTCAGACGACAAAAAAAGTATAGTCTTTATTTGGCCCCTGAATATTTTCAATGCCCCTCTCGCGTAAAATAAAACAGGTGAATTCGAAACCCCTGTTGACTTGAGGACGTACAAGTTTCTCAGTTTTATGGACCACATTATGCTTCTTAACACTTTCAGTGTTTTTGTCGAATATATTTTCGACATTTATTACTCTCTTTCTTTGCGATTTTTCCGTTATCCTATGTATCGTTACTATTGATGTTTTTTTTTTTTTTTTTGCTAAAAGACAGACGAACCTGACCGAGGGTTAAAATGAACATAGGTATTTTTCTAAACTCTGTGCCTTTATATGATCTTAAATGCAAAATTTTACACTTTTATTTCGACAAAAAAAAGTGACACTGAAAGGGTTAATCATCAAAGCTTTTTTGGTAATCTTTAGTTATGCTATTTACATATGGAAGCTGATAAATAAAATAATCACAAAATTATTGCTGTTCTGTTGGACCGTAACAGGTCCATTAAAATGCTATTTTAAATATTAAATTATAGTTAAAAATAAATCTTATCAAAATACCCGAAACTCCACGCTATAAAATCCCCATTCGAATTTGAATACTTTTTCGATATTATTTTATTTCGATTATTATTTTTATTGCCCCCTTCAGTTTTATTGGTTACTAAATGATGTCAAAATCTGTTCACATCTGAAAAAAAAAATATAAACAAAAACACCCACCTTTATTTTTTGACCACCAGTCACTCCATTGAAAATCATCTCTGTGACAATAAAATTTGTTAGGAATTTTATTTGTTGTCCGCACGTTAATACATCTCAACTTCCATGGAATTCTATGTTTTATAGGTTTTTAATTTTTATTATGGTTTTTGTTTTCGAATAAAACAACAATAACAACAACAAAAGTATGCATATCACTCTCTATGAATCTGTAAAGGAAAAAAAGGGCATCCATCCTCCTCATTATGTTGTTGTAGTTGTGTTGTGGTGTTTTTCTAGGTAAACACCTGGCTGGCCTAATCCACAGCATCTTCCCAAAAACCATGTTAAACTCGGTTTTTTAGATGGCTGTAAGAGATAAGATTTTGTTTTTGTTGTTGCTATTGGGGATAACATGTTTAGCTCTTGTTGTTGTTGTGGTTGTTGTTATGTTTTTAACACTAACAAGTGTCACCGGCACTGGCCATGCAACATAAATTCCAATATTTATATTTGTTGGGTCAATCATGATGTGAGGGTATTTTTTCGGTTAAGGGAGGGGGTAGCACAGACACTATCGAACCAATTTGTTTGAAATCTGATAACACACAGAAATAAATTAATAAATAATAGGGAAATTCGACTCAAGGGTCTAATTAGATTTTTTTGGAGAATTCGAAATTGGAGATCATTTCTTAATGGAGAGATAGAAAAAAAATCCCGAAATTTGGGAGGTACTGTTATAGGGGGGATATACCAAAACGTTGGCTTAAGTATCCCACACTTCAAACCTCCTCGAAATTCAATAATTTTCTAATATTTCATTTATTCAAAAATAGTCTTAATTTTTGTCACATCTTTTCCGGTTTAAAAAATCCCGATACAAACCTTCAACAAACCAACACACAAGTCCCAAGCCCCAAAAACAACAACACTGAACATAAAAAACGACACATACCTTCTTTCTGCTTTTAAATCCGCTTACAACACTTAAGCTCACACCATGAACTTCAACTTGATTTTGCAACACTCAACAATCTGTGTGGGGAAGGGCGCTGCAGCCCGAAAAGAAAACCATAAACATTTGTGCCCCCCTCTTCTTTGGATGTTGGATTTTTTTCTCTTGTTGTTGTTGTTGCTGTTTCGAGAAACCCTACAAATTCCCTTTTGAAATTGTATTGTGTGTTTTCAAAAAAGCAAAACAACATTTTGTTGTTGTTGTTGCTGTTGTTTGGTGTTATTGAAAAATGTGAAAGGATGTCACGCGGTAAAGAGCAGTGAAGGAATCTGAGAGAGGTAGAGAAAACGATTATAATAAGTACATAAATATTGAATGTGAAACGGAAAAGAGGAACAACAAATATAGATATCAAAAGAAAATATAACTTCAAAGGGTTCGAAACAAAATAACTAAGAGATAAAACCTCTAGTTAACCTGTAAACATTGGGGATTAAGTGGGGAAGTAGCCTCACACACACGCTCCAGGGAGAATTTCTGCCGGAGATCAATGTCACAAAGAAAACCGTGCGAAGGGAGATTTTTTTTCGGAGAAGGAGGAGGTGGGTTTTATGGAAGAGGTGTGGGGCTGGAAATTATTATAGATGAACTGCAGCCAGAGGTAGTCTTAGCAAAGTAGACCTTGGGAGTCTTTAGAGATTAGTCAGGAATGGGTTTATAAACGAAACGAAGAGCTGCAGGCAGTATTTATAGACGAGTTAGAGGGATTACTTGTAGACGTTCCGAAGTTCAGGCAGTCATTATAGGCGAGCTGTATTGTAGACGAGTTGGAGGGATTATTTGAAGACGTTCTGAAGTTCAGGCAGTCATTATAGGCGAGCTGAAACAGGGAACCCTCAAAAACAAGTTGTAGGGCAGGGGCTATAGACGAACAGAAGAGTAGTTAGTTTTTATATATGAGTCCGAGGGAGTCTTTACAAACAGGCTGTGTTCAAGGGCGTCTTTATCGATGAGCTGAAGGCTGTCCTTATCGAGGATCTAAGCGGCAGATTCTTTATATACGAGCTGAAGGCCAAGCATCATTCTTAAATGTAAGCAAATAATCTTTATCTTTGCCAACAAATTAATGTAATATATTTGACACGTGTTGGGCGCCATTTTGATATTTTGGGGAGCTCATTTCTCATTTCTTCCAAACAGAATTAAATTTTTTTTAGAAAACGTGAAATTCTCTATTTAGCAAGCAAAAATTGGCGATAAAGTTTAAGATTTGAATTTTTTATACCAGCCCCTCGTTGGGCGCCATTTAAGTAGTATACATTTTCTTCATTACACTGCAAAAATAAATAAGAAAAATAAGGAGATAAGGAGATTTTATAAGAGAACTAATTAATTACTACACGTTGGGTGCCATTCACAGGCATATTTTTACAAAAAATGTTCAAAAATGTTCAATGGCGCCCTCGTTGGGCGCCATTTAAGTAGTATACATTTTCTTTATTACACTGCAAAAATAAATAAGAAAAATAAGGAGATAAGGAGATTTTATATGAGAACTAATTAATCTCCTTACCCATGCTCCTTACCTATACAAAATCTTCAAAAATTGATTTCCTTTAATTATATATTTATATGTTGGGCGCCATTTCACGAGGGTCAAAATGAGTTGATTATTTATATATTTATCCATTTGTAGAACAATTTCGTTTGCTGATTTCGCCTTTTTTTTTTTTTTTGCCTCATCTTCTGGACAAAAATCTTAACAAATTGATTTTTTTCAATTACACCTTTTTAATGTTGGGCGCCATTTCACGAGGAGGCCACTTTAAAAACTGGGAAAGTAAACGAGTCACGGACCCATAGAAAAAAATATTTTATTTGTTGACAAGTGTAAAACATTCTATAATCCTTAATAGAAATTTTTCTTCTACATATGTATAAGTTTCACAAAAATTTACGGCAATCGTAAACCTTCTCTTGATATTCCACTGCCAGATGAGAAGCCAGATCAGGACATAATAAAGGGCCCAAGTGAAGCTCTTCATTTTTTTCGAATAGATTTTCTATATTTTTTATTAATTGGGCGCCATATTTATTTTTTATCAACAATTTTCCTCTTATCGATTTGCAAAAGAATTCAACTTTTATTAATTTTTTCCTTCATGATTCTTCTTCTTATTTGCATTTAAAATCCTTAAAAGCGAACACCCAATATTGTTTTCGAGTACAAATTTGCAAATTAAGGTCGCCGACAATCTTATGGCTCAATTAAAAACATTCACCTCTCAGTTTCTGGCATCTCTAAATCTCTAATCTGATAACGTAAATCACATTTTTACGATTTCCTGTCAGATTTATTTGGTTCTGCTCCCTTAGATGTAAATATATGCGTAAATCTCGTATTTTCTTAAACTAATTGCACAAAAATATATATTTATTTTTTATTTCAAATATACCGACCTTATCTCTATCATTACAATCTCTGATGGTTTTTTTTCAAACAACATCACAGGCATATTTTTACAAAAAATGTTCAAGAGATGACACACCGTTTTGGCCTGTTTGAAGATTTTTTTGTTTTACATTTTCTTAGTTCTACATCGTCTTCCCCTCCTCCTTGTTGTTGTTTTTTTTACTCAAATTGCATACTTTGTATGACCATTTTGTCAAAAACCAAAAAAGAGAAAAAAGGTTATTGTTGGCAGGCGTGGAGTAATTGCTGCTGGCTGGCTGCCTGACTGACTGACTGGGCTACTCAACAACAAAGTGTGACAATTATTGGAATGGTTAAACTGAACTGCAGACATGCATATCCACATCCACACAAAAATTCTGTGGCAAACAGCAGCTTCTTGTGTTCTGTTTTTATTTTTTGTTGTTTGTGGGCAATGTGTTGAATTGTTGGATTGGATTCGTGTTGTTTAATCATTTAAAATGTGTTGCATGCAACTTTGAGGGATGAGAGGCGAAGAAAATTTACTCCAATTTTTGTTACTGCCGCCACTGCTGCCTGTTGTTTTCACGCCTAAATGAATATGAAATTATAAAGATGTGCCAAAATGCTAAATCTGAATACGTTCTTTCATGATGCATACAAAAATAGTGGGGTTTGAAGGTAGGCGTAGGACTCTAGAGGGGAGCTGAAATGCAAATGTGGAGGATTCTTTTTCTAATTGGTATATTTTTTATAAATGGGTTTCATTGCAATTTTTATCAAAGAAAAGATATTTTAGGAGTAGTCTCACGTTGGGCGCCAATTAGGAAAATTATGAAATTAGCAAAAAGCGAGTGAGAGATTGACGTACAAAATTATTTTTTAAAATACATAGGATTTTTTTACCGATTGATCAGTAGCCCCATGTTGGGCGAAAATATTTTCTTGCTTAGTTGACAAAAGGGTAGAATATAGTCGCCTCATTTGGGTAAAAAATATATATGTACATGGTATCAAAATGGCGCCCAATATGGAATTAATATATTACATTATAGTCTTATTGCTGGTCGTTTATTTTCTAATAAGGATATGTTTCTTAAATTGGATTCATTGCAGTTTTTTTTTATAAAAGAAAATAGATTTTAGTGGTAGTCTCACGTTGGGCGCCATTTTTGAAAATTGGAAAATTAAATGACAGATGCAAATTTTTAATAATTTTAATTTTTTCTACCAAAATAGTAAAAGTAGATCATTAGCCCCAAGTTGGGCGCCATTTATGAAAATTTTAAATTTAGAAACAAACAAAAAATTGAGTGATCATTAGCCCCAAGTTGGGCGCCATTTATGGAAAAAAATATCAAACAAAAGAAAATCGAGTAAAAGATTGAGGTAGAAAATGTCATTTCTAATTTAATTATTGGAATTTTTTCTACAAAAATAGTAGTAATTGATCATTAGCCCCAACATAATATCTTACATTAAAATACAAAATCTCTTAAAAGTCTCATTTGCTTGGATGCAACATTGTTCAAATTCCTTAATCAGTTAATAAATAAATGATATATTCCATAACCTCCAAGAATCTGCTGAGTACTTCCAACAAAAAAAAAATATTGAGATAAATGGCGCCCCATGTTGGGCGCCATTTATGAAAAAGTAGAAAATTACGCTAAGAAATGTTTTCTCCCACATTTGACATAAGAATGTAGAATTTATTCCTCAAATTTGCTGTGGCAAATCTCTAAAATATATGTTATCAAAGTGGCGCCCAACATAATAACTTACATTAAAATCCAAAATCTCTTAAAAGTCTCATTTGCTTGGATGCAACATTGTTCAAATTCCTTAATCAGTTAATAAATAGTAGTACAACTGGTAGTACAAAATGAAAAAAATCGCTGTTGCGAACATAAATTTACTGTGAACAATTTTCATTTCGGAGGGGGCCCGGGCCCCCCGGGCCGCCCCCCTGCGTACGTCCCTGGAACCAGCTGATGGTTCACGCAGAAGGGGAAGGCCACGAGTGTGATAGAAAGACCAAGGGGAAGACAACATTGCCGAATATGGTCTTTAATATTGGAAAAACTGCGCAAAAGACCGAAGCGCCTGGAAATCTTTTTTAAGCTCGGCTTATGGAACGAAAGTTCTAACAAAAAGTTGATAACAGCATTTGCTATGAGTACTTCCATCCTTCAGACTCCCTTCATGGAGGCCCCCATTTTGGTCGTCTCGTTTAGCTCCTCTTAGTTCGTCTATAGAGACTTCCTACAGCTCGTCAATAGACACTTCTTTTGCAGCTCTACAAAGTCTATCTTGTCTTCTCTTCCTCTTTGAAGAATTGTGTAAAGTGGCGCCCAACATGGGGCTTTATGAGATCATATATAGCCCGGATAACAAAATTTCTTTATTATAGGGAGTGACTATTTTCTTCATTGTAATTAGAGTTGCCACATTGCATTAAATTTAGATTCCCCATAGACCTCATAATTTAACCCCATTAAGTTATATTTCACTATTTACCTTAAACGAAAAACGGGAGTGGAATGACTACAATCTCATCCGAAAATTAAGTTACCTCTCCCCGCACCAACAATTCCCATATAAAATGTTATAACCAAAAATTCAAAACTCATAACCATGAACTAAAGACCACGATGACGACGGAGAAGAACCGTTGGCGACAGACATTATGATGGTGGTGGTGGAGAACAAAAGGGCACACAAAAAGAGCAAATTCTCAAAACAACAGCAGCAACAACAACAACTATAATACACGCACATTATCATATACACAATGAACAAGCAACAACAACTACAACCAACTACAGCAATAACTATAATAACATCAACGCCAGTGTTGGCTGGCAGGCAGCGGCGTAACAAAAAAAAACAAAAAAACAAAAGCAGCAAAAAAGGCAAGCGAATAATGAAAGAAAAACTAAAAGCGGTAATTTGATACTTTCATAAAATACCCGCCACCCAACCATAAAACTCCACAAATGAAGGCAGTCAGCCATTCAAACAGCAGCAGAACAGCAAAAAAAAACTGCAACAGCAAAGATCGCAAAGGAATGAGGCAAAGGGAAGGAGGGACAAATACATCGAGGAGTAGTTGTAAAACAAACAAAACACAGCCCTACTAACAAAAAAACTACAATCACTCACTTGTATGACACATACCCATGAGTGTGTGCTCTCACACACACATAATCACAAAATTTTGCAACGGGGACATGAGAAGTGATATATGGGGTAATACACCGTAAGAAAGTTACCTCATGGTTCAGGAGAATTAGCCTTGAAGTGGATATGTAACCTTCCCGGTGATGGCAAGAGGGAAGTGAAGCAGGAATTCGGACTCTAGAAACACTGGGGAGCACCTATGGGCAAACTGAAATGAAAACCTGGGAATTAAAAAAACGAACTGAAGGGAGTATCTATAGAGGAACTGAAGGTCAGAAAGTTTTTAGAGACGAACTGAAAGGAGTCTTTATAGACCACCTAAAACAGGAAAACTTTATAGGCTTGCCAAACGGGTGTAGGGAGTATTTATGTACCAATTGGAGGGGACTTTATAAACCATCTGAATAATAATAATCGCGTTGGGCGCCATTTATAATAATTTTGTGTAATTCATCAACTGTCGTAAATAAAATTACCACCCTACGAAAACACCTATACTGCATATTAAATTTTTGAATGTGGCGCCCAACGTGGCATGAATAGTCTAATAATACTAATTAATTGAGAAATCTAGTAAGAAAGTGCATTCAAAAAGCTTTTAATGCCAAAATTGCACCTATATAATCCTATGAAAACTCCTATCCTGTATAATAAAAATTTCGAATATGGCGCCCAACGTAGCATGAATAGTCCAATAATTTTAATTAATAGATATCTATTACAAATGTGCTTTTTGAAAGCACATTTTATTAGAAAATAAATATTATTTTAAAAGATTTCTCAGGTAGCATATTAAATTTTTGAATGTGGCGCCCAACGTGGCATAAATAGTCTAATAATACTAATTAATTGAGAAATCTAGTACGAAAGTGCTTTCAAAAAGCTTTTAATACCAAAATTGCACCTATATATTCCTATGAAAACTCCTATCCTGTATAATAAAAATTTCGAAAATGGCGCCCAACGTGACATGAATAGTCCAATAATAATAATTGATTGAGATATCTATTACAAAAGTACTTTCAAAAAGTCTTTTATTAGAAAATAAATATTATTTTAAAAGATTTCTCAGTTAGCTCCACGTTGGGCGCCATTTTCAATTAAATATGTAAAATCATCCATTATCTCTGTGCAATCTAATCAATTACACTGTTGTTCATAAATTGAACTTCATCTGTTTGAAAACTTAGGCAATTCCTTTGGATTTTTTAATCATGAACTTGGCGCCCAACGTGACAAATGTACTTTGAATAATGAAAACACGTAAATAATTTAAAAAAAAAAGTTATAATTGGCTACAATTACATTTTACATCGATTGAAAAAATATATTTTTTTAAATATTCACGATTTGGGAGACCTTGAAAAATATTTTTTTAAATATCCACACTTCGAGGGGACCCTGCAAAATATTTTTTAAAATCCCAACTTATGCTAAGCCATGCAATTTTTTATTAAATGCACGTTTCGAATAATAAATGCACGTTTCGATCGGGCCGAATTGTTAATAATGTCCACCATGGATATTTAATATACCTAAAACCGATCGGGACTTTTATATATGTGCTGCCAAAAATAATATTAAATATCAAATATCAGCATCAAAAATCCCAGGTTTGGCTAGGACCTTGTGCGTAACAAAATCCTCAAAATATAAAAAAAACATTTGCGTTGCCATTGTATGGGCGCTATAGGTAGGAAGATTTGACACCCAATGATAACGCAAAATATTAAATTTGAGTCAATTCTATACCAAAATACCGAAATTTGGAAAGCGCCGTTATATGGGAGCTACCACGAAACTTTAGGCTGATGTTGCTAAATTTTGCAAAAAAAAATCTACCCACTACCGAAAATATTGAAATTTATAATCGACATTTTGGGGCCTATTCTAAAAAAAAGCAAATAATAATAATTTTTGAGGGGAAGATTGATTAATCCAGCATCCTTTAGTATAATTCTGATAAATATGTAAAGCTGAAAATTTACCCCACGTTGGGCGCCATGTATGAAAATGTCATTTCTATTTATCTTTTATAAAATTCCAGAATATATTTTAGGACTATCGCATTTCTAAGTCGAATTTTTATAAACATTAGTTTCCGAAAATAATTCTAATAAACAAAAAGATTAGACTAAATCGCACGTTGGGCGCCATCTTGAACTATTTCACTTAGCGGACAATCTGTCTCATTTTTTCGGCATATTTTAAAGACTATCTTAATTTTAAGACTGCATTTTTATAAATATTTTTTTTATATATTTTAATATAAAAAATTAATATCCTTGGAAATTTAATTTTATTCCCCGACGATTTTAACTACCTTGGAATTTTAAGAATATTTTAAATTTCAAAGAGTACATTTTTCTTGGTTTTTAGTTCCTTGGTACATTTTTATTAAATATGAAATTGTGAACATAGACCCCATGTTGGGCGCCATGTATGAAAATTTAATTTTGTCTCTGAACATTATTAGAACTATCGTATCTCTAAGCCTTATCTTTATAAGTGTTATTTCCTAAGCTTATTTCTAATAAAGAAGCAAATTTAAGCATAAACCCCACATTGGGCGCCATCTATAAATATTTCACGACATGCGTTGATTTTATGTATATTTAAAACCTTAAAACTATCTTTAATCTAAGACTGAATTTTAAAAAATATTATTTTTTAATCATATTCCTAAAAAGCAAAAAATAGCATAAACCCCATGTTGGGCGCCATCTATGAATATTTCAATTTATGTGTGGATTTTTGTGTATATTCAAGGTTTAACCTTAAAAAAATAATTTTTAAATATTCTCTATTGCAATAATACTTGAAAGCTGTTTAAAAATCACGCTTGTTGTAGTCCTTAAAAATAATTTTTAAAAATCCGATCGACCTTGAAACTTTTTCTTAAAACTTCAACACTTCTATGCATCACTTACCTTGCTGTTTTAAAAGAAACCCGTCGGCATTTTTTGTTTTAGTTTTTTTTTTAAGAAAACGGTTCCCTGAGTTTTACACCAAATACCGTTAAATATAAAATACGCTGTTCGGTAAAGAACAATAATAATTCGCAAAAATATCACATTACAATTTTTAGCGAAAGAATTGTTCAAAACTTCACAATAGAATAGTTGTTCATAATCTTTGTTTTTTTGTTTAATAAACGGTTATATGAAACAAAAATAAAAGACACACAATAAAATGACGAATAAGAAGAAGAAGAATATAAACAATCATGGTTGGAGGCCAGCTCGGTGTTTTTTCTGCTTCTTCTTCTTCTTTTTCATATAAACATAATCTCGTAATTTGATAATTTTTTTTTTTGGTTCGAATATTCAACTTGTTTATATGTTTATAAGAAATATGATGCTTAATGCGACAAAAACAGAAATTGACAGGAGAGCGAAGATGTAGGGAATGATGGAACAGAAGGCAAAGAAAACAACAACAACAAATAATAATAATTATAAGGAATTAAATGTGGATTTTGTTTTTGGGGGAGACAGCAACAAAAGATGCAAGGTTTTCTTTAGGCCACCAACGAAGTGTGTGTGGTTTTTTCTTTCTAGACAATCATGGCATAAATGGAAGAGTGTAAAGAGAGATTTTTAAGAAATTTGGCCTGAAAAAAGTTTTGGAAGGAAATATTTCCTATGAAATATGAAATGAATTTGAGCATTCATGTGGAAAAATTAGTTTTTCAATGGCAAAAAATACACATAAAGTGAAATATTCAAATATGGCGCCCAACGTGAGGATAATGACCAACTCTTGTAGTTTCTCAGAACAATACAAAGAAATTAAATCAAACATTTTCTCAAAATATTTAAGCGATAAAAATGTCCACGATGTTAAATATGTAGAGATGGCGCCCAACGTGGGTTAATGCTCAAATATTTTTTGTTTATTAAGAATATGCTAAGAAACTAAGCTTTATAAAAAATTCCCACTTAAAGATACAATAAAAATATCCTAAAAAATGTTAAGGGACAAAAGTAAGTGTAATTTTCCCGAATGGCGCCCAACGTGGGGTCAAATTTTCAGATTTATATCCTAAAAAAAATATACCAAGAAACTAATATACAAAATATATAGATATTTAGACCTTCATGATATTTCAAATCGTAGAAAATTACATATCCTAGAATCCATATTCTTCATAGATCCCCCATTTAATCAAATTTCGGAAAAACAAATCCTTAAGGCCAACTCTATGTACGGCGAACCCATTAATCCATTAAAGGAAATTTTTGTCCTATCCTATTTTTCTCCGCAGCATTAGAATGTTCAGTTTCCAATATTTTTTTGGGTAGTCGTCATTGACATTTTGTATTCATCATCGCTGTCATCATCGTCACCGGCTTCAAAAGTGGAACGAAGAGAAGAGTATGAACCCAGCGCACACACACACAAACATAGTACCATTGTTATGATAATTATCGTTTGTAGTGTAATTTGATATCCTTTGAGTGCTGGCAGGCTGGCACTCACACCAATGCAAATACACAAGCTCTCATACACGTTTCAATGTTAGAGTAAGAGAGAGAGAGAGAGACAACTAAAAGCGCAAATATTTGAAAGCAAAAAAAAATATTCATGTTTTCGGTATGGTCTAAATGAAATTGGTAATGTAAAATGAAAGTATTCTTCAAACACAAACACTCACACACACAAATATACTCGTAAATAAATACATACCTACAGATTGTGTATGATATGATGTGATGATGATTCAATAATGCGCCGTGTTGTCATTTGTTATCATTCCTCCCCTACCAGGTTTTTGTCTTTTATTTGTAATGTTTTTCACTTCAGTTTGCCGTTGATAAATACCGAAAGATGATGGTTATAGAAATGTTCAGGGTTTTCGAAGAATTGAACATTTCAGGAAAAATTAGGTCATATGGATCGATTGATTTTGTAGTAAAGGTATAACAATGGGAAGATAATTGTCAGCACAATTATTGAAGAATAATTGGGGTCTTCTATGCTCTCAAACAATCCTACGCTATCCAGTTCCCAATCCTAATAAAAGATTTTATTCAGAATCAAAGGATTACATCTAGTCGATATCTATCAACATCTTGGTAAATGTTCGCTGAAAATGCATTAAACATATATGTCGCAACCGCACGGGATTCTATTTGTGATATAAACAGAAAAAATTTCACTAATCCAATACAAAACGTTGGGCGCCATTCTTAAACTAGCTTCAAACACATACAGAAAATATTCCTTTTTGAATAAATCAAAAAATTTAGAATTAAAGACCCTTAATAATATCCATAGGAATGTTTAAAAGAAATCGAAGCAAGCAAACATATCTTATTTTTTTATACTGTACCTACGTATGTATAGATATAACATCCGAAAATGTATAAGTTGGGCGCCAATTACTTTATTTTAAACTGTAGCAGCAAAAGACTTATAAGGTCTACTAAAAAAATCATTAGACGAGTTTTCTATTGCATTCTATTCTATTTGATTATTTTCCGAACACATCAACTTCAAAGGCAGAAATTGTTTCCAGTCCCAGAGCAAGAGCCGAAGCCAATTAATGATTCTCAGACCAAATTTTCCGAACAACTGTTAATGGTCAATTCAAAATTACAAATAAAATCTAGATAGGCCCTCATTATCCGAGTTATTGTTCAAAGGAAATCGAAATAGAGAAAATTTGATCATGTTTCTTCTTATATTCTTAGCTACGTCGGTGAAGGACAACTTCCGAAAATGTTATCGTTGGGCGCCAATTACTTCTCTTTGATCTGTAGCCCCAAAAGACTTATAAGATCTACTTAAAACATCCTTAGACGAGTATTCTATTACATTTTATTATTTTTGGCCATTTTCGGAACACATCCTCTTAAAAGCCAGAAATTGTGTACAGTCCCAGAGCAAGCGCTGAAACCAATTAGTGATTCTCAGACCAAATTTTCCGAATAAATGTTGGATGCCAATCAAAATTAACAAAAAAATTAGATAGACTCTCAATATACGGTTAATGTTCAAAGGAAACTGAAATAGAGACCATTTATCATGTTTCTTCTTAAATTCTTAGCTACGTTTGTGAAGGATAACTTCCGAAAATGTATACGTTGAGCGCGAAATGCTTTACATTGCTTTGTAGCACCAAAAGACTTATAAGATCTATTTAAAACATCTTTAGATGAGTTTTCTATTGCATTCTACTATATATGGTAATTTTCGGAACACATCAACTTTAAAACCAGAAATTCTGTTCAATCTCAGAAAACGTATGCAGAGCATGTGGTTAAGCCAATTGGAGGTTCTAAAGCCAAATCTTCATTGTTTCCACAAATTTCATACGATTACATGGATGGAGCCCATGTAATCGTATGAAATTTGACCGAAGTTGCAATGAAAAGGAAAGTCAGAGAAATATTGCATTCAAACCCTTATGCGACGCGTTTCGCCTTTAGTTAAGTGACACGTTTCAAGGTCAAAGGTTGTATTATATCCAATTTATTGTGAAATAGCATATAAAAATTAAATTCAATCGTATCAAATTTCGACATTTGTCACCACACCAGAACATCCGTTTTCAAAGCAGAATTTTCTGATTGTGACGATCTTTTTTTATACAATCTACAATATTTTTTTCTTCCATGGAATAAACCAGATAAACCTGGCTTTGAACGCTAAGGCACCGGACAACATTTGCTATCTATTACTGTTCTGAAATTATTATCAAAAGAATGTGACATTTTCCAAACAAACCTTTCCACTCTAAGTCCTCTGCGACTTAGAAACATTTATAATTCTCTTATAAACTTCTTGGTCTTTTAGAATAGCCCCTGGCTTCCATTCAAATATCAAGCTTGCCCTTAAAAATTATTCTAAATTAAGATATTCCGTTTGTTAGTTTCGAATACGAAGGAGTTTTCTTAAAAACTGTCCCAGTTTCTTTAAAAAAATCCCACATGTTAATTTAAAAACTATACTCCATGATCCTCCATGATCCTCCATGAATAAACTCCCGTTCCAACGATTTCTCACAGAATTGAAAGCATTCGCTAGATTAAAAAGCCTTGTTTTTAAAGGAAGCTCCTCGGATATCTTGAGTAACACATTCACTTTCTTAGGAAACTCCAGAAACTCATTACATTCGTTAGAAAATAACTTCACTTTTTTCCAAAATCTAACAATACCTTTAATACTGTTTTACCTGGGAGTTATAAACCATTTAGAGCTTCGATCATTTCCCCGACTATCTTGAGTAACACATTAACTCCTGAAGAAGTCCAGGAACTCATTAAATTCCCTACTTATATCGATGCTAAAACAATCTTACATCTCTTTATAAATGTAAAAACAATTTAGATTCAATCAGTATTCTAAATGCTGGTTTTATGCTTCAATACCTCCCCTTTTTGTTATAATTATCCAAACCCACACATTTTGGATTCCTCTCCTAATACCTTCGATAAAATACCTTCTGTCTATTGCCATGTAACTATGGTATTTGAAATGCTAACCCATTTGTTTCTCCGTAAACTTTTCATGGAACGTTTATGTCTTTGATAGGCTACGTGTGTATTCCCGTACACTAATAGCGCAAGTAGACTATTAAATCCATTCGATATCTAATGTTTATTAATAGACTTGTCTTGGGACGCTTTTGTCTTTGATAGGCTACGTTAATCTTAAAAAGAGCACTGATTTATGAATTAACAAAAAAGTAAATAAATTAATATTGAAAAATGAGCTCCACTTTGACATAGAAGTCGAATATTTTGTATGACGCTTATAGAATCGTGGTATTTAACCTATTTATTTTCCAAAAGACCTGATGTGGAACGTTTCAACAACAATATTAATTATCACAAAAGAAATAAAATTAAAAAAATCCTCTTTTGTAATTAAACAAACACCTCCTCCTATATCTTAGATTAATATTTTCTCTTACAATACAATACAACTACGGTATTTTGAGTTATTAACCATGCCACTCTAATACAAGGTAGGACAACTGAAAGTGAATAACAAAAAAGCAACTATGTAGAACAGTGGCTTCTTCTGTCAATTAACATGTCTTGGAACGCTTTTCACTTTGAGTTGGTATCAACAACTTACACCTCATTTATGAATTAAAAACCAAAATACAACTCTTAAAAATGTAAACCAAGCCTCCTCTTTTGTAATCCAACCAACACCTTTGGCATATAATCATATAAATATTAAAAAATAACCTCACCCTTTATATCTGGACGCCATTATCATCATCTCAAAATCATCATTATCGGTTACACATTAAAAAACAATATGAAATATTTCAAATTTTTTCTCGAGTTTCCAGTATCTTCAATCCTAATCATGGTAAAATTGAGGTAAATAACAAAACAGCAACTATGTAGGCAGTGGCTTCTTCTGCCGATTAGCATGTCTTGGAACGCTTTTCTCTTTGATAGCCTTCAATCAACGCATCATTTATGAATTAAAACCCAAAATACAACTCTTAAAACTGTAAACCAATCCTCCACTTTTGTAATCCAACCAACCAACCAACACCTTTGGCATATAATCATATAAATATTAAAAAAATAACCTCACCCTTCATATCACTCTGGCTGGTAGCCATTATCATCTACTCAACATCACCATTATCGGTTACACATTAAAAAAACACACAATATGAAGTAGTTCGTAATTCTTTTTTATTGGTTTTTGTGGTTTTTAGCTATCGCAAACCCCATAAAGCAGACATTGAAAAAACACCTTGCAAGCGATCAAAAAAAAACTACAGCAACAATAAAAAAAGAGAACGAATTGCAGTTTTTTGTTTGGTTTTCTAGTGAATAAAAATCGACTAAGTGAATATATGAATGACTATGCGGCGGTGAACGGTCACTCTCACAGATACACACACATATTATAAAACATATATTTACACACATTTACACAAAAAATATGGTTTTTCAATATATAAAACAAAGTGTAAATGTGGTTGTATTTGTTTTAGTTGTTTTTTTTTCTCCTTATATAGAAAAATTACTGCCAAACCATTATTGTGTGGGCCAAAGGAGGGGTCTGCTGGCTGACAGACTGTCGTATCAAATTACCAACATGAAAATGTATAATACGAAAACAACAACTACAACAACAAACAATGAAATGAAAAGGAGAATTGCGGCTAAAGTAAACACACAATTTGAGCTTGAAAACAATCAAACTCAATTGGCATTACTGGAAAAAAAGTGATGCCATTAAATTTGAATTACACACACACACTCTCTCTCTCTCTCTCTGTCTCTCTCTTTGGCTTACTAACAGAAATACAAAATGAGTTATTCAAAAATAGCAATAAAAAATTCCCCACATTACCAGAAGGTGGTGAATTGTATTGCCACAATTCTCATATTTATTAGAATTGGATTAGCAGTAACCCAACCCCCATTTTCCGAATAGCTGCGATCATTATCAGCTGTTAACTGCCAAAATGAATTAACGATTTGTCATATTACCCCCTGTGACTTCCTAATCAGCCGAGCTCTCATCTCTTGACATCTTTTTCAATTTACTCAAGTGGCTATTACATTGTAATGCATTACCACGCCATTTAAAAGTGTGGTTGGAAGGAGACTTGGCTGAGGGTGGATCTGTGTGTTTGAGTGTGTCTGTCAGCAACAGTTTTGAATTGTTTTTTGAAGAGTGTTGATTTTTTTTTGGTAAGCTTAGGGATGTGGAAATTTGAATAAAGATTGTGACCTCCTTAGGTTAATTTATGATTCACTTGATAACTTCTAAAAATATTTAGACAGTCCTTATGGTTCTTAAGAAAATTAAAGAAATTTTAACGAAATCTGTGACTTTTTTAGAAAAAAAACTTCGGGAGTACCTAAGATAACTCCTATATTCGGACCATTCCACGGTTTCATTAGGAAACACGCATTTTTCAAATAACTCCTTTAGTCCTCTTCTCGAACTTCTCGAATTCTTAAGGGATTCCCAAAACTTCATTACAGAAAAATTCCGCGTTTCTTAGAAAACTACTCTAATAGGGAATATATGTTGGGCGCCAATCAAAGGAATTCGAAAGAAAACAGAGATTTTTTTTAGAAAACTTCTGGAGTATCTAAGACATTTCCTATAGTCGGATCATTCCATAATAACGGTACGAATATTTACGTAAAAATTCCGTGATTTTCCTAGAGAACTTCTCGAGTCTCTTAGAAAATTAGTCTTATAAATGTTGGTCGCCATATCAACATAAGAAATTATGAATATATTGATACAGAAAAAAATGTTGGGCGACATTTTTTCCGAAGAAATTTTGTACCACAAGTACCTAGCCTTCTTGAATTCTCCACAAATCCTGAAATTTTACTCCAAGGGTTTTCAGAAGCATCCTAGACACAGGGACTGTTGAAGTTCCCAGACTACCGTAGGAAAAAGCCACAAGTCCTAAAAAATTTACTCCAAGGATTCTTAGAAGCCAACTAGATACAGGTTTATTTGAAGTTCACGGAGTTCCGCTGGAACATCTCGAAAAAAGATCTCTCAAGTGAAGTAAAACCTTAGAAAATTCTACGGATTTTTAGCCTCTTTGAATTATCCACAAGTCCTAAGAATTTTTTGGAAATTACTTATATTTACTGTGAACTGGTTCTACTTGAAGACGCACGAACTTCAGACTTCTACAGGAACATATCGGAAAAAAGCAAAATTTCTCATATGAATAAAAACATAGAGTACTGTACTGTCTCTTAGGCTCCTTGAATTCCCACACAAGCCTTGTAGACGCACAAGCTTCTTCTTGATAATGCACGAACTTCAAACCACAAAGAGGATTTCTTAGAAAAGCACTGCTGCTTTGTTGGAAGCTCCTCGGCTTTATTGAACACCACATCGATTTTTCGAAAACCGCCCTAACATTCTGAGTCAGCTATGGGCCTTTGAAAATGTATATATTTTTATCATTAAAAGAATCTGAAAATTTCATTCCGTATTTTCTAATGCGTTGGGCGCCATTTTTATCAAACTTCGCTTTTTGGCCTACATTATCTATAAGAATCAGATAACTCCACAACTACCAAATTTTCAGGTGTAGACCTATAGTTGTCCTGAGAAAAAACACCAACATGCGAACCTTTATAAAATACACTGGATCCTGACTCATTTACCTATGACATCCTTTTCATGTTTCAAAATATCTAATCTTCTCCTTAAAACCAACATTTTCCTTCCCTTTTTCATATATTAGGCACCATTTTAGCCAAATTTCGCTTTTTGACACTGGCCTACAATTTCTGTAAGAACCAGGTGCCTTTATTACTCCCTTTGGAACACACGCAATGACATTGGGAATTTTTCAGATGTAGACCTACAGTTGTCCTGAGAAATTCTTATAAAAGTTGAGATTTTTCATAGAAGCCAGATGTGGGTTCCTCTGAAATAGAATTGTTTTTAAAAAGGTATTTTTCTTTCTTTTTTTTATTTTTATATGTTACAAAAGAAACAGCAAGATTTCCTGCGAACCCTAATAAAATTCCTTGGTTTCCGACTCATTTCATGACCTCATTTGGAACTCCTTCAATAATCTTCGTAAATTTCAAAGTATGTAATCTTCTCCTCATAATCCTGGTCATGTTCATTGACGTCTTCATGGTTTCCTTGAAACTAAGAGCAACAGTTTCCTTCCCTTTTTCATATGTTGGGCGCCATTTTTACCAAATTTCGCTTTTTGACACTGGTCTACGATTTCTATAAGAATCAGATGTATTTATTGCTTCCTTTGGAACACACGCAATTGCATTAGGAAATCTGGAGACGTAGACCTACAGTTGTCCTGAGAAATTCTCACAAAGGTTGAGTTGCTTTTGCATCCTTCAGAACTATTCCAGTTAATTTCAGAATTTTCATGGTCAAGCTTCGGTTTCAAGTAGCCATTTATACGGTACCCTAAAAATTTGTCATCACTCCCCAGTGAATACCTGTTTGGCATTTAGTAGCTTCAATTGTAACATTTTTTTACAATACCCTAGTGTCGTCTTCGTCCTTCTCCCTGGCATACGAACAAACAAATGCAAACACTTGAACCTTGTTTAAAATAAAAACACATTGACTTTCCATGGTGTAACACAGTGGGGAGTTAGGAATTATATTTCACTTTGTTGTTGTTGTATTTGTGTGTACTTGAAATCAAACACCTAAAGTGCTTTTATTGTTTCCAAACATTTCCTGAAGTGTGCGTCCCCCGTTGAAAGTCAAGAGTTACAACAAAAAAACAGTGACGGTAAGTGACTCTTCACTTTCCTCCACACACACACACAAGGCAATAGTCCCTAGAGAGGTAGCGAGACGTTAAAGATATTCAGATCATATTATGGTAAATTTGAAACCTTAAATGGTATTATCATTTATTTCCTTCCGTTTTTCTGTAGTATGGTGTTGTGTTGGGCGCCATCGTGTACAAACTCCCTTTCATAGTTCACGACTACTGGCATCGGATGTATTGTATGTGACACAAATAATTTTTTGAATTGTTGTTATTAATTCATCACAGATGTTAGGCATTTGGAGATGCGTTGAAGATTGAAGTTGACTTCGACAAGATTGCTGGATATTGGTCACAGCTAAATTTAAATGTCATTTGTAATTTGTTAAAAATAGATATGTGAGTTTAATTGTATTACATTTTAAGTGCTCGGCGGAGGCAGGAATGAGAGGATTTTGTTTGCTCTGACATTTGAACTAGTAACAATTTGTATCTAAATTATGAGCTGAAAAGTTGATACCATAACAAATTGAATAGCAATTGTCAATTAGTGTCAAGACCTGTTGGAAGATGTAGCTATCAATTATTGTAAAATTTGTGTTCCTTTGTGATCCTGAGGGACCTTTAAGGAAATATTAAAATATGTTCATGTTCTTTAAGGAAAACCTCAAAGCTCTTAGGAATAATTACCAATTTCTAATGAAATTTCTTTTTAAATCGAAAATCAAACACCAAGTTTTCCTGGGAAACGTTTCCTGCTTCTTAAGAAACTTGTCGATTTCTCTAGGAAGTTTTTATGTAGCTTCGAGTATTTTCGGAGTGTTTTATTAAACTCAATGAGTTCCTTGGTAAATTGCCGTGATTTGAAGTAAACTTCCCAGATAACTTTCGAAATTTCAATGGATTTCCTATGAAACATCGATGCTTCTCTAAAAAAAACTCCGAACCCCATTGCATTATAGGAAAAATCAAGATTGCTCCATTCAACACTCTACTCAAGAAATTTCTAAGTTCTCCTACGAAACTTATCAAATTCACTAGACAGTTTTCCGAATTATATATATGTGTTCCTTGGTAAATTCATGCGATTCAAAGGAAAACTTGCGGATCCCTCGAGAAATGGCAATGGATTTCATAGGAAATAACGGAATCCCATAAAAAATCGCATTGCTTCCTTTGGGTCGCAGGAAAAGCCAAGGTTTCCTACAATATTCCACAGGTTTCAAGAAAACTCGCCACATTTAAAAAGATCTTGGAAAAGACGCCAAGTCTTCCTTGGAAACTACGAACCTTGAGTATTTCCATGAGTCCCTTGGACAATTAACGCAATTCATATTGAACTCTACAGATCACTTTAGAAATGAAATTGAATTTTTTAGAAACATCTCTGCATCCTTAAAAAAACTCTGAATTCGGAGCCCCTTTGCTTCCCGCGGGAAACATCAACGTTTCTGCTACTGTCTTGAGAAGTACGAAAAAAATCTTGGTGAAAATCTGAGGCGCTTTGAATATGACCCAAAAGCCTTAATAAAAAATCGGAAATTTTTTCATTGAAGTCTACTTGGGTTCCTTGAGACTTCGATTTTCTTTATTTCATATGTTGGGCTCCATTTCTATTATCAAGGCTTTCCCTGAAATACTAATTTCTCTATGACTTCCTTTGAATCCCCTACAAAAATCTTAGGATATTTTGTGCCTAAAGAAATCGGAAATTTTTCCTTAATTTTTTATATGTTGGGCGCCATTTTTTGACACTGGTCTACAGTTTCTATAAGAAACACATTTAATACTCCCTTTGGAATACGCGGAATGGCATTAGAAAATTTATAAAATTCATTTGGAACTCCTACAAATAATCTTTCGAAATTTCAAAGTATTTAATTTTCTCCTTGAAACCACGGTTCTATTTGTTGATGTCTTCATGGGTTCTTTGAAACTGAGATTTTATTTAAAAGACCCTTTCATTTGGGCGCCATTTTTATCAAACTTCGCTTTTTAACACTGGTCTGGGCGATTATTATAAAAATCTGAAAGTTTTTGAGAAGAACTCGACATTTTCTTTCCATTTTTTATATTGGGCGCCATTATTTATAACACATTGATAACAGCACAGTCTCAACAAAAACTCAATTTCTTATTGCTTCCATTGGAACTCCGGCAATGGTCTTAGGAAGTTCCCCTTCAAGTATACGTGGGTTTCTTCCTTCTTTATTTCATATGTTGGACGCCATTTTTATCAAACTTCGCTTTTTGACATTAGTCTACAAAATTCTAATAAAAATCTAAGATTTTCATAGGAACCTGAAGATCCCTTTGAAAATTATATTTCTTTAATAGACTCCGAAATTTTCCTTCCGTTTTTTATATATTTTGGGCGCCAATGGTGAGGGCCTACGTTTGACCTGAGAAACTCTTGAGATATTCTGAGATTTTTCATTGAAGGCATGGCATACGTTGGCGCCGTTTTATAAAAAACCAAATTAGCTTAGAAATTCTTAAGAAAACCTGAGGTTTTTCTTAGTATATGATATTTCTTTAATAGACTCGGAAATTGTCCTTCCGTTTTTTTAAATATTGGGCGCCATTGTTCCTCAAACTTCCGTTTTTTAAGGTGAGATTTATTTTTAGTCGAGAGAAGTTCCTTAGAAAATCTGACATTTTCTCACGAGAATGTGATTTTCCTTGAATGTAGATTTTTCTTTAATAGGTGTACATATGTTGGTCGCCATTTTCCTAAAACAGCCTTAAGAGACACTGGGAAACCGATATTTATTCAAGAGTCATTCAAAACTCCATAATTTCCTTGGGAAAAATCCAGAGTTTCTTTAAAGAAGTTCATCCCAAGGCCCAGACTTTCTTCAGAGGTTCCAAAGGTTCATGGACAATTCAGGCAATTGATTAAGAATCTGACGAATGTCCAGATGTCCAATTACGGATTTCTGTACCATATTTCCTTTAGAAATTATTTTTTATATTTTGTCTCTCCCACAAAGTGAATAAAATACTAATTACCCTTTCCCGTTTTTTTTTTTCTTTACAGTGGCAACTCCGATAAACAGCATTTGGACTCATCAAGTGATTCAGAAATGGAAGGTGCTCTCATGCAACAAAGTCATGGCGGCGGTGGCCCCAGTTCTGCCAACAGCAATCCGAATAACAATAGTAGTAGCAATCATCACACCACAACACAACATCACCAGCATTCGCATCATCACCAGCAACAACAACAACAGCAGCAGCAACAACAACACTCAGCACAACAATTATCACCCAATCCGCATCAAACGCTTAGTAATCATCACACCCACCATCATCATCAGCAACAGCAGCAGCAACACCACCAGCAACAACAACAATCACATAGCCTGGCCACATCACATCTTACGGCTGCCGCGGATCATGCGCTTAGTGCCCAATTGATAGGTGGTCCAGCATTATCGGCCGCCGCCGTTGCTGCTGCCGCATCCGTCAAAGGTTCAGGGAATGTTGCCAGCCAAATGGCACCACTGCCAGCGGCCGTTGCCTACTCCCACCTACACAATGTCATGAGCTCCATGCCCATTTACGATATGAGCGAATATCAACATTTATGATTTTAGTTAGATGCCATTTGTACGGGCAATAGCGAATGGTTAACGGCGGCGGCGACGACATCCAAAGTGGCAGGTGAAGTGCAGGCGGATGGTCAGGTGGCTGGAGAGACAGTGGGGAGTGGGACAGCTACGGCGGATACTCCGAGCGTTTCATCCCTGGCATACAGAGATCAACAGCAACAAAGTTTTTATTTTTGAAAAAAATTCTGACCTTCTTTTTGGATATTTTTTTGTAGAATATTTCCCCACGGCTAAATTGAATAGTAGATCAGGTGTATAACAGTTTTATAACAGTGAAAAATAATATCAAACAAAAACAAAACTATTAAAAAAGATAAAGAGGAAGTTGTTATAGTTTTTCATAATTATAAATATTAATTCAAAAAAATGGCTCTGCTTTAAAAATTAAATAAATTCTAACCTCAAAAATTCGGCTAACAACTTTCTCATTCCTCCCAGGCAGCATCAGCTCAACGAATCTCTTTCTAAATACAAAAAACATAAAAATAGTAGACAAATTGTATTAGAAATAGTTATTCCGCACTAAGTCCACATCCATATCCATTACTGCAAATTTAAAAAAAAATCATACATAAAATATTTGTAATAGCACATTTTGAGGTTATGTATGCAACATTTTATAAGAAAACCAATAACTTGTAATAGAAAACAAAAATTGTAAATATTAATAATGATTAATAAGATCTATACAACAAATATTATAAAATTATAATTACAAACAACAACAAAAATCAAAAACGTGCAAAATTTAATTCTATAATTATAAAAAAATTTTAATTATTATTTTTTGTAGTAATTATTTTTTTAAGTAGTTTATAGACATTTATCTCCAATTTTAATTTTTTTGTTAAATTACTTTTTAATTAAATAGAAGAAACAAAAAAATAAAACGAAAATGTTTAAATTATTTATAAATAAAAAAACAAGGAGAAAAAATTGAATACTTATATTGAAAGAAAATATAAAAAAATGAATGAAAAACTGAGAAAATGTAAATAAAAAATAAATATTAAAAATAATAAACTAAATTGTTATTTCTTTCATGGTAATAAAAATGTACATATACAGCCCAATCACCAAAATGTGGGAGAAATTCTATTCCTACGGAAAGCATTTCTCTCGAGAGAAAAATCCTCCAATCGTAGAAAATATAGGAGTAACATTTTTGAAATATGGCATCTCTTTTTAATCAACTGTGGGTCTTTTTCATACTTTGTGTACCCTTATTTGTTTGTGCAAATTTAAAGTGTTTGTGTTGTACAAAATAATTAAAAAGAAATAGAGAATTGAAACCAAAAAAAAAAATGAATAGTATTATACTTATTTAGAGGATGTTGCTACTTCCAGAGAGCAACAAAGAACCTCTACAAGATTGTGTGTGTGTGTGTGTGTGTTTGAAGGCGGTCCTCAGTTCCTTAAGGCCGCAGGAACCAGGTTTTCTTCCAAAAATGTATTATCCAAAAACGATCGTACACCATGTACAAAAGACAAGTTTAATAGTAGTCCACAGTCCAACTGTAGAATCACAACGAAAGCTGCCACAAACAGCTGATGAAAAAAACAAACAAGAACGATAATACACGGTACGTTAATAATATAAATGCTTGAAACAGAGCAATCATGTAATTTAGATATATCGACTTAAACCGACTTACGACCTCCCGGTTGAGAGATGTCCAAGTGCATAAGGTGTATGTAGTGACGAAAACTGCTAACCGCAGCCAAAGGGTTTCCGGAACTAAACAAGCTTCCAGGTCACACAGGGTAGAATCTCCAAGTCCTCTAGGCGCTTTCAAGGCTGCTGAAGATAGGAAATAAATAGAAAAAGGGGACAAAAAGGGGGAGTGGGAAAAAACGTCAAAAATTAGTTACTGATCCAAAAAGGTTAAAAACTTAAACTAATATCACAGATTGTATCACAGGTTGGAATGGGATAGGGATCAGGATCACAGATGAATTTTCGCCTCTTTGATGAAGCGAATTAATAACTTGAATAGCTCTTCCTCAGTGGATTTCAGGATTGTCATAAGGTTGTTGTGATGGGAAAAAGGTTGGGATAAGTGGTTTTTAATTGATTATGTCTAGGGCAAGTAAAAATGCTGTGCTCCACGTCTTCAGGAACACCGCATATATCGCATTGCCAGGAATCACTGGCACCTATGCGATGTAGATCGACTTTGCAGTACGAGTGTCCTGTCATGAGTCTGTTAACTAATATTGTTTCCTCCGGGCTTAACTTGATTTTGCAATACCATGGTTTGCTATACACATCAGGGCAGAGTTGGAAAAAGAATCTGCCTTTTGTCAAGGAAATTATTTTAAACTCTTCATTCCACATGTCCTTTACTCTCTTTTCTATTTGCTTTATCGCCTCCTTCGGGGACAGAAATGCCACAATTGGTGCACCTGCATCCACCGCTTGCTTTGCCAAAAAGTCCACAACTTCATTAAAAAGTGTGCCTTTATGACTCGGAGTCCAAACCACATGACATCTGTACACATTTGCTCTCCTCAATAAATTGTGACATTCAGCAACCAGAAAATTGTCAGAGCCTAGAGCCTTACAGGCCGCAAGGTCTCACGTCCAACCGAAGCATCAGTGGCAAAAATGGTGAAGCCATTACTTCTATAATATACCATCTCACATTTGTATATGGCATATATTACATCAACAGGAGCATTCTGCTTCGTACAGGGTAGAAGATTTGTTCTGATCGTCAATTTGTCTTGATATTCACATGTCCCTATTCTGATCTTTTGGAAGATGTCGTCAAACTCGTAAAATATTGCACTATAACTGGATTTAACCTTTGGATTATCCGCTACTATCTCATATAATCTTTCATTGTCGTACACATTTCTAATAATCTCTTTGGCTGTCAGAACCTTAGCTCGATATTTGGGGGGTAGCTCTCCAGCTAGGGCATACCTCACATGAATCGGTGAAGTGGTCGTAACTCCCAACGATCTACTGATCATCTCATTCTGAAGGCGCTCTATCTTTTTATTGATAAAACTCTACAAGATTGTCAAGAAGACAATTGCAAGATAGTTCCAATCCTCTTGAATTGTCACAATCATTGTAAATGCATAAAAGTTAAAAATAATTGAAACAATCTAGTTCACTTAGCGAATCGATCTTTCTTCTTCCGTTTTTAAAAAGGAACTAGTTCCTTAATATAGTTCCTTTGCTCCATATAGTTCCTTTACTCCATACACTTCCTTTGCTCCATATAGTTCCGACTCCAACATAGTTCCTTTGCATCTCTCTCTTTCATCGTTCTATTTTTTTCATTTTTTCCATATATAGTTCCTTTGCTCTTTGTTCCACATAGTTCCTTTACTCCATACAGTTCCTTTACTCCATACAGTTCCTTTGCTCTTTATAATTCCTCTGCTCTTTATAGTTCCTTTGCTCTTTATAGATCCTTTGCTCCATATAGTTCCGACTCCTACATAGTTCTTTGAATCTATTTCATCTTTTTTTCGTTTTTTTTTTGCCTTATATAGTTCCCTTTGCTCGTTATAGTTCCTTTGATCCATATAGTTCCTTTTGCTCTTTATAGCTCCTTTGATCCATATAGTTCCATTGCTCCAAATAGTTACTTTTCTCCATATACTTTTGTTTATAAGTAAATAAAAATATTTAAAACAAAAAAAATTAACTATTACACAATTCGAAATACGAACGAATGAAGAATATGGGAATAAAGGAACGATATCAGAAAAAAAAGAACGAGAAATAAAGGAAAAAAAAATGAACGAGATCAGAAAAAGGAAGAGCTGGAACTAGTTCCGATCGTTCCTTTCTAGGAATAGTTCCAATACTTGATGGAAGTTTTGTCGCAACATACTCCTACAAGGAAAAACAAGTCTGGAATTCCAACGATTACCAAGTTGAGTGCCGCGTTACTTTTTTTGCGGAAGGTGAATATAAATTGGCGTTGGAAAGAATTCTGAGTTTGTATGGCACAATCAACATTTAGTTCTATCCTCTCCGAGGTGGTGACTGTTTTCGAAGCTCACCTTTGTCCTAAGTGGACAAAAGTGCGAAAAAGTTCCTGTTCCTGTTTTGTTGTTTAAATTCTGTGCAGCTTTTTGCCTTACATATTTTTTGGTCAGCCCAAAACTATTTAAAGTAAATTTGAAGAATGAATGGATTATTTTATTCAAATGAATGTGATAAATTTAGTACTAAACGTTTTTCCATTCGGTAATGCCCTTATTTGGTGGTCCCATCGAATTGAGCTCATTTTCCTTTTTTTCCAAAACCGAGTAAGAAACTCTTTGCTCCCTTTATAGATTCCACGCGAAATGTCAGGATGTAATTCCAAAACTGACACTAAATGCTGCAGTTGGGTTTTATTTGTATTCGACCTAAAAAAATTAATTTATTTATTTCTATTTCGATTTATATTTGAAAATCATACTTACATTTTTATCTCCCTTCGATTTTGTTTGTGAGATATTTTAAGAGAAAAAAAACACAAATCGAACTTTCTTATGATGGCTACTTTTTCTCCTTTCTCCTTTTAATTCCGCGCGGAATTTTCTTTACTATTGGGAAAAAGGGAGAATAAGAAAATTCCGCACGGAATTATTTTTTACGATTGGGCTGATAGTTTCAAAAAGTCTCCCTTCTGTAATTTCTAAGAAAATTGTGGAGGATCCCTCTTCTTCTCCATTTCCTCTCTCTCTCTAAAACTTGTATTAAGAAAAAATTCATTTATGGGGCACATTGCAGTTTTCGAAAATAAAATTATAAAGGGTACCCCTTGTAAATCTTCTAGGAAAATGGATTTTATGCATTAAAAAAAACTGTGAATAGAACCATCTTCTATAAAACTTTTTTGTGCCACGTTACTTTTTTTTGAGTGCCACGATACTTTTTTTGCTGAAGGTGGATATAAATTGGCGTTGGAAAGAATTCTGATGTTTGTATGGCACAATCAACATTTAGTTCTATCCTCTCCGAGGTGGTGACTGTTTTCGAAGCTCACTTTTTTCCTAAGTGGATAAAAGTGCGAAAAAGTTCCTGTTCCTGTTTTGTATTTTAAATTCGAAAATAAAATTATAAAGGGTACCCCTTCTAAATCTTCTAGGAAAATGGATTTTATGAATTAAAAAAAAAAACTGTGAATAGCACCATCTTCTATAAAACTTTTTTTAAAGGGAAACATTCCCCCTTTTTTGGTTGCAAAAAATCGTTTTTTTTTATTTTATATAAAAATATTACTTCACAAGAATGTCTCATTAACATTTCAATTGAAACAGTCTCAACAGTTCATGAAGATACAGCCGATTTATTTTGTCAGCATCAAGGGAGGTCAGAAGTGCTTTTCAAAACTTTTCGATTACAAAAACCTATATGTATGTTAGACTTCAAAGGGCCAATACCGCTGAAAAGCTTACCAAAAATACCGAATATTTGGTGGTACCATTATATGGGGGCTTACTGAAAACTTTTGCAAATATTGATATTTTTTAGAAGAGATATTTAGTTGAAACACCTACCCAAACTACCGAATACTGGGGTGTATCATTGCATAGCGACTACCCTTAAAAGTTGAACAATATAGATAATTTTTATTCGGAAGATTTCTACACCGTGAGATACCTAAATGCACCTTGAATACCTGTCATACCTCTAAAATGCCGAATATTTAAGGGTACCCATATAAACGGGATAATCCGAAACATGGGCCAATATTGGTAATTTTTGGCAAGGGCATTTTCTGTTCAATGAGAATCCTTAATATAAAAATAATACCAATTATTTTAAATACGTGTCAAAAAGCAAGTGTCCCCTATAAAGTGGATCCATATTACAACAATGTTGTAAGAGTGTTATAGCTTTTTGTGACCCCAAAAGTTTTAAACGCCGCCTAGACCACGATCGTCATATCTCGACTAACTGAGTCGATCTAGGCATGAGTGTCCGTCCGTCTGTTCATTATAATTTGTAAACACGCTACAGACCACAGTTGTTTTTGGTAATGCTGGATTAATATTTAATTCGCTTCAGAGGACGCAGCAGAATAAGCATGACAGTTATCACCCAAACGTCATGAAATTTGACATGGGGAAGGGGATATGTCCAAGGAATAAGCATGACAGTTTTCATAAAGATTGGTCGATATTTAGCGGGTCAAATGGACACAGACAAAATGACAAAAATTGTATTATATGACGTATATATTTCCTCCTAAAGGACATAGACCCGAGAAGTAGTGGTTGACCTTTCAATTAATACTAGTTATATGTATATGTGTACTCGGATGTGGCAGTTATACTTAAATACTTATACGTCTACGTATTCTGATAATGTTCAGAATTGACATTACCACACTAGAGGCCGTAAATGTCTTGCCAATCGCATTAAAATTCTATATAAAGTTCTGGTTATGACCAAGGATGACGCATATAACTTCCAGTGATGATATTTAGGGGATGTATATTTGTCTGGTTTTCTAGACGCCACATTACAAATTTTCTACGGGGAAGGTGCTCTGACGAAATAATTGGAATGTCTGGTTTGTCAATATTAAGCGTGTCAAATGAAACAAGACTTTTGTGTTAAAAGTGTGTTCTCTCGGAAAATCATGATTCAAAAAAACTGTCAGAGAATGTTAGTTTTCAGTGGTAGTTGTGTAGTTTATCATATGGTCGACCAACTATACTGCTCCGCTCATTGGTTTAATAATAAGGAGGTTTTCTACCCAAATAAGAATCCAAAATACTAAATTTCAGCAAGATAACGAAATACCAAACTACAGACACTAAGGATAGGCTGGGCCTTGGACGCACCAAAAACAACGCGCGATGATTAAAAAATTCCTGAAATGCCCAAAATTTCGATTACCGTTATATGTAGACTATACCAAGAGTTGGGGACCCATATTGAATGAATATTGGGGTTTATCCCATTTTCAATACCAAAGATCCTTAAAGTAACAAGTATGTGCACAAAGTCGAAGTTCTACCTTATTTTTGGCTGAGTAATTGAAGGAGTGTAGCGGGTCACGACCACTACCACTACGGACCTGTGCCCAGCTTCTTAAAAACGAGTATTTCTTAAGTCTTTCCGATTAACTCTCCGATTTCCTTGGTAAATTCACAAATCCCTGGAGAAATGTTAATGGATTTCTTTTTAAGCATCGCTGTTTTTCTAAGAAAATCTTCGAATTTCGAATCGCACTGCTTCCTTTGGATCATTGAAAATATAAGGGTTACAAGAAATATTCAAGATTTTAGAAAAAAAAACACCAAGATTCCCTTTTTTAAAATTTCTTGGTTCCCGACTCATATACCTATAGTCTTTTTTAAAATATACAATCCTCCCATAAAATCCCTGGTCATATTCATTAAAGTCTTCGTGGGTTGCTTGAAACTGAGATTTTCTTTAAAAGACCACCAACAACCTACTTCCCTTATTCGTATGTTGGGCGCCATTTTTATCAAACTTCGCTTTTTGACACTAGTCTATATTTTCTATACGAATCAGATTACTCCATTACACCCTTTGGAAGACACGCAATGACCTTAGGAAATTTTGAGGTGTGGACCTACAGTTGCCCTGAGAAATTTTTAGAAAATTTGAGATTTTTTATGGGAGCAACATGTGGGTTTCTTTTGAAACTATTTTTTTTTTTCTTTAAAAAGGATCGAAAATTTTCCTTTTTTATATTCATATGTTGGGCGCCATTTATTATCAAACTTCCCCTTTGATACTGCTATAGTTTTTATAAGATCCAGACTCCCACATTACTTCCTTTGGAACCCTCGCAATGACCTTAGGAAATTTAAAGAACTTTCCTAAGAACCTTTTTAACAAATCTGAGATTTTCATAGGGTCCTGATGTGGGATCCTTGAAACAGAGTGTTTCTTTAAAATAATGCCATTCTTGACTTTTTTATAAAAACCACAGTTATTCACTCTTTTTTTTAAAGAAACACACATTATGATGTGCACATTTTGTATCAAATCGAATATGGCTTCATTGCCAAATTGTTTAAGATAGCGGTACCTTATTCATTTCTATAGAACTCTATCATAATATTCGGATGCCTTACTAGGATTCCGTGGTGATTCTCGTTTTAGTCGCAGAAGTTGAAATTGAGGTCTATGTCAAGGGATTCTTGAGAAAATGTATTTAATCGGGGAAAGCTTTTTCTTTTGGAGACCTAGACCTCTTCGCCGTTTCTATAAGCCACGTCAAAGGTCTTTCGTCTATAACAGACCTGAAGAAGTTAGTTATCGAAAGTCTTTTGTACATTGAAAGCCGGAATAATTTCTTCTGCCCATAGAAGACCTGTAAAAAAAGACTCGTTGAATGAATTCTTTCTATAACATAACTGAAAATGGTCTTCTGCCTATAAACACCCCGAATGATCTTCTGTGTATAGAATAGCTTAAGAAGTGCTACTTTTTATTAAATACCTGAATAATTTCTTCTGTTAATCTGTCTATAGCAGACCCGCAGATCTAACAAAGGTATTTTGTCTATAAGTAGCTGAAGAATACCTAATGGAAGTACCGATGATAGTACTTTGTCTGAAGTTTGTCTTCTTTCTATAGACATATTTATGGACCATTTGCCAATCTTCTATAAATTCAATTCTACCGGTCTTCAGGCAAAAATTCTTCTTTAGGACTTTTATGGATGGAGAACCTTTCTAAAGACTTGTGTATAATTGTATGAACATCTATGTTTGTTTTTTTTTTTCTTTTTTCTCAGGCATCTATAGAATATCTAAAATATAATAGAGTGTTTATTTGTTCACAATCGATTTATTTAGAAAACATTTTCAAAATCCTCCATTCTTCCACCTCTCCAGCACCCTATTATTCATGCATAATCATAATCTCCATACAATTTAAAATTCTTTTTTAATAATTTCTGACAATTAACTTCCATTTAATCGCATTTTCCCAACAACAAATTGGCCATTGTGTGACAAGTGAGGCAAGCCCGGCAGAAGACTGATGGAGAGAACTTGTCACACGCACACCTTTCACTTCGAAATTGTTCGATTGTTGTGTGTCAATGGTTGATTGTTGGCCGAGTGGAAGATTGTTGTGTGTGTGAATTGTGAATGAATGTGTCATTTAAGCGGATTTTCTTGTCCAAAAACCATTCTGGCTTTCCATTGCGGATAACGATGATGATGGTATGTCAAATACGCACATAATGCTCACGTTCGGCCATTGTCAGATGCTTAAATGGTTGACATTGTTCGAGTTGAGGTGGTAGGTGGAAGGTGGAAGGAAGTCCCTAACAAGTAGGTAGTTTTTCTTTATTTTTTGTAAAACCTCCCCCTCTACAAAATTTTACATTGTCGTTTGACATGTGGGTTTCCACTGAAACTATACACATTCCCAAGTAGCAGTCGTAGGGTCTTTAAGTACTTTACTTTTTTGAATATCTTAAGAAGCCTGTAATAATTTTTTTAATCGCCTTTTCTATTTGCAAAACACATGTTGTTCAATGAAATTATTTAAATACTGTTGTTGTTGTTTTAATTTCTTAAGAAACGCACTGGACTTCTTAGCAGGTTCAGTGGAAAATAAGAAATAAATTTTGAAGTTAAGTGGGGGGTAGGAAATGTTGGGAAAGAACAATACACACTCCTCAAATAGAAGAATAAGCGGAAGAACTCATTCTCCTTTACCTCTTCTGTAGAGAGAAGAAGGCAGAAGAGCTCCTCAAGCTCTACAGATCTACTCTATAGACAGAAGGCCATCTGTATAGAGACCACAGGTCTTTATAAAGCCCCCATTGGCGCTGTACTGAGGCCACAGGTCTTTATAAAGCACCCATTGGGGCTGTATAGATACCACAGGTCTTTATAAAGCCCCCATTGGGGCTGTATAGAGACCACAGGCCTTTATAAAGCCCCCATTGGGGCTGTATAGAGACCACAGGTCTTTATAAAGCCCCCATTGGGGCTGTATAGAGACCACAGGTCTTTATAAAGCCCCCATTGGGGCTGTATAGAGACCACAGGTCTTTATAAAGCCCCCATTGGGGCTGTATAGAGACCACAGGTCTTTATAAAGCCCCCATTGGGGCTGTATAGAGACCACAGGTCTTTATAAAGCCCCCATTGGGGCTGTATAGAGACCACAGGTCTTTATAAAGCCCCCATTGGGGCTGTATAGAGACCACAGGTCTTTATAAAGCCCCCATTGGGGCTGTATAGAGACCACAGGTCTTTAGGGGGCTGTATAAAGCCCACAGGTCTTTATAAAGGGCTGTATAGAGACCACAGGTCTTTATAAAGCCCCCATTGGGGCTGTATAGAGACCACAGGTCTTTATAAAGCCCCCATTGGGGCTGTATAGAGACCACAGGTCTTTATAAAGCCCCCATTGGGGCTGTATATAGACCACAGGTCTTTATAAAGCCCCCATTGGGGCTGTATAGAGGTCTTTATAAAGCCCCCATTGGGGCTGTATAGGGTCTTTATAAAGCCCCCATTGGGGCTGTATAGAGACCACAGGTCTTTATAAAGCCCCCATTGGGGCTGTATAGAGACCACAGGTCTTTATAAAGCCCCCATTGGGGCTGTATAGAGACCACAGGTCTTTATAAAGCCCCCATTGGGGCTGTATAGAGACCACAGGTCTTTATAAAGGTCCATGGGCCCCCTTTATTGGGGCTGTGACTGGTGTATAGAGACCAAAGGTCTTTATAAAGCCCCCATTGGGGCTGTATAGAGACCACAGGTCTTTATAAAGCCCCCATTGGGGCTGTATAGAGACCACAGGTCTTTATAAAGCCCCCATTGGGGCTGTATAGAGACCACAGGTCTTTATAAAGCCCCCATTGGGGCTGTATAGAGACCACAGGTCTTTATAAAGCCCCCATTGGGGCTGTATAGAGACCACAGGTCTTTATAAAGCCCCCATTGGGGCTGTATAGAGACCACAGGTCTTTATAAAGCCCCCATTGGGGCTGTATAGAGACCACAGGTCTTTATAAAGCCCCCATTGGGGCTGTATAGAGACCACAGGTCTTTATAAAGCCCCCATTGGGGCTGTATAGAGACCACAGGTCTTTATAAAGCCCCCATTGGGGCTGTATAGAGACCACAGGTCTTTATAAAGCCCCCATTGGGGCTGTATAGAGACCACAGGTCTTTATAAAGCCCCCATTGGGGCTGTATAGAAACCACAGGTCTTTATAAAGGTCCATGGGGCTGAATTGACACCACAGGCCTTTATAAAGCCCCCATTGGGGCTGTATAGAGAGATCACAGGACTTTAAAAAGGCCCATGGGGATATATAGAGACCACACTTCTTTTAAAAGGACCACTCAGGTCTATCTTCCGCAGCGGATTTAATTTTTATTAAATTCAAATAATTTAATTTCTTCCCATACTTTTCCCATTTTTTCCCACATCCCGAAAAAAAATCCTGTACAATAGGTAATCCTACCATTACCTGCTGTGATCATAATTACCATAAAGCCACAATTAACAAACCAACTAAGCCATCGTTACAACCACCAACAATAACCAACCACACCACTGCAGCATCGGCAAATAAGACCTCCGCCAACATAACGACAATGGGCAAACGAAAGGAAATCATCAACTACGCCGAATAAACAAACACACGAAGTGGGCTCTTCAAATAAACTAAAAACTAATCAGGATTAAAGGTAGTGTTGGTAGACTTTCGAAAAACAGGATCATAAACTGAAAGCCCTACAAGCCGTGGATGGAATCAATACAGCGCAAACCGACAGGTATGTAAATAATGCCCATTATGATGGATGGACAAGCAGACAAGCGAACAACAACATCTCAGACACCCAGGAATAAACATCAACATTGAAAAAAGGAAGAGGAGTGCATTAGGGAGACACGCGACTGGCGCGACGCTGGTAATGATAATTACGCCCCGTAATGATAATACCTATCGTCATCACCATGTTAATTGTGGTAGTGATGTGGTTGTTGATGCTGAGAATGAGTCGGTCGGTATCGATGGTGATTTGTAATGGGATGATGTTGTTGTTGCAGTTCGAGATAATGGGATTTTATGCGCTTCGTTATGAAATTAACACATACGATTATGGTTGACTACTTTAAGGGAAAAGATGTTCGGAAAGCAATTCAGGACAACAGGAATTGTTTAAATATCCACGTCTCTTATAGCCCTTGAAGAATTATTTTTAAAAAAATCCACGCCTACTAAAGACATTGAAAGAAATATTTATTAGTTTTTGCAACAATTCCCCTAAATATTCCAGCATTTCCATATATACGTTTTCGCTCAGATCTCCATTCAAATAGGCAGTTACAAAATCCATTTGAAACATTTCAAGATTCTTTTCTACTGCTAAAGCTGCTATTAGACTAATTGTTGCTGATCTGGCGACTGGCGAATAGGTGTCAGTAAAATCCTCCCCTGGACGTTGGGAGCATCCCTTCGCTACTAGACGAGCCTTCCTTTTGTTGCCCGCTTTGGTTCGTAAAACTAATCCATTTCCAATAACATTTCTATTTTCAGGCCTTTCCGTTATTTCCCAAGTCCCATTTAAGATTTGGGGCATTAATTCTTCTTTTATTGCTAAACTCCAGTCTTTACCATCTGTGGAATTTATCGCTTCTTCACATGAAACAGGGTCGTCTGTAAAGACCGCATTGATGTATTCAAATTCTTCAAAAAACTCATCCTCTTCCGTATTGGCATATTCATCTTCAATGTTCTTATTCGTTTGCTTAGATTTTGCCGGTACTTTTCGCGGTCGGCCTGGGTTTTCTGTTCGAACAATACGCTTTCTGTCTCTAATCGGTGTTTCAAATGACACATCATCATTTGTTGACCCTTCAGATTGTTAAGCAATTTCTTCACTATTTTCCTCAATTTGCATGTCTCCCGGATCTTCGTGTGTCAAACTAATATCAACTAAGTTTTCTGTATTTTCTCCATAGAAATCATTGATGAATATGACGTCCCGACTGATTATTACATGGCGTTTACTTAAACACCACATTCGATAAGCCTTCGATTCTTCAGAATACCCAACTTAGAGACCACATTCGATAAGCCTTCGATTCTTCAGAATACCCAACTAGTATAAATTCTTCTGAACGAGAATCGAATTTTCCATTTGATAAATGTGACAATTTTTTTTTTGCATTTGAATGCGAATTAACTCGCATCGGACCACACACATCACTGGGAACCACCTCCAGCAGTTTCGTTGTGCGTTTTTCATTTCTACTTTCCCTTGTCTGTTTCTCGCTCAAGCAGACTTTACATGTTGACAAATATTGCTGAGGACGTATCTTGATACCATGCGCCATTTTGTCATTAGGAAGATTCCTCAAATCACGCTCATTTATGTGTCCAAAACGTTCATGCCACATATCCACATCATTCAACTTTACCTCAGCAGAATTACCTATCCGTATTTTGATCGACGAGATTGGTCCTCTTCCAATATCTTTACTCTTAGAACTTCTGGTGTTGGTAATTCATCTATGGTTTCCAGAGCACACCGTAAAGTCTCAAAGGAATCAGGCAAACTATATAACAACAATATCGCGATGAGTTTGTCTCATATAGTCACATTTTTTCCTTCAATTTTCTCACAACATCAAAAAACCCATTTACGTGATCTCGAGCACAATCGCCATTCTTCATGCGCGCTATAGCAACTCTTTTCAATAACGTTGCCATCCTGTCAGAGCCCTTTGATTGAATATGTTTGCCATATTTCTCTTGATGTTCTGCATTCGGATATTAAACCCAATTCTGAAGGCGTAATCGATAATAATAAGTCTGCACATGCCTTCTGGCCATTTATCCTCCATTTTGATACAGCTTCACCTTCTGGACATCTTGTGGTACCATCCACATAAGACCACAAATCATTCTTGATCAAAATTGCTCGCATCTGCAGCTTCCACGAGACATAATTCCCTGAATTCAATGGTTCAATCTTTATTATATTGCCCGACATATTAAGATCCTTTTGATTTCACAATGTCCAAATTTTATTTTCTTTCTCAAAATTGCTCCAGATTCTACGTCTGGGCCCATAGCCTGTTGTTAATTCAGTAAACGGGCATAAAAAAGTATTTATAAAAAAACACACCTATAGGCCTTAAATAAAATATTTTTAAAAAAATCCACGCCTTATAAAGGGCATGAAAAAATATTTTTTAAAAAGCCAAGACTTATATAGGACCGTTTGTAGTCCTTAAAAATTTAAATCTCCATATCTATTTTGTGGCAGAAAACGTAATTCACAAATTCGATTCTATGCTTTTCCAACCTGGTGAATTGAAAAATATCCAATTACCACAAACGTATGCTGCTGAATTATGCACATCATCACATACTGCTGTGAAACAGGATAATAGTACGCATGGCTGTGATGATGGTAACGCCAGGCATTACGAACACCGTAGAAATTACACCAACCACATCATTTTCCCAAAAATTCACAACCAACAAGAGGGGGGTGGTCCTTAGCAACCGACCAATGATTCGGTGTGTTTGGGTGGTGGTGGATGTTAGTGATACTTTTATGCCCCGAAACATCATCATCAACTTCACTGGGATGCTGATGCATTGATTTTATTTTGTTAACTTCACGCTGATATCAGTATTTAAAGTGTTAATCTGCCTACCATAGAACAAATACTGGTCATGGGAAACTGCATATGGATTTAAATTACAAGTGAAATAATATCAATGTTTTGGTATTGAAATAATTCATCACAGTAGGTATTTTCTGGTAATTTAATGAATGACACGTGACCTTTGTATCCGATTTCAAAATATTTTGACATAACGCAGTCGCCAAGTTAACCAAAAGGATTGTGTTCCTTTTGAAGAACTATGAAATAATTACCAAATTCATGAAACACCCTAAATCGATTAACGTATTTGGCGGGAAGCACTGGCGGAATGACTGAGACGCGTAAAAAGATTTCGACAAGATTCATTAAGTTGCTAGTAAAAGTTGCATCTGTCGCCACAAACTTCACAGCCTACTTTATACGCTTAATTTTTTTAATACCGGCAGCTAGGAGGGTAAAATGGCATTGAAATGCTGTCGGTTTGTTAAAGAAAAATAAAATAATTTTTCCAAACCTAACGAACAACCATTGCCGATGGCGAAATAAACCATTTTTGGTATTGTGATGAACTTCGAATATGAGAAGTTTGTAATTCAGAACAAGATTGTCAAAAATTTGGCAGTAACAAATGCTATATAAACAAAGTCAAACCCACGGCGGCTGATTCTATGTACTTTATTGACTCGAAGATGGACTCCGACCAGATGCTGCCACCTCAACAAATACATGTTCATGGGGGCATCCTTTTGCCATGGGAGCGGCATTATATCCCGGAATGCCTGCTCCGAGCCCTACTGGTCCGTGCCGGAATTGAAAGCTGGATGTGGGGAATGGGTACATTTTCGAGATTGTCACTTTTCTCCCTCTTTTCGTCAGTCATTTTTGATGATTATCTCTCAGTTACGCTCTCATATAGTTACTCTCAATTTAGTTCTGTTCTACTCTGCTCTGGACTGAACAGGATCCAGGAGTACTGCTTCATGTCGCTTCATGCTGCGCTAGCATGTGTCCTTGTGTGTTTCAGGAGTCGTCGTCCGATTCGTCATCTGAATCGCAGTCTCCTCAACATTAAAACGCGCAGCATTTAACACTACATATTGCTATTCCGCACCTAGAAAATGCATCGTTCTTGCAGTTCAACTGCGATGGTCTTCGCAAACAAAATCAGCGAAATTGTAGAGTCGAAGAAGAATAATGGTCGATGCGATCAAGGAAACCAAGCTAAACGAGAACTGTAGCTTCAAGCGTTACGATGGTTACAATGTTGTGCGGAAGGGCCGTGTCAGAAGCGGAGGTGGGGACTTGCATTCTTATTACACCATTCTGTCCAGTACAGACCTATCTCACTTGAGCTAGACTCTAGTGACCCATACATGGAATTTATAGGGGTAGCAGTCAAGTGTGGAACTGCCGAGGTAGAGGTGCTCAATGTTTATAAACCGACGATGAATAGCTGTAAGCCGCGGATATCAGTCCGCATTTAGAAGGTAATAACTGCCTGGTACTAGGGGATTTCAATGCCCACCATGAGTTGTGGCATTCCGCCCTAGGTAATGACCAGAGGGGTACAGCGCTGGCTGAGCAAATTTATAGCTCAACATTTTGCACGGTTAATAAGGATGCCCCCACGAAGATAAGAGGAGATTGCCACAGCTGATAAATGATATACTCTGGCAACCCGGACCAACTTCCGATCACCGTCTCCGTCAACAGACCACCAGACTTCATAACCTCTGAAAGCCGTACTTTCCTGAACCATGGGAAAGCTGATTGGCCTGGCTTCAGAGAGTTTACAAATCACCGCTTCAGAGAGCTGCCCATTCCCTCAGATCCACGGGTAGCTGAGAGGAATTTCCAGAAAATCATCGATATTGCTGCCGCTCGATTTATACCTGTTTGTCGAATAAGACATAACTTCCCAGCAGAAGCAACGGTATTGGATAATAAGCGTGATGAGCTCGTCGTAATATCCCTGAAGACCCAAGGGTGCTAGAACTTACCTTTGAAGTCAACAGACTAGTATGCGAGCACAAAAGGAAAAAGTCGCTAAACCACCTGAAGCAATGCAACATTGTCACGGGAACAAGTAAATTGAGAGCAACGGTTAAGTCCTGGAAGGAAGGATGACAGGACGGCTGTTACATTTAACGACGCAACTGTGACAGACACGAAGAGGTGCGCGAGTTATTTTAACCGACAATTCATAGAGCACTCGTAGAGTGACAGGACGAAAAGGTCTGTGCTACGTCGAGGAGAAACCACCACAATTTACGAAGGAGGACCTTGCAGATGTCGTCAATAACTCTAAGTCATCCAAAGCGTTGGACCCGGACGGAATATCCAAGGTAATGCTTAAGCAGCCGGATGAACTCGGAGTTGAGTACTTAAATCAGCCCTCAACTTGTCGTTAACCACCTGGGAAATAGACAGGGTGGCCCCGCTACTGAAGCCTGGCAAGGATGCCAGCAGGGGTGAATCGTACAGGCCGATTTCACTCCTGTTGCCGGTAGCAAATACACTTGCGGCGCTACTCCTCCCATCGTTGAGAAGCAGTTTTCCAGTTGCCCAACACCAACATGGATTCCGTAAGATGCACAGCATTACACGCCATTTCCACACATATTAGCAGAGGACTCAACCAGAACAGGCCGTGCAACCGAACAGTTATGGTGCGGCACTTGACCTATCGAACGCCTTCGATACCGTCAACCATGCCAAGCTGTTCGAAGATATAGAGAGGACAAATCTCCGACCGTGTTTGAAACGTTGGATAATCAACTATATGTGTATACGCCAGTCGTATGTGGAATTCAGAAACAGGAAGTCTAAACCCCGTAGAATGAGTTCCCCAAGGAGGGGTGATATCTCTGGAACTTTTCAACTTCTACCTTTCTTATATTCCACAACCAGCGGACTGCATAGAGATTGTAATGCATGCGGATGATTGTACGATCATGGCGTCGGGTCCCATTATTGATGATATATGTGAGAGGCTAAACGTATACATAGCCGATCTTTTTAATTTCTTCCATCTGAGGAATATGCAAATATCCGCCACCAAATCAACAGCCACACTGTTTACCAGATGGACGGCTGAAATGAAGCTCCCACTGAACATAATGGTCGATGGAGAGCTGATTCCGGCCACGAACTACCTCAAGATACTGGGAGTAACTTTCGACAACCTTTTCAAGCTGAGAAGTAGGAAAAAGGTCCTCAAGTCGCTAGCCGGCAGCACTTGGGGCGCTGACAAAGAAACATTGTTGACCTCTTATAAAGCAATAGGCCGGTCAGTGGTAAGCTATGCGACGCCAGTGTGGTTTGCGAATGTTAGTGATACGCTGTGGAAGAATATCCAGACCTGCCAGAATGCTGCGCTGAGAACTGCAACAGGTTGTATCCTCATGACTTCTGTCGACCATCTTCATGAGGCGACGAAGATCTGACCCGTCCATCGACACGTTTACATGTTGTCGATGCAGTACTTGCTTGGGTGCTATCGTCGGGAACACCCCTGCCATAGTCTTATGGAAGTAGAACAATATCGCGTGAATACCATAATCGGAGACCACCCTTCATCCATCGCAGCATAGGAAAAACAGCTGCAAAGACAAACACGAGTAGTCTTAACTCAACTAAGATCAGAATGGTGCAACCGCCTCAATTCATATTGGGCAAGAATTAACGGCTGGATACCTAACACATGTCCTGTATGTGGACTACGACCACAAGACACGTTGCACCTCTTCAACTGCCCAGCTAAGTCGACTCATCTATCGCCGAATTCACTATGGACGCAACCCGTTCAAGTTGCAACTTTTTTGAATTTGGAGGTAGAGGAAGCAGAAGCAGTCAATGAATGACACAACACATATATTCTGTTGCTACAACAACATAAACAAATTAATGCTTTCGGTCAACCAGAAGATGACTGGATAGTATCTGCTGTCATCCTAACCTCCGCAACACATTTATGTAGACTTCAAGTCCTCATTGTCATTCATGAAAATACCCGGAACTCCCATTAAACCCAAACTAACTAATTACATCTTGCAGAAAAACTAAAAAATAAATTATATTTTTTTTCTCCGAAAGTTAAATAATTTATTTAAATGTATAAAAAAAATACTTGTATATATGTATAAATGTTTGTATAAAAAATATGTGATAATGTTTTCAAACAAACAATTAAATACAACATCCAAAAAATAAAACAAATCTGTTGGTAAATTTATCTATTTCTGCGACCACGTTTACGTTGGGGTACATCATCTTCTGAACTGCCAGTTTCTTGAATAACTTTGCTACGCGAAGCAGACGCTGATGCGCGACTTGTACGAGTTGACGTTGACGAAAGTGAAGCATTGCCAGCTTTCTTGGAAGTGCTGGCAGGTGGTGCTCGTGGAGAATCTGAATCACTGGAATCACTTTGTGTTTGCTGTTGTTGTTTACGGCGACCAGCAGCAGCTGCTGCTGCGCGGCCTTGTGTTCGTTTGGGTGCTTCATCTTCGGATGAAGACGACTCCTCGGATGTTGATGATTTTCTTTGTCGATTACGACGTGATTTTTGGGATGCGGCGGCTGCCTTTGATTTATTTTTCGATGATGTTTTGGTTTTATTCGCCGCACCACCATCTGCTGGAGCATTTTCTTTATCGTTTTCTTGGCTCTCTGCTCCTTCTTCGCCGGGCTCTTTGACGCGCAGACATTCATTGATGCGTGTTTCCAATTCCGTGACAATCGCCTTCAATTCTGGCTTGGCCAGCTTGGAGGTATTCGATATGATCAACTTAAACGATTGATGGACCTCATCGATTTGTACCTTATCCTTGTAGTATTGCATGTTGTCAATGAGTTTCTTTATTGTTTTCTCATTATACGATAGCAGACTAAGGCAGTAGGCAATGTCACGCCATTGCCGTTCTTCACGTGTCACGGGGAAACGGAGGCAAAGTTTTTCCACTAATGTCTCCACTTGGCGATCTTTTTGTATGAGATTGAGAATGTAACGCATAATGATGCGATATTTCTCCTCCTCGAGATTCTGTGAGGTATCACTTAATTTGGATATGATATCTGGTAGGACATTATAAAGGATATTCGATTTATTGGCAATTTCTTTAAAGAACTGCTGTGTGATATTTTTAATTTCATCATTCGGATCAACAATACACATGGCCAAATCGGCAATTTGCCCCTTAACACGAATCATTTCGTGCAGAATTAAGTGGGATAACATTTTCACGGCTGTCAGCCGTAACTCGGTGTTATCTTCATGTAGGGTGGAATAGAAATGCCCCGTCCAGGGTTCAATAATGTTGGGGAAACGAAATGTCAGATCGGAAAGGCCAATGACAATGTTACATTTAATTTTAATGTTCTTTGAATGGCTCAAAATGTTCATAAGGAATGGCATATTGGCTTCGCAGAAACGCGACGATACACTCATGAAACGTATCAAAGCCAAAGTGGCAGCCTGTTGTAATGATGCATCACGATATTTCACGGGGTATTTACAAATCTCCATGACATATGGGAAAATTTTGACCAGCAAAGAATTTTGCCCATACAATAAGACTTCTTCGCAAATGTGATTGATAAGTTCGGCAATGTTGTCCTCGGCTGTGGCACCCACGAGATCTTCATCGGGCTGGAAAGGAAATAAAAATAATATTTTAAAACATTTTCATATAAAAAAGTATATAACCATATTACCTCTTGTTGCGGTTCCGCTGCAGCCACCGACAATCTCTTCAACGATTCCGTTGCGGACATATTCAGATTTGCCGTCTTTCGACGATTTGTATTGACAACCGTTTTCTTTTTCTTCTCCTCACATTCCTTCAACTCCTGCCTAAATTTCATATTATTATAGACATCAATATCCAAAAAGATCATTTCCTTCAAGGTCATATAACCAATCATAAAGATGAAGCGTGTCAACAAAAAGACCGGCATTTTCATCTGAACCAAAGCAGTACCACCAGCCAACTGTGCATTCTGTGTCAACTGGGTACATTGTGTCCCGGGAATTTGTTGTGAAAAGGGTGTCTCCTGAGCTTGTGCCTGCTGCGAAGCAGTGATTTCACACAACTTCATAGCGAATGCTTTAAATTTCTTCAACAATTCCTTGACAATATTTTGACATATAACATCGGGCGTTTGACACATTTGATAAAAGAATTGCAACGTGTTCATGGTCAACTTATCAAAATCCGGTATACGTGGATGGAAAAAGAATTTCATAAACATATCGATAATTTTTTGCACGACCGGTGATTCGGGTTCATATCTTTTGTAATATTTGGAGGTTAACGATTGATCAATGGAATTTAACCAGAATTCCAAACAGCTAGCATAGATACGTGGATCTTGTTTACCTCTTTGACCCAAACCAATGCCTTCAATAATATTAATATTTGCCGACGCAATTGAGGATTTGGCATACGAACACATTATGAGCAGCTGTAGGGCCAGACGAGATTCATTATCCGTTGTGCCTTCCAGTTTCAATGTGAAACGTTCAAATAGAACTTGTATAACATTGGCATCGATATCCTCATTGTTGACCCATTCACGTACCAAACACTCCAGGGCTGTGTAATGGCCATATTCAATTCCTTCCAGAAAAGTGGACAGATTTTGTACCACACGTAAGGCATGGGCTCTGTAAAGAGAACAAAAGAAATAAATTAATTCCAATTTTAAAAATGATCTGGACTTTCATTCATATAAATGCAACTTCTAAAATAAAATCGATTTCTTTTCAATTACAAAAATATGTTTAAATTCAAGGCTACTTACCTTCCAGTTTGATCGGTGGTAAACAGCACCTTTTTATATGCATCTGAGACAGCATCTCGCTTCTCTTTATCCGATGACCACACCAAATATAACATTTGACGCATACCCACTTCGGTACCCTTAATACCAAACATATAGCCAGTGGTAAAAAGATCGACAGCTTCATAGACATCAGTATTTGTTTTCGACAGCAACATTTCCAATAGCTTTGGCATTGCTCGTGATACCGCCCGCGAAAATTCAATGGAATCTTGTAAAAATTGCACGGTTTTAATTTGGGTACCCAGCTCTTCGTTCTGAAACAGGGAAAAGATAATAAATTAAGAGTTAATGGAAGCGGATTTTAAAATAAATTGTAAATATTTCCAATTATAATTCCTGGAGTGGAATATCTTGGGTATTTAAAATACCAAAAGTCGATCAATACCCTTATATTGGGGCTATATTAAAACAAGAACTTCTATTGTAAACTGAATCTGTCATTTCGGTTGGAAAATTCTTATAGGATAATCGAAATACCTAAAATGGGTTGTGACCTGTTTATGTGGGCTATGTCAAACCCTAAACCTATATTAAGAATCTTGTTTGAAGTTTTGTTCACCCTCCGAGAATTTGGAAGATCAAATTATAGGCCCTTCGTACGTCTGAAAATTAAAAAATACTGGAGCGGTACCTATATATAGAGACAGAATATGAATGTGGATTTATATTGAAATTTGTGTGGGAAATTTGTTTATCCACCAAGAACTTTGAATACCACCTTCGGATGAAAGAACCATCAAATATGTTTTTCAACCTCCAAGAACTTATTTACCCATGAAGAACTTTGAATACCACCTTCAGATCTAAGGACCATCAACTATGTGTTTCATACTCCAGAATGTAGAATGTCAGAAAAAAATCAGTTCAACCTTCAACAGGAGGCGGAACCGTTAACTGGGGATTTTGAAAGTCATAACTCCTGACTTCAATTCCGAGCTTTTTTTATGCTCTAATAATGTACAGTGAATATCCTTTACCATAGCCTAGAGATAGAGGTCTCGGCAAAGGTATCTCGAGGTAGATAGTCGATCGATCAAAAATTCTCTAGTGGTCTTGTGAGATTAGTATCTCTCATACTTCCTCTCGACCAAAAAGTAATTTCCCTATGATACGCCTCTGTATCCAATGCTTCTTTGGACGTTGCACGTTTGGGTACTGGTGGAGCTACCGACAGAGAGGATTTTGAAGTGCCTTTGAAACATTCACTCGAGACTACACCTCAGTTACCGTCTGCCTAAAAAGTATCGACTTGTCGGCTAAAGTCGACGCTTTTCTAGCGGTTTCCATTTTGGAAGAGCGCATATCATCAACTGACATACTCAACGGTCCCTCTTGTCTAGAGGATAAAGTGTTAATGACAGTAACATCCGCTTTTTCTCCTCGTCCGTCATCAGGGTATCGTTCCATAGATCGGGAAGGATGATCTCTTGACTTATGCGAAAACTTCCTTAAACCCCTAACGAGTTGAGTGTTGATTCAGTTAGTCTGTCCTCCTGCAATAAATGTCCTTTGCAATATTGGTGAATTAACACTTTATTTACGATCGAGAAGTCCGAATGGCTACATGGATTTTTAGCTAAGGGTGACAAAGGCAGCCATACCATCTTAGGTAGGAGTCAAGAGCATGAAATCGACCACGGCAAGAACTTGCTAACTAAATTTTCAATACTCAATGATATAATCAACGAGACTCCGTCCGAATACCGTCGGCACACTGACTGCAAACCGTACATAAGGCACGAAGACGTATAACATCCCTGCGTTAGGAATTCATTCTTCACGGTTGGAGACTAGGAACCCATGGTGTATGGGCGCCAAAACTTCGCCTCGTTAGTTAAATAGAATTTAAACCCTTTAACTGTACACGACGGCTTACTTTATACGCAGTTACTCTTTAAATATATTGGGCTCCCCAATTCCCTGTGGAAGCGTCCGACAGCATTCAGCTATGCTCGTCTACTAAGACTCCATGAAAGACTCCCTTCAGCTCGTCTATAAAGACTCCCTTCAGCTCGTCAATAAAGATTCCCTTCATCTCGTCTATAAGGACTCCCTTCAGCGCGTCAATAAAGACTCCCTTCAGCTCGTCAATTAAGACACTCTTCAGCTCGTCAATTAAGACTCCTTTAGCTCGTTTATAAAAATTTCCTTCAGATTGTCTATAAAGACCTTGTCTATAAAAGACACTCTTCTGATTGTCTATAAAGACTCCCTTCTGGTCATCTACAAAGATTCCCTTTAACTCATCTGTAAAGACACCCTTCAGCTCGACTACAAAGACCCCTTCAAATACTTCATCTCCTTAATTTGGATTTCTATTATAACAGAATTTTCTGCAAAAAATAGGGACATTTGAGCTTCAGAGTAGAAAATAAATCCTTCTCGTGTAAAATATTATAAATACCTTTAATGGGTCTCTTGTATATAAACATACTACTATATCCAGAAACCGTTAAATGGAAATTTTAAAATCACTGAGTGGCTTCCAATAAAATAAAGATTTTCAGAAAGTCCTTAATTTGTTTCCAACAGAAGGAGATATTCATTTTTTGAAGATTTGTATAACTAAAATACCTCCAACGATCTTTGAAAGGTTTTCAACGTAGAGAAAAATTGTTATAGTCATTGTCCTGGTTTTCATATTAGTCTCCTAGATGTAAACTATCACTTACGGGTGTAAATATTTTCAATGAAAGATTTCCTATAAAGATTATTTTAAATGGAAAAAATATTTTAAATCTATTATATGAGAATCCTGTATTCCAAATAAAAAATAATATATTGGCAGGACTTTGCTGTGTAGAACTAGTTTTTAATTCCTATAACAGATGCGAATAATTTGTGGTAATTTTCTTGAATGCTACTTTGAATCTAAAGTTGCTCAATATACAGAAATTTCTAAAAAAAAAAATATTTAAATAAATAAAAATATCAAATTTGTATACTCACACTATCCTTGCAACCATTTGCCAAGAAAATATACGACTTCAACAGGGCCATATAGTAGGCACACTGTTCCTCATGACGCAAAGACAAACGCAATTCCGAATTCCCCGCTACATGATCAGCTTTACGCACCAAAACCACAGCTTCTTTATAGTTTTTCTCCAACAACATGGTGGAGATACGTTGTACAAGATCTTCATAATTCTCCTGGGTCTCCGTAGGCTCATTATTCTCCTTGAGACTTTCTTCAACAAATGGCAAAATCTCCGGTATTACTAATGTCCATTTTTCTTCAATTTCTTCGGCTTTTTTACGTTCCTCGGCAAGGGTTTCAGTGAGTTTTTCCATTTTTTCTACCTCTTCATCGTGTTTCTTTTGCAGCTCTTCCAATGTGAGTTTGGCAGAGAAGGGATTACGTTCCAAAAATGCTTTTATGAGTTGTACGGCATGTTTTCGCACCGATGAGGTACGATCTTCAAGACGTTCCACAGCTTCAGAGAGGACTTTTAATTGAAAAGACAAAGGCACCGCCTGTTCTTCTTTCATGTGATGCCAAATTTGTAAAACTTTCGAGCGTACATGAGCCGATACATCATTGATGTGCATTAGAAGATTTTCCAAAAATTCATTGCGAGCCTCTTTTAATTCATCCGAGAGTTCTTCGGATGTTAATTCACCCACAATGGCATCACCCATTATTTGTAGAATACAATTACGCAATAAATACGATTCACAGTTGAGTAATTCATCACACAAGGTGGACAGATGTGGTATCATTAGCTTTGGAGCCACTGAGGCTGAATGCATTAGAAAATTTGAAAAGTTTCTGGAAACATTTGAGTCCGCCGAATCTAGGGTCAAACATTCGACAATTTCTTTAATCAAGACGGAGAAAACACTGGTGATGTTGTATTCCTCATGCAGAATATTTATGCCAGTGGCAATGGAAACAGCAGCATGTTCAACGGTCCTTAGAATTTGGAGAATACGTACTGGAAAATTCATAGCATGTTGATAACGTTTAATGGCGGTGCCGAAAATTTGAAATATCGTCTCAACAATGTGACGATTGTCGGGACGAACATGTAACATTTCCAATGTACGATAACAAATGTCACATATTAAACTAAAGGATAAAAAAGAAAAGAAAAACGAATAAGAACACAAATGAAAATAAAGGAAAGGAGAAGAGTAAATAAAGGAATGTGTTGCTATATTAGGGTCGGAAATGGATCGTTTTGAAACTTGTACCATAAATAGTTTTAGGATTTCTGATTACAACAATATAATAATTCTGTGATATAGGGTCCGAAGTTTCTTTGAGTTACCAGAAAATTTTGCCATGCCTTTTAAATTCACTATGGAAATATGGGCAATAATTTGAAGCGAATGATGTCCTGATTGCAAAAATGTAATTGTTTTGTAAGATAAGTCAATAGTTCCTTAGATATGGTACCCTTATGCGACTTTTTCTTTATGGAAAGATGCCACAATCGGCTACGAACAGGATGTTGATCTAAATAGAATCCGTTTTGTTGGTAGTCGCCTTTCTGATAGGATTTGGAACTTTCTCCTAGGAGATAAGGACCTCCCAATGTTGCGCTGAGACCCTGGTATTACCCCATGCTATTAAAAATTATAAAATTGAAAAATAAGGCAATATTGGGAACAATTTGTAATTATTTTGTTGGTTAAGACCTTACTTCCGTAGATATGGGCCCCTTAACTGACTTTCTTTTATGGACAGATTTCAAAATTGGCTATGGACAGAATCTCCTAAATCCAAAACTTTTGGCAGGTCTTCTGACAGGGATTTGAAACATTCTCTTCTTTCTTCTATGGACAGATGCCAAAAATCGGCTACGGACAGGATCTCCTTCTACAGAGAATACTTCTTGCTGGCCTTCTCACAGGAATTTTAAACTTTCTCCTTTCTTGCGAAAACAGGCTAAGCGACAGAATATAATTTTAAATAGTACATACATAAGTCTTCGTCCCGGAATTTAAGACTTTCAATTATGGAGAGATCTGTTGAAATAAAATAGATCTTCTTGAATAAAAATAACATTTTTGGAATCCTTCAATCGAAAACTCATATCTCAGGAAATATGGATTTCCATAAGAAAAATTAGTTTCCAAAAATCTTCTGGGATCCATTCGACTAATGCCAAAGGGCTACGTGGCAGCATCTCCTTTTAAATAAAATAGTTTTTGTGGGCGACCGGAATACGTGCTTAGATTTAAGATTTTCTCCTATTTTCGGCTACACAATTAAATATGCTTTTATACCAAGATCGACAAGGTGAAATAGGCGCCCATAAATAACTAATCTTAGGTCACATCCTCTCTAATGATACTTTCCTAACTCTGGGGTATGAGAGGGCCTTGTGCTTCCAATATGTACTGGGACCCTTTGGGAATATGTCAATACAACTACGAGACAGTTTCTGTAGGTAATAGGTCTTCGCGGCAGATTTCAAACTTTATCTTATGGTCAAGGTATCATCTGCTATCTGCTTTTAAATAGAATATTTTTGCTTAGTATTTTTTTAAGCATGGGGAGAATTTACCGTTATAATCAGGGCCTCTTGAACTACTTATGGTGAAAAGTTCAAAACAATTCGCTACTAGCCCTTAAATAAGACTTAAATCAAAAAATAAATAAAAAACAATTGTTCACTTACTTGACAAAATTCTCTTCAGCCATAGGAGGACTCCATAGTTTTTCCAAGGGAAATTGCAACACATTGTATAACTGTACCAAAAACTTCCCCCGCTTTGTTTCCCAATCAGGATACTGTTCAACAGTATCGGCATTTTTTCCTCGTTTCTTTTGTTGATTAGTTTGTTGTTGCTGTTGCAGACGTAAAATATTACTATCGATTTTCCTTACAACATTTACAATCAAAAACATGCACATTTTCGTTAGATTTAAATGTGAATTCCGCTCTTGATTTGTGGGTGGTTCACTCAACGCCAAAAAGGGTGCCAAACGATTTCCCAACTTATCAATGGTCAAGTAGAGCAAATCAAAGCTACGCATTAAATTGGTCATGGCCGAAGAATCGGTATTTTTATTTTCAATCACCGCATAAAATGTATCGAAATGATCGAAGATATAGAAGGGATCACCTTGATATAACATCTGCTTGCAAGCTGGAGGGGAGGAAGACAAAAAGAGAGGTGGTCCGGCATTTCGCGGGCATTAGTTAAAACTTCAAATTAGTCAAATAACATTCACTTACCTTTCAGTTTATCAGGAATTTCCGATGGACTATATAGCTGCTTGACATAATAATTATCACCACTGGAATTCAAAAGATCCCCCGTAGCCAATGGTAAATTAAATTGAAAATCCATTTTAATTTATTTGTAAAAATATTTCTAATAAATATAAAAAACACTTGGAAAATATAATTGCTTCGCTTTGCAGTTGTTGTTCAGTGCTGTGAAATTTCAGTTGATATGAACAAATGACGCTACAACACAGTGTTGCATTAATGGTCGTGTAACAACGGCCGAGAAAGTCAATGTTTGAAACACAATGACTTTTCACCCCATAAAAAGAAGAGATTGCATGCCTGTTTGGTCATGTAATATTAGTTTTTCGAGTGAATAGTGTAATAAATTATTAAAAGATGGCGCCTCTAGCAAATAATTTTATGAATTATTCAACAACGTTTATATGTGATAGCTTTAAATAACAGCAATACAATGCTTATAGGGCGAACCTTTAGAAATGTTGGAGAAAGTCTCTGAGGATATGACCGAGTGCTTATTACTCCAAATCGACAATTATACAAGGTATAATAATCAGAAAGGAGAAAATACACCTCTATCTTATGGGCAATAATGTCAGAATAAATGAAAACAAGTGCAACAAGTCGTTCTGACATATTTTTTAACATTTTACCAAAAACGCGAATAATGAATGGAATGTCAGGTTTTCTTTTCAAAACCGAATTGAGGATATGATTTACATGTTGTTTCATTCACAAATCATACATTTCTTCTTACAAATGTTGTAGAATTAATCTTCAAACAAACCGATTTTCGAAAATATTTTGTTATATTTTTCAAAACGGTCGTCTTCGCAGCCAGGGCGCAGAACTTCATAATCCATCTGGCTAGTTCTCATAGCTTACACAAGGGAAAAACGAGATAAAACTCAAATGTAGGGATCAAGGTTTATTAATAACAGTTCCGTTCAAGAACCTTAAAGAATCTACTCATTTTACAAGTTTTGCAACTTTTTACTCAAAACCGTTCCTGAACCCCAAAAACTTGTAAAATATTGAACTAGATTTTAGAGAACACAAAACTAAGTGACGTTCTCTTTGTAAACTTTTTTCTCGAAAAATTTGTTCGAGTAAAAATGGTAAACAGAAATGCCAACTTCTGATTGGCTGTCATGTTGATTTTGAAGTTTTGTCATCTAATTTTAGCATATTTACTGGAGAGCGAATTTGAAAATTTTCCCTTTTACTAAGCTGATAGCAAAGACTGGGGAGACCAGCTGATACCAGTTGCTTCTCAAGTTTGCTGTCAAAATCCATTATTGTGAATTGACTTCCATTATGAAAACGTAAACAAAGTCCAAATTTTTGACATTAGATTTGAGAAAAATAGTGGACTAGATCTTGGTAGGTATATCAGCGATGTAGATTGAAGGCCTATAGCTGTTTTGTACTTCTTGAGTGATTTTATTATTAGGCTTGGAGTGGATCTTTTTTATTAACCCTTCATAATGAGCATAATTAATTAATAGCAATTGAGCATATACTTTGAATGTGTTCTATGCTACGTAGCAAAAGACATCGGTCCTTTAGTAGTTATAACATTTATTCTCTAAAATTCTTCTCCGTAATAGCTCTTATAAAAATAGTTAGCGTTGCCAAAAATCTCTCATGGCTAAGCGAAAACCTGTAATCTCTTCCTCTATTTCCTTCCATTTTTCTTTTTCCTCCCTTCTACCTCTTTTTCAGCTACGCAGAATGAGAACAATGGATCAAAGACTCAAAGTGTCCTGAACCATGGCGCAATAATAAAATGTAGTATTTATTGAGGCAAATTATAAAAAGCAACTCTGTCGATAGAGGCTTCTTCTGTCAGAAATAAAATAGTTATTCGCAACATGTTTTTAGTCAATATTTTAATAATTCTAGGACACCATAATTCTAGGACACCATCAAGTAAAATATGGAATCATTTTTTGAGAATATTTTTTCAGGATTATGAAAATGTATGTATTTTTTCTGGGGTGAGTTAATCTCTGCTATGGACACTAGAACTTTTTACCGGATTTACCTACGTTATGACGATTTATTTGATATAGATGTAATGTAATTGAAAATTAAACCCACTGGGTTTAATGAAATCCAGTACAATGTAAATGTAATATAAAAACGCCGAAACTCTAGCCTAGAAAAATATTTTTGAAGAGATCTAAGGACCAACAAGGCACAGATGCACCACTTCAAAAATCTGAGTCCTGAAAGTCCTCATGAAAATAAAATTCATCTACATAACCAGTGTTGTATTTGAAATTATCTCGATATTGCAAAAAACCCGAAAACTTCAGTTCAGGGAAGTGTTCTTTTAAAAGGAACTATAACCTACAAATAGTTTCGGTAGTTCATTTTCCAAAACACAACATTGTTTTTGCTTTTATGCTTCCCACTCATTCGTAAACACAACGATATTTTGGTAATTTTCTTTTGTCTTCCCAATTCGTAACATTTCGGAATAGTTCCGAACTTTTCCATTCACAGAATCGTTCATTTGAATTCGGTCCACGTTTTTTGTCGGTTGATGCGATTTTATTAAAACGGTCAATATTTAATTTTTTTAAAAGAAATTCTCTAAAAAACACGATGACAACTGAGGTAACCAATAATCCGGCTCCGCCACCCTTTAAGCGCAATAAGAAAAAGAAGAAAAATGCTCGGTTCCTGCGTAATGCCAAGGGGTTTGCCAAGCAGGGAATCTATGGACGAGGAACCCACATCGATGATGATCAGTACAATTATTTCATAAATATTTTGGATGCCATGAAAAACGGTTTCGAAGATGTTGAGGAGAAGGGTAAGATTTTGAATTTAATTTTTTAATTATTTTTGATTTAATTCCGATTTTTTCAATTTCCTTAGTCACAATGGCCAACAATGTTTTCGAACAGACCAAAGATAATGAAGTCCATTTGGCCTCCAATCAAATTGTGTGCAAAGTCTTGGAATCGTTGTGTGGCTTTGTGGAACCGTCACAGTTGGAAACCTATTTCCATGCTTTTGCTGATAATTTCCGGCCAATATGTTCCGATCGTTTTGCCTCACATGTTCTACAGAAAATGGTGGAAATTGCCTTTTTGCGAAGTGTGAAGAAGGATAAACTGAAGCAGACTAAAGACGAAGATGATGAAGAGGACGGCGAAGAGGGTCCATCGAGTAATAAAAAACCTAAATTGTCCCAAGATGTTATTAGCGAGGAACGTTACAATTTGGACACTGAATTCCCCGAGGAACACAAACAAAATTGTTCGAACTTTGTGTTGAGAGTGGGTAAATTTATGTTAAACAATTTGGAAGATTTTGTATGGGATTCGTGTGCCAGTCATATTATGCGTACATGTATTTTATGCCTATCTGGTGTGCATGTAGCTAAGGTGGCCTTTGAAAAGGGAGGTGCAGTTATGGCCAAGGAACGTAAGGTCTATGAAGTTTCCGAGGAATTCCAGGAGGTAGCCAAGGAGTTTGCACAACGTTTAGAAATGTGGCCACAGTTTTCTGACTTTCCATATGATGAACATTCTTCTGCCCTGTTAAGTGTCCTGTGTGTGGCCTTGAAGGTGATTGATAAAAATATGCTAAAACATTTTGGTAAAAAGATTCTAATGGAAGGACTACTGAAAGTTGATGATAGTGGGGATGATAAGAAAATTGAAATTCTGGATGATGAGGAAGAACAACAGAAACAGGAGCCCATGGAAACGGAAAACCAAAGGGGAGGAGGGAGAAGAAGGTGGTGAAACAGAAAAATCTACCGCACCTTTACCCAAATTACCCAATGTATTTCATTATCAATGTTCGGTGAGACTACTGGAAACTCTACTTACAGTGGCTGGTCCCAAACTTCTAACACAACTCTATGCCATGTTATTTACCAATAAATTGGCCATATTGGCCAAGGAGCAGTTAACAAATTTCGCCGTACAAAAACTATTGCAAAATATCAAAGAGAAAGAAGATTTTGAAAATGTCTTCCAAGAGCTACAAGAACACATTGAAGAACTGTTAAAGATAGGACACACTGGTGTAATATCTGGTCTGGCCTCGGCTTGTTTACGGCTTCAAACCAAACAGGGCCAATTTATTTCGGCCCTGCAACAAGCCTTACATGTCAGTGGCGACAAGGAAAAAATGAAATCCTTTTTCCTATGTCTCATCAAACTGAAACCCTTCGAAATTCTACAAGAAGACAAATCGGCCTTTGTCCATCTACATGGCTCCCTAATCATACAGGATATTTTACGCTTTAATAAACCCATCTTCTTGGTTAATTGTATTTTGGAAACATCATCGGAATATGTGGTGTCGGTATTCAACACACCCAATGGTTCTCATATCTGTGATGCATTTCTACAAAGTAAATTTATTGGTGAGAAATCACGTGAGAAATTAATTAAACATTTGGAAGGTTACTACGTGGATTTGGCCATAACGAAATTTGGTTCACGAGTTGTTGAGTCATGTTTTGCTGCAGCCTTGGAGCCACAAAAGGCGAGAATTGTCAAGGAACTGGCAGAGAAATCGAATATGTTAAAGGGTTCACCATTTGGTAAATTGGTGTGTACCAAGCTACGTGTTGACACATATCGTCTATCGGCCGAACAATGGAAGGCTAGCCTAAAGAAAAAAGAATCAAAAGCACAGGAATTATTTAAGGATATAATAAATTGACTGTGACCTGAAGGGGAAAATAAAAACAAATTGGTGTTTTATTTATGATTTTTAATTAAAGACGGGGAATCAACTCTAACCTATGATCTCTATATACCCCTATTGGTTTTTATAAAGCCCTATGGTTTCCCTACAGACCAATTGGTCTTTTTAAAGACCTGTGGTTTCTATACAGATCAATTGGCCTTTATGGTTTTTATAAAGACCTATAGAGACCTCGGGTTGTTAGTGCAAAAATGTATTATTTAAAAATTAAAATACTTTTTAATAAATGTTTTTTATTGAATTCTTCCTTTTTTTCTCTTTAGAATTTTTTTTAACTCATTTCGGTTTATTAACACTATTCGTTGTATAGAAAGGTATATCATATAATTGCCAAATTTTCGGACGTTTCTTATTAATATTATAGCGTATACAACGTTTACGGAATGTACCTTCCATATATTTTTTACAGCTCACAATGGGAAACCCGTATTCCACGCAGTGCTTAGTGGCACCAAAATATATATGGCCCAAGGTATTTGAGACCATACTGTTGACAGCTTGCAGGCAATTGATAAATTTCTGTTCGCAGGAACATTTCATGCTAAAGGAGAAATAAAAATAGGTTACAAACTATTGTTCCAAATCTATTCCAAAAAATTTAACTTACATTGGAAACATACCACCATTGGAAATACCATGCATTGATGTACTCGGTTCAATAATCATTTCACAGTGATCATGTTCACGACAGCATGTATCCGTATCACGATGCTTACCCAAATCATTATAATTGGCGGCAGTATTACCGGGACCACACCATTTAGTACCCGGCACAGTGGTCCCTGTGGCATTTGGAGGTGGCAACGCCATGCGATAAATATCCTCATCTTCAAATATTGATTCTTCACTAAAGCCACTGATGCATAATGCGCACAGCATTAAACAGAACGAAATCAATAAAACTTTTACCCGCTGCATATTTCTATGGAATGGAATTTCGTTGCTTCAATACGCCCAACTGAATTGTTTTTGAGTTATTACATGATATTTAAGTAAAAACGGTAGCAGCACTGCAAACAATAGTCCCCGGGGCCTACTCGCTAATGACCTTTTTTTGAAAAAAATGTTCTCTGGAGGAGATAAGAAGCCGCATTTATTTTAACGTATTTCTAGCTGATAAGCTGATGCTAATGTTTTATTTACGTTTCAATTCGGCTAGAAGCAGCGGCGTTCTTGAGGTAGACCAACATTGTACGTTTAAAATCTTTAATAACATGAACTTGAAATTGGATCATATGTTTGGAAGTTGTATTAATTTTTTGATGGCTTAAAGTTTGTAATGCGCATAATCGAAAATTCAACAAATTCAAAATGAAATGCAAGCAGAAAATACCGTTAATTTTTAATCAACCTACCTTACCTCAACCGAAACTTTTATGGAAGGCTACATAATTATTTTGTTAAATGTATCCTTCTTTTGGAATAATGTGGTCATTAAACCCATGATTTCGACAAAACCTTATCGCAAATAGGTTAAAGGCCGTCCATTTTGTAGGATTGCATCGGTACAGTTAATGAACTTGGAGGAAAAAATATAACAGGTATAGCTGAACTCGATTTGACTACGATTTACAAAGACGAATTTTATAAGTCGTTAAACGGTTAAAGGCCGTCCATTTTGTAGGATTGCATCGGTTAATGCACTTGGAGGAAAAAATATAACAGGTATAGCTGATCGATTTGATAATAATCCTTTATAAAAATCCTTTATAAAACCTTCATACTCGTCTATATAGAGGTTTAAAAAATTCGACCAATATGTAATCTAAATAGATTAATAGTAATACGCCTCTATTATAAATGTTTAATACGTCGACCTTTTGAACAAAAATATATTAGATAATCTTTTTAATTATTAAACAATAGTAATAATAATTACGAGGTCAGTTCAATAATTTTGGGATTTTAAATCGACCCTCACAGTTACCATATAATAACAAAGTCGAAACGATCGACTATGTGATACGCTATAGGTTAGGTTCTGTTAAAAGGATTTTCAGCCACCAATCATTTAGCAGCTGCTTGGACTAGGAGACCCTTTTGATTCATTGTGCTCATCCTAATTGTCTGACAGGAGAGGTTAGAAACGAGATAAGGGAAAAAATTAAGGGGAATAGAGGAATATGTTATAGCATAACCATGACAGATTTTTGGAAAGCTAAGTATTTTAATGGGATCAAGTCCGGAGAAATGTGTTAATATGTGCTCAATTATTTATTTATTAAAATTCATTCCTTAACACTAAAGCCTTCCAGCTCTTTTTCAAATTAAAATAATCGATGTGAGAGGCCTAATGCTGCAGAGTCCTGTTATGATTTCCACAACGAGTTTGATCTCATTTTTCCTTAGTGACAGAAAAGAGTTTATTGTTATAGCAACTCAGACTCCTCTGTTTCCATGATCAAAAATGTTGCAATCTGTATTGGCTGCGTCAAAAGAGATTCCGGAGACAGATGAGTGGGTTTTGCTGGGCAATTGCAAATATGCAGCGTATTGTGAGAACCAATTCCACATTCTGGTCATGAGTTTGGTATCGTACTGTCAGTTCTTGACCAATACGAATTGACGAAGCTGTTCCATCCTGATTTTAATTGGGCTAAAACCATTCTCGTATGTATAGGCAGCTGTCACTTTTCTGCTACTATAGTGGTGTGTGGACTCCTGGTTCACTGTCGTTGGTCGAGTAAGCCTCAGGTCGTTTCGGATAGTATATCTGTCATGTTGTTGTAGCACCCATATGCCAAATGAAACTCGTGTCCTTAGCCCATTGTGTAATAAAAACCTTGGCCTTTTTTGCCTTGGCAGCATCGGTTGAGTGGTTTACATAGAGTCATACTCGTCCGTCAAGTGCAAATCATGTCAAATGGTATAACATATCTTTACTAGGGCTACAATTAGTAGTTGATAACCTGTGCAACATTAAGTGTATATTTAGAAGATCTCTTCTTAGGTCAGGTAAGTTTAGGTTGGAATGAGGGGTGGTTAACTTTACAATATATCCAGCAGTTGGATATAAACTTAAGCCAATCAAAGGCTTGTTGTGCGTTCTAGAAAGGAATAAAGTTATAAACAAACACTCAGTCTGTTAAATTCGGCTTTTATATGGGGCCTATGTCAAAAAATGAATATATGTTGAAAATATTCTTTGAAGACGTTGTGTATGCACCGAGCACCTGGAAGACTTAAGGGCCAAAAATATATATGCGATAATTTTATTGTTCAAAATATGAAAGAAATGAAGTAAAAATAGTTTATTTATAAAGAAGTATTTATTTAACGGAGTTTTCAGATTTGGTAATTTATTTTTAAAATCTTTCTTTAGCGTTATTCCTGAAACTGCAAGAATCTATTTCATCTAATGTTAATTGATTTGTTTATTGGTCCTGTATTTGTAATTGTATAAACACGCTAATGATAGTCCTTTTTAATGTTATAAAAAAACAAATTTACCATTTTACAACAGCCAATATATATTTTTATTACAAAAAAATAAAATAAATAATAAAACACATGTAAAAATTGTCTTATATTATTTGTTCCATTATAACTACAATACTAATACTACTAAAAACAGACTTATACAACTAATAAAAAATATATATAAATACTTTATCTTCTTATACATATAGATATATAAAAATATAAATATGTATTAAAAAAATAATAATACAACTATTTCCACTTTAAACGAAATGTTAATTTACGCAAACATATGCGTGTCTGAAAAACAAAATCCCACAAAGGATTCGATACCCCAAATCCTTGATCTTGATGGGCAAAATGATGTTGATAATGGTAGCGTTTCATAAAATATAATTGCTTAAGACTAGGATTACCATAGTGTAGATAATAATGGATCATATCATAGCCAAGATAACCTAAAAGGCTACCGGCCAATAGTACCCGTGGATAGGGTGCAATATATGATAATGGTATATAAAATGTAAGACACAGAATAACAGCCGGCAATGGTGGGAATACCAAACGCATTGGATCAAAGGGCACCTTGTGATGTAGGCCATGTATCATAAAGTGAAATGTACACAGCCAGGGGTTGGGATTCTCCTTCATTTGCATGTGGAATACATGACGATGTAGCACGTATTCTAGCAATGTCCATAATAAGATACCCATTAGGAAATAGACCGATAAAAATGTTATCTAAGAAAAATGATAAAAAATATGTGAAAATGTTAAATATTTTGTAATATTTCAATAGATTGATTTGTAATATTACCTTTAATAAATCACGATTTGCAACGGACTCATTAAATTGATTATAAATAATGGTTGATATGACGGGTATCCAAAATGCCGGCACCAACCACCATGGTGTTTTGGTACACATCTCCAAATACCATGGCCCAAAGAGACGTAATGGCCGATCGACGGGTTTGTGCACCCATTCGTTGTAATACGGTGTAATTTTGGCAATTTGTGGTAACATAGCTTTCGACCAATCCACCAAATGCTGAAATTGTTAAAAATAAGAAGAATAAAGTAGGGTTATTAAAATTAAGGATTTTTTAAATTAAATTATAAAAATATTGTCCCCACTTTTTAGGTTATCTCTCGACACAGAACTGTATCCCTATTATTTTTTTAATTATCTTAAATAGTTATTAATTTCTATTATGATTAAATAGTATTAACAAAATTATCAACAGCTTATAGGGGCTCTAAATTATTCCGCTACAATAAATGTGTTATAAACACCATAATTTTTTAATAATTCTATAATTTTTTTTTATTTAATTTCAATATTTTTTAATGTAAACGTTTAACGTTAAAAGTCATTCATCTAAAAACGCTCGGCGCCAGGCGTCACAATTGTGTTGCTGACCATGAACACCTGTAGTTACAGAATGTAAACAAATGACACATAGCAAATACAGCACTGTGCCGTTGGCAAACAAAACAAGTGGAATCTGTCAACTTGCATTTTGAAGGTATTTTTTGAAATTGTTTCCCATAATTTTTATAAATGTTTATAAGTTTATTTTTATAAAAAATATTAAACAAATAAATACATTATTATTTGTCAATTATTTAAAGAGTGTGGAAATGCAGACACCATGTGGTTCCATGAGAACCCTGAAGGGAATTTTCCAAGAACCAAGTAAGTAGCTAGCTGGTGGTTGGTTGCCAATGGCAATACAAAAATAGTAATGTGTATATTTTCATTTAATTTTTATTTCATTCCCATTTTTCACACAGAAATGAACCATAGACGCGATTTTTTACGTGAAAATAAATTAAATTTACGTGAACTGCAGAAGAATACAACAAATAAATTAATACAAAAACAACAGGAGCTTGAGAGGAGACAACAGAAATATTTACATAGGCGTTCCGATTCACAGCAACGATATGAGAGTACGGGGCGAACGGAATATTCATCAACCACAGGAATGACAGTAGCTAGTAAGGGGACTGGTGATGGGGTCACACAATGTGGAGGAGGAAGAACTAGTGTGTTGAGAGGAAGACCCGAAGAAGTAATGAGACAAAAACAGTTATCATTTCGACGTTCGTATAGTCAGCAAAGAGTTGGTGGGCCTCCAACGAATCCTCATGAAAGGAATACAGGTGCGGATCATTATAGGACAGCTAATAGAAATTCTATGCCTCGCAGTGCCAGTGTGGTATCTGTTGTATCAAAAGCTGAATCATGTGATAAGGAAATACAAACAGAGGATATTCTTGACGAGGAGTTTCTCTATAAGGCTTTGAAAAAGTATGGACAGTTTGAAGACCCCCATTTTATATATTTATATAAATGCCTATTTTTTTACAGATGTAGTTCCACAGAAGTGGATTATCGTTTTCGTGAAGATACCTGCCCCATAACTGCAACCAATGTGCATGCAAATTCTCAAACCATCAATCCTGCTGATGACAATAATCATCAACCAACACAGGAACACATTTCCTATGATTATCACAAAAATACCAATGATAAGGAGGAACAACAAAATCCTTACTACCACTATTCGCCCCGTTCACAATATTCACAAATGCCCAATGGTCATATGGAAGATAAATACAATGACCACGAATTTCACGAACAATTTGATAACTTACAAATTAACACACATCAAACGAGAGATGAAGAAATTCATTCAAGTGCTCGTAGTCGTCAAACAATGTTTTCAACTGCCAGTAAGAAAAAATCAAATGGAAATTATAAATTTGGAAGTAGGCCAATCGCAAAATTATATTAAAATGATACAAGTACTAATATCCCATATGTTTTTCCAATAGGTCGTGATGAAATACGCTTACCCAGATATTTGGAAAAAGAGAAACGTGAAAAAGAGGAGGAAAGGCAAAGGGAAATGTCAAGAGATCCCAATTGTCCACTGGGTCATTATGCCATCAGTGAAGATGAACGTTTGGCAGCATTAAATGCAGCTGAGAAAAGTAAATTTTACTTACATTATTTTTAAATATTAAAAAAAAACTTAAAATTTCCTTTTTACAGAAATGGAATCCCTTGTCCTTGAATTAAATCGTATGCCAATGACAACGGAAACATTGCGAATACGCCGCCGAAAGGTTGAAATCGAAAAGGAACTGTTGCAACTAGAATCAGATATACGAATTTTTTCCAAACCCAAAGTATATGTTCCAACAAGTAGTGGTGGACCTTCCCATGATGTCTATTAAAATTTAATTAGTTTAATTTGATTTTTTTGTTTTATTTTGTTCGATAGGCAGACGTTTAAGTTAAAATTCAAATACCAATGGAATTGATATGCAATCTTTAAACACAATAAATACATATATTTCTAATATATAGACAATGTAAATATTTATGTGTATATTTTGTATAGATTTTTGCTAAAAAAAATATACAAATATACAGAAAATAATATAATCTAATATATATTTTTTAATAACATTTATTATTCTCTACCTCTTAATATGTGGATATATGTAATTTGTTAATAAACGATTTATTCCAACTAGTCTAAATTCTTGTATTATGAAGTATTTTGATTTTTAACATGGTGCTTTGCATTTAAATACATAGTTGAAAATGTATGTAAAAGTATTTCATTGGAACCGACAACAACGTCCAAAGGACTGCGATCCTTAAAAATTCTCCAACTTTAGTCCAAAATTATATTTCTGCTAAATATATTATTTTTGTCTCTTCGATAGTTCTTAGAAAAATAAGACCCTCAGTTTGGAAAACTGGTCTAGGAATTTAATCTTTATATTGAAGATATCTATGTAAAAACATGAGCCAACGGAATGCAAATCTAAAATACTCCAACAAAAAGCTTTCGAAACAATGATATTATTCACAGGGATTTTTCTCACTGTCCCCAATTCACGTTTTCCCTATTCTAACTGATATGAGAGTACGAATTGCCATCTTTCGAATTTAGAATTGAGAAATAGAATTAGTGTAGACTCATTTCATTTTGATTTACGAAATTCGATTTCGATTGTACATTAGAACTTTAAACCGGGTTAACGGACTTTATGAGGATTTATTTGACAAATATGTAAGGGAATTGAGAATTTAAACCCACTTGTTTAACATAATCCGTTACAATGTGAATGTACTATAATTCAAGTAAATCCAGTGGAATTTGTTTGCATTATAAAAACATAGTTTTCGAAAAATATTCAATAAAATGTAGCATAATAAAAAAATTCCCTGAGAATTTCTCCTTTTCCTAATCTCACGTTGTTCTTATTCTAACTGAAATGAGAAGACAAATTGCCAACTTTCGAATTCATATTTGACAAATTTAATTCGTTTATAGTACGTTTACATTTAACCGGATTTCATTAACCCAGTGGGTTTCAATCGTCAATTCCTTTGCATATATGTCAAATATATCCTCATAAAGTAGGTTAACCCGATAAAAAATTCTAATGTAAATGTCGTTTTAGCCATAATACACTTTTTTCTATCACATTTTTAACAAATTAATTTATTTCATAAAAATACAAGAAATGAGGTTCATTTGCAAATTTTCCTCCAAAAAAGCCTGGGAAAAATGGGGGAATTTGAGAATATGAAAAGGTTTTTTCTTTTGGCTTTGAAAATGGCGGATCTTTGTGTAATTTACGTCCATGTTCTTGTATATTAAAAAAAATAATAATATTGCGTTTAAGAAAATAATATTTTAAGACTTTACAAAAGTAGTTCCTATAAAGAATTTTTAAATATTGAAATAATACGATATTGTTGGGGAAATATCAGCTGTAAAAATTCACTATAGTGGTTAACCTGCTGGAAAAACATATTATCTAATTTCTATTTGTATACATCACAATCTCGCCGATAAAATTGTGTATTGAAATTTTATAGACCTCAAGGATTAACAAATATAGAAAGTTTTTAGTAATAAAGGTTTTATGTAAACATAATCGTATGCATTTAATAGATTTGCATCATACTTATTTTTGTTCTGTTCCCGAACTTTTTTAAAGAAAAGGTAGTAATACGGCATTTAATTAGAACTTTTTACCGGGTTAACCTACTTTATGAGGATTTATTTGACATATATTCAAAGAAATTGAAAATTTAAACCCACTGGGTTAACCAAATCCGGTTATATGTAAACGACCTTTAAAAGGGAAAAAATATTAAAATCGAAAAGTTATGGAACGGAAAACAAGTAAAGATTTCAACATTAGATGACAATGCTTCAAATTCAACACAACAATTTAAATTGGGTTTACTAGTTTTGTGGGTTCAGGAACGGGTTTCGAGTAAAAATTTACAAAACATCTAAAATTAGTAGATCATGCAGGTTCTGGAACTGAATTTTCATATTCTTTGATATAATGCATAGTTTACACAGGACAAGAAAATTTACTTTGTGGAGGAGTAGGTGCAAATGGAAACAATAGTTTCATCTTAAATTCAAAAAGAAAAATTCTCAAAAAAAAATCGAAAATGTTACGTTAAAAATCATCATCCACCTGTTTGATTTTTTTCACTGAGAGTAAAAATGAAAAAGAGAGAAAATTCAACATCTAGTAAAAAATTGTATCGAAACAGCTTATTATAACCTCAAAAAGTTTGGCACAAAGATTGGCAAGAGAACTTGCGTTTTATTTGCACATTTTAATATTTAAAGGTACAAAATTCAAAAATAACAAAGATTCAATTTGTTTGTAAACAAATTGTTTTGTTTCTTTAAAAAATAATAATAAAACCAATTGATAACATATCAGCTGATGTAACTGGAAAAATTTTCCCAATAAGAATTTGCAAATACTCAGTAAAACAACTGTAAAATTTTCACTCTATCTTACTGGAATTTAGCGTAAACGAAAACATGTGCACATCGAATTCAAGTAAAAATTACGCACTTTTACAGTTAATCGAGACATCACCTGCGCCAAATGGATTACCTACTTATTGTGCCATGATAGAAACTATGAACTTTGAAAGTTAATCGGATAGTCAGTTGCAATAAATGGAGTACCTATTTATTGTGCCATTAGAAGAGACTACAGGACTTTTGAGAAAAAAATGAACCTGTAATCTTGTGTTGATTTTGAATATTTGACATTTTTGCCAGCTTCCGTTTCAGAAAATGATGTATTATTTTTCTCTTTTACGATTAAAAAAAATACGGGAACACAACAAATGTTACTTAGACATAACACATATTTTCCACAAGCCAAGACAACTAACTTTGGAGAGGTTGTCACATGCTTCAACTTAGACCAGATGTATGATGATAGTAAAAGAAATGGTTTCTTCATTAGTTAATAAAACGATAAGTTGTCAAAAAAATCGTTCAAAATCATATATTACCCATTATCCACCTGTTCGAATTTATTAATTATTATTTTATTATGGTTTAAATAAGAGTAAGTGTATTATAAAACAACTCTGTCTCGATAAGAGTTTACACCCCTTAAAAAGAAAATGCTATGCAAATATACGTCATGAATGTTGCTTGATCATTGTATTATGACTGATAGACTCTTTTGGAATGTTCGCTGTTAATGACTCACTAGAAAATATTATAAAAGTTTTGCAAAAAAAAAAAAAAAATGTATTTTATGACTGATTGATTATTGGGTAGACGAGTACTTATGGTCTAGAGACTGATATAGAACATTGATATACTACATATAGACCAAATGAAATACAATAACAAAATTAAAGGAACTGTGAACAGCCGTAGTAGCGTAATCTGAAAGGTATGAAATCGCTTGGAAATCTAATGAATGGAAGATTTGGAAATTAAAGTTCAAAGTTTAGAAACTATTTGATTAACGTTGAAAACACGTGTGTTTTATGGGACTTATTAATGGCACTTTATTAACATAATTCATAAAAATTTTTGCTGTTCCCAGTCTAATGTCAAAATGTTTGTTTACATTTTCATATGACTAATTTAAAATAGAAAGATCAGCTGATACCTCTCGTGCAGTCAGCTGATCATCTTGTTCGATTTAATATATATAATGCTACATTGGTCTATATCTAAATAAATGGTCTGTTCCCGTACTGCAAGAATCTACTATTTTTTTACTACGATAACACTTTTTTCCTTTATGATATCGAAAAAAATAGTAAAAACTCTTACATTCTTGCTGTACGGAAATAGACCAAAATTGTTCGAACACGAAAAAACACCAATTATAAAATTTACAATACTATAACATAGTTTATCTTATCTCAAAACTTAGCTAATCACTCATACCTGTGCCCCGTTTTAATAAAGAAATTAAATTTTAATTATAAATATCATGGTTATTTACCAATGTCGCATTTTTATGGCTAAGTTCTAGTGTTCTAAATTAAAAATACATTGATAAGTCAACCATTTTCAATGATAAATTTAAAAAAACACGAATGATTCATACTAAGTCCATAGATAAAAACCTACTCTGCAACATTTAACTTACCTCCATACTATCATCGAGACCATTATTATTATGTTTATCCGCCATCTCATCACCATCCACTTCTTCAACAATTTCAATATTTTCTTTAATTTGATTCGCGGTATGGCGGCGACCATTTCTCCATTTTGCAGGTGTTGTCTTAATTTGATATTCTTTCATTAGATACATGGCAGCATCTGAATGTGGCGGGGCACGCATAAAGCGTGCTGTCATATCGGCATTTTCTAAACCACGTAGGGTGTTTATACCACCCGGATGTTTATGCAGGAATCTAGTGATGTCATAGAAATTTTTACGATACTTCACAATGCATTTGCCCTTCAGATCATCATCTGTTGTGGTAGCATCATTGTTTTCTTCGGCAGGTGCAGATGTTTCAAGGCTGGTATTTTCCGAATTTGGTGGCATTTTTCTTTTATCAATTTTAACTCAGCAGAATTTTGCTAAAAACTGTAAAATAAATAAATAAAAAATGTATGATGTTAATAATAAATTGTTTTCAATTCTTAAATTAATTTTTTATTTATAGTTATTTTAAAATAACAAATATTTGATTAAGTTTATCCGAACCTTTTATACAATACGAGATTTGCTATTGTTTTGAATATTTAACTTTCGATTACGAATAGTTTTATTAGTATGGCGTCAACGTAACTTTTTGTATAATCATGTTCTGTTGTTCCAATTATTATTATCTCAGGAAATGTATCTGCTTTTAATTAACAAACAAAACATCAAATATAACATGTTTATAGTATTATATAAAAATTATAGAATTAGGAATTTCAATTGAAAATTAATTTTTATTAAAAATACGATTTTTGGAACCCGGACATTTGATCGTCAATTAGTATAAAAACCCTGTAGTTTAACATATACAATAGAAATAACCGCATAAATCATGATTTATCATAAAAAACGTTCGGTGTAAATGTGACCTAAGATCGCCTGCGATAATCAGCAGTTTTTCCTTTGAGCTGCTTGAGACGCGTTTATACTATAGCTTTTATCGTGATAATGATATTAGAGTACATTTACATATACGATTTTAAATCGACTCGTTTAACGAAATCCTGAAATACACCATAATTATTGACACATACCATTAATCATGATCTAAAAGTCGATCAGCTGATACATACAAAATTAATTTGTGCCAAAAATTTTAGTTTACAATTTAAAAATTAAAATAAAAATTACAACAATGGAAATGTTTTTGCAATTCTGTGGTCGTTGGAAAAGTAAAAAAAAAAATCAGCTAAAACCACAAACATTCACAAATCCTGAAAATAAACCTTGATCCCTAATCATGATCAAATGTTATATGTAAATTCTCTTTTAATTCCTTCGTTTTTAGATCGAGTTCCGCACAACATTAATTTAAAAAAAAATCGCCCATCTTTCTGAGCAATTTTTAGTGTAAAGCAAACAAACATTTATTGTCATGAACTCAGCTGTCGTGTTTCTTGTAAACACAGGGTAAACCAATAAATTTTTTCATCGTAATTCCTTATGTGTGTCATTACACAAAACATTTTTACATATATATTTTACATATGACAAAAAAATGACAGGTGATCCCTTAAGAATTATGCATGATGCAATTATAAGGTTATGTATCAAAACAAAGATTTTTGTTTTGGTCTCGATTATCTGTCAAATGTTTCCTTATAATATTTCAAATGGTTGGCAACACTGCACATCGATTTCAAGTAGAAATCACCCACTTTGACAGTTAATCGAGACATCAGCTGCGCTGAATGGACTACCTATTCATTGTGCCATGGAATTATGAAACACTGGCAACGTGAAATTTAAAAGGTGTATGCATGATGCAATAATAAGGTGATGTATCAAAACAAAAACCTTTGTTTTTGTCTCGATTATCTGTCAAATTTTTCCATATAATATTTCAAATGGTTGGCAACACTGGACATCGAATTCAAGTAGAAAATACCCACTCTGACAGTTAATCAAGACATCAGCTGCGCTAAATGGACTACCTTCTCATTGTGCCATGGTTGTATGTATACGTAAACAAATATCAGCTGACTATCATTTTGATATTAGCCAAAAAAGCAAGGATTTAGTACGTCGATTTAGAAAGGCATAATTTAAACGTGTATTTATAAAAAAAATCTATTATTAGCCAATTACAAAATATGTATAGGAGAAATTGAAAAAATAGTAGATTTTACAAGTTTCAAATGTAAAAATGTAGTTGATATTTTATCAACAACTTATTATAAACATTGTTGTAATATTTTTACGTTGTTGCTATTTTAATGATAATCAGAGAAATTACAACGATACATGGCTTGTGTTTAAATATTTTTTCGTGTTAAGCCAGAATAACATGCCGTTATATTTGTATTAAAAAATACAACAACAACATGTATTGTAAATAAATTACATCATTTTTTAATCAGTTAAATATAGAAAACTAGTCGTATTTAATACGAGTATTACAAGAAAAATGTATACGTAATAATGATTAAAGATATATTCATTGAAATATATAGAAAAGCATTTTGTGCAAGGAATAATTCTCGGTTACAAAATGTCTTTTATAAGGACATTAAAAAGTTTGAAAGATCTTTAATGAGAACTTGAAAGATATTACTAAGTCTGCTTTTCCACAGGCAAATTTTTATTTGGCAAATACTGAGTTTGTAGGAGGAAAGAAAAAAAAATTTGCCTGTTCAGAATTTGCCGTACACGCAAATTCTGCTTTGCTCTGTTCGTTGAAAACAATTTTGTTGACATTTCCTTTTGAACCTATTCGCTTCACTGACACACAGCCGGCTTTTGTTTACAAACCTGTTGCTTTAATTGGTGCAAGTGAAATTTAATTTTTAATTTTTGCAATTTATATAATAAAATATATAAAAAAAAATAAATAAAATATTAAAAAAATATTTAAAATGCAAACACTTTTGACTTTTATTTTCTTTCTTTTGTATTTTGATTTGCAAATTTGGCAAAGAAAAATTTGCTAGTGGAAAGTAAGAAATAGCAAACACAATCAGAAGGAATACTTCTCTATAATAAAATAAATTCTATAATGAATGCGTTTTCTACAATGAATATAAAATTTATAATTAGAATGTTGTAAAGATATATGTTGCGAAATTGAAATTTAATACTGTACAAATTGAACATAAAATATATATTTATAATGTTGTAAAGATATATGTTGCGGCATTGAAATTTAATACTGTACAAATTTAGTGTAATAATCAATAGTAAACACAATCAGCTGTTTATTCGGTCAGCTGTTTGTTGACTGTGGAAATTTGACGTTTTCTCTTTAAATCAATTAACAGTAAACAAAACAATACATATAACGAAAATGCAAAACATAACAAGATATAATAATAGAATTAAAGGGTATTTCAAATATTCAGTCAAAATTCAAGATTTTAGAAGGTGAGTTCCTAAAAAACCATACATTTTTTATCAGAACTTTTCAGCCACTGTGTTGCATTGTCTAACAGCAAAACTCAGTCAATTAATTTGTTTAATTAACAAAATACAGAGGACAAGTGGTTTGTTTTCTTTTGTCGGGATATTGGTTTGTTTTCGATGTCATAGGGATATAATAAACATAACCTCCAAATTGTGTTTTTGTTTTTATTTGTAGTAATCATAAGCTTAATGACATTTTAACTACCCACAATGATATACAATTAATTAGATTGTTTAATTATATAGGCGCACACGTGTATAAAAGTGTTACAATTTATGAATTCTAGCGCTTTGATGCGTTATATCATAACGGCGCGCTACTTATATTGCCTTCTTAAGTATTAATAAGGAAGTTATTTGTTTTGTCTGTAGTTTTATAGGTCAACGAAATCATTAAACAGCAATTAACAGACAAGGAAAAAGCTACAAAGAGACCATTCAATATGAATTAATGAGGTGATATTTCTATTAAATTGTAGATTAGAATTTATAAGAGGTGATAAGAGTTGCATTTTATTTTTTTTGGGACATAAAGGATAACTCGGATTTTTTTTTTTAAATATGTAAATTGAGGTATTAGGAATTTTCAAATTCGTGTCTCAATTTCTGTTTTATAAAAACATATTTATTTTATAAAACAGATTTTCGCAATCAGTCCCTGGAACAGCTCATGTCATAATAAATAGGTAGTCCATTTTATCGCAGCTGATGTCTCGATTATCTGTCAAAGTGTGTAATATCTACTTGAATTCGATGTGCAATGTTGCCAACCATGTGAAATATTATAAGGAAAAAATTGACGGATGGTCGAGACAATAACAAAGGTTTTTGTTTTGATACATCACCTCATTATTGCATCATGGAACAGCTGATATTTCACTATATGTTTTGCTGTGTTCCCTTGTGTTAGTGGCATTAGTCTGTACCATGACACAGTAAATAGGTGGTCCATTTAGAGCAGCTGATGTCTCGATTAACTGTCAAAGTGGTCTGTATATTTTTGGAATTATACCAATATTGCAATACGAATTTTCCTTCTCATAATCTAAAAAAATATCCTGAATTTTAAAGCATTTACGCAAATACTATATCTATTACATTGCTTCACATACACACTTGCTTAATTGAATTTATGACTTGTGAAATTCTATCCTCTGCCAATAAATAATTAATAAAATTGATTGGTGTGAGACTCGCATCACACCTATGAATAATAAATGAATGCATTCTATTGACTTTACCCTCATAGTTGATACTGGTATGCAAATACGTAGATATAAAAGTCCTTGTTAGTTTAGCGTAGTTTAGTATTCTGCCGAAGGAATTTACAATTTTAGGAATGTTATTTAATAAACAATCTATTGAAAATTGAAAAAGTTTATTTTTAAGTACATTTCTTAAAAAAAAAGGTTCAATAATAATGAAAATTTTTAAATATATACCAAAATTATGTCCATTTCAAAGATACCAAATGGACTACCTATTCATTATGCCATGATTTAACATATATGCGAAGGAATTGACATTTGAAACTAAATCCGTTTAAATGTAAACGTACTATTAGCTGTAATTTTATATTGTGGTTTATCATTGGTTAGAAAACCGTAAGTTTCCATTATTTGGCATTTCTGGGTTTTAAGCGGGTTTAAGAACCGAATCGGCTGTAATTGGGTATTTCGTGTTCTTAATTGGGTGTTAAATCTTCTTTTCGACTTTTGAAGAAAAATTCCCATTCTAGGTGCACTTTCCAAAAAATATTGAAATATGTTTACGAAATCCGGAAAATAAATTAATGTTACTACACCCATGGCACAATAATAAAAGGTAGGACAACTTGAGGAGCATAAAAAAACAAGAAATTATGTAGTTAGTGGCTTCTTCTGTGAAATATTAAAAAATCATACACAACATGTGGTTGTGTTTATTTTACATTTTTTCAGGACATAACTAAAACCCCAAAAGTTAATGACAGGTTTTAATTTCTTCACAAAATCCAATAATTTTCATTTCAATTAAATTCGAATACAATTGAATTTATTGGCATGGTATTCAAAACAATAGACAAAAATACCACAAAATATGTATTTTGATTTGATAGAACAATCCATTTTGAGAAAAATTGTAATCAGTTGGTCGCTATGCCCTACCAATGAATAAGTCAGCTGATATTTGTCATAACTGTTTGAAAAAAAATATTAAGAATGAAAAGAAAATATTGTTACCAAATATTTTAAAATGGAAACAATAAGATTTTATCTCAAATTTGTATTTAAAATATTTTGTAAATGTTCCTACTTTATGACACAGAAACTTAAAAATACAGGACTCAATATCATTAACCTCTAATTTCCAAATTGATTTTAATTTAATTAAGGAGCGTTAAGACTACAATTTTTATCCTGTTTCTGTTTAATTTATAATGAATTTTACTAAATTTTTGAAATAATAAATGTTTTTGGACATTTCTGACGTTCTGGAGAGCAATTTCTATAAAAATTATAAAAAATATTGGCTAAACATTTGGCGTAGCTATGCTTTATGATTACAGAGTCGATTTAGAATGCATTATGTAAATGTGCCTTAATACTGAAATGCAGCACTGATATTCTTCAACAATCAGCTGGTAGTGCATTTAGAGCAGCTGATGTCTTGATTAACTGTCAAAGTGGTAAATTTTACTTGAATTCGATGTGCAATGCTGCCAAATTTTTGAAATATTATGAGGAAAAATTTGACAGATAATCGAGACATAAAAAATGTTTTTGTTTTAATACATCACCTTATTATTGCATCATGCTTTTAATCAAGACTATGATTATATGATAATTGGTCTGTTCCCGTACAGCAAGAAGAAAATAGTAAAGTACGGGAACAAACCAAATATTTTAAATTAGTTGAAATAAAATTATTATTTATTTTATTTTGTTAATTTACGGGCGTTTTTACACATTTAGTCATGGGAAAGACTATATATCCGATCCAGAACCTAAAAGAATCTACTAATTTTACAAGTTTTGCAACTTTTTACACGAAAACCTTTCCTGAAACCACAAAACTGGTAAAATATTGAATCAAATTTAGAGAGCACAAAACAAATGGCGTTCTCTTTGTAAACTTTTACTCGAGAAATTTGGCCGAGTAAAAATGGTAAACAGTAATGCCTACTTCTAATTGGCTGTTATGTTGATTTTTAAGTATTGCCATCTAATTTTGGCATATTTACTAGATTTACGTTTCCGAACTTTTCAAATTGTTGCTGTTTTGAAGTTTACTGACAATCCAAAGAAGTTACAGAGTAATTTTTAGTGGAAAAATAATGGAACACACCTACATGGCAAATGTTAATAGTAAATATGAATTTCGATAGCTAATCTAATAATCAGTTATTCTTGATGGAGTAATTATTGATTGGTCGCGATAGAAACACATTTTTTTGAATATCTATATAATAGAATTGTGCAAGTATAACTTTGATGAACTACAGGGCATCTCATCCTGCATTTCATCAACTTCAGACTGCTGTCATTACTAAGCCACTCGTCCGATAGCTGTTAAAATTATTCCAGTGACAGCCCATTACATTGTTTACAAGCGTACAAAAAAAGTTATTCGTGATGGAATTCAAGCGTGATTTCTTTATATTTGGCTGGAAAACCACAAGTGCCTATCGATGGAGCACTCCAGCATTTAAATGTGAATACATCTTTTGTGTCTTGTACCATCGCTCATTACCGTGCTAGTGGTAGCGTAGCCCGACGTCAAGGAATTGAACGGAAGAAAACAGCAACACCAGCAGAAATGGTTCGAAAAGTAAAGAAGCGACTTGACTAAAAGCCGCGTCGCAGTACCCAAAAATGGTTCGGTAGTATATCGCAATATTCCATTCGGCAAATATTGAAAAATGAGCTCGGATAAAGCTCTCCGCTCGTATTAATGGTCACTCTCCGCTCGTTTTAATCGACCGTGCCATTAGAATAAATCCCGAATATATTTTGCGAAAATGTTCTGGAGGGTGTATTAAAGCATTGGACACGCAAATATTTTGGCCGCAGACCTTGGACACTCCAACAGGATTCAGCACGTGCCACCCAAGAATGATTACAAAATGAGGTTCCTCACTTCATTTTCAGCCCATAGTAGTCACCAAAAACTTCGGATACCAATCCGTTGGACTGTTGTGTCCGGAGTATTTTGGGTGGGCACTAAAAAATACCAAAGTGTCGATCATTTCAAGCAAACGCTTCGCCGAGAATGGGCCAAAATACCGCAGAGCAACATTCGGGCAGCGTGTGACGGTTTCATTGCCCGTTTGAAGGCCATAATTCGTGCCAAAGGTGACAAATTCGAACAAATCTAAAGTTTTTCTGAAAGTTGATGCTATTTCCGACATTTTTTGCTTTCATTCAATAAAATTAAAAAAAAAAAAAACAAATTAAAAATTATGGCATTTGACTTTTTTGCCGTTTTTTATGTCACCCTGTAAAAAGTTTATATCTTTTTTATTTTTAAAATAATGCTGGCAAGCATGGGAACTGGTGCCTTTGTTTACATGTATCCATGGCACAATGAATAGGTAGTCCACAGCAGCTGATCTCTTGATTAACTGTCAAAGTGGGTAATTTCTACTTGAATTCGATGTGCAGTGTTGCCAACCATTTGAATATGGAAAAATTTGACAGATAACCGAGACAAAAACAAAGGTTTTTGTAGTGATACATCACCTTATTATTGCATTATGCTTGTATCAATGAATTCGTTCTCTGCGTTCTCTTTTAGTAAGTCATTTCTTTTTGCACAACTCTATTTCAGCTGGTTTTGCCGATTAGCCTTATAAATACGTCTTGTCAGCAAGCATCAGCTGACAGACATTTAAATCATCTCAAAATATGTGTAAACGGTTTCGGTACATTTCATGATTTCGTAAACAACTATTAATTATTGTAAATAGTCTTTTAATCGTGGTATTTATTTAACATGATTTTCAAATATATTGTAAAGTTTTAAATTATTGATGTCATTTATTTTACTCTTGTTGAGATATCACTGGCCGTTTTTACACATTTTATCATGGGAAGACTATGTTTACACGTTATGTGTAAATTTAATACAAGCCATGAATTTACAAAACGCTGATTTCAATTATCAAAATGGTAAACTATTTCTATTTTCACACAATTTCTATGTGTATTTTGTTATTTTAACTTCTGGAAACATTTTTCAGGTACTCTGCCCGATAAGAACTGTTATTAGTTAACCGTGTTATTTAAGCAGAAAACATAGTACATTCGGGATTTTTGTTTTGTTTTCATATCACCACACACACTATTTGTTTTATTTAATGTCAACGAAAGAAACTTTATTTTTAGATAAATAACGATTTTTATCTAAGGCTGGGATTTTTTCCAAAGTATTTATTTTATCATTTCTTTTATTGACACAATTTAATATACACACACGGACACACATTCACATAATTATTTAAGAATTTGAAAAAATTTTGCTAAACCCGAAAAAATTGATATGCAAGATCAATGACAGTTGAAATCGAACAAAAAAAAACTTATTGACCATTTTTAATAAATCAAAACAAAATAAAAACTACAGAATTTCGATTATTTTCTTTGGCTTCCATTTACTGTACATATATGCAATGCATGCATGCTGGCTGGCAGAGCTGTCAATCATTAGGCACCATAATTTCAGTCATACACAACCTGAAGCAATATTGCCAACGAACATCAAACCACCTTTCGAACTAAATTTTTTCTTTGTCGCACATTTTTTTTTTAATTTTTTTGCATATTCGGTTTTTTATTTTTTGTAAATATTTTTGTTATGCGATTCATACACTTACACAGACGTACACGCACACCACCCACTACCAATATAGGAGCAATGCAATGCAATGTTTTGATTTTTTTGTTTTGTTTATTTATGAATGAATTAATTCATAGAATTTTAAATACGGTCTAGGTACAATTTTTTTATTAGCCGCTGCTGCTGCTTCTGTCGATTTATTTTGACCGTTGGAAATAGTTTTGAAAAATATATCCTCACTGCACCACGCGTCAAACGTAACTGAAATTATTTTTCTATGACAAATCGCGCGCCTCATTGACTTAAATAAAATAATCGACACGAACCGAAACAAACAGACGCACACACAGACACACTCACTCACTCGCATTCACGTCCGTTCGTTGTTAACCGTTAAACTTTGTGATTATTTTTGAGGTGTACGACGTACACCAACCACTACTATTACTAATCAGTTCCGACCCGAGTATCGATATCTAATACTTCTAGTTTGTTTGTTATTTCTTGTTAATTCCTTTAACCCTTACCGCTAGCCGGTGATGGTACCACTCGAGTTAGATATGGAGTTAACAATGTTTTGTTTGTTGTTATAATTGTTGTTGTTGTAATAATGTGACGAGATAATAATGAAGTTGTTAAAATAAATTATGTTTTATGTTGAATGATTCAACCTTATTGCTAGAAAATCCGAAAAATGTTCATCACTTAGATAATGGAATATCGGAAATTAGTTTACAGCTCCATAATTCAACTGGAGGACGATAAGTACAAAAAAATTTTCTTTGTTATTTATCTACTTTATAGTACGTGTACATTGTACAGGATTTATTTAGCCCAGTGGGGTTAAATTGTCAATTCGATTGTATATACATACTTAGCTGGCTTGTGGCAGAACATTTGTTCCATAAGCCGAGCTTAAAAATATTTCCATGTGGGTCGGTTTTGCGCGCAGCTCTTCCAATTTAAAAGACCAAGTTCCGAGATGTTGCCTTCCACTTGATCTTTCCATAGGATTCGTGGCCTTTCCCTTCTGCGTGAACCATCACTTGGCTCGCTTTAAAATGCCTTTTGTTCCTCATCTATTCTCTCAACATGACCTAGTCAACGAATTCGCTGCAGGTCGATCAGTCTAACCATAATGCAATAATAAGGTGATGTATCAAAACAAAAACCATTGTTTTTCCTTATAATATTTCACATGGTTTTCAACATGCACATCGAATTCAAGTAGAAATTACGCACTTTGACAGTTAATCAAGACATCAGCTACTCTAAATGGACTACCTATTCATTGTGCCAGGAGTCTGACTATGGTGCATTCGATGAAGATATTCAACGTCAACACAGATCGGCCTATAGATCTTTAGGATAATTTTTCTCTCAAAACACTCCAAGAGCTGCCTCATCTGCTTGCGTAAGTACCCATGCTTCAGATACATATAACATCACGAGTAGTATCAACGTCTTGTAGAGTGTGATTTTGGTCTGGCGGGATGTGGCCTTGTTTCTAAACTGCTTACTTAGACCATAGTAACATCTGTTGGTAAACACTATCCTTCTCCGAATTTTAAAACTGATGCCATTAGTTTTATTTTTGGAGATACCTTGGTATATTAAAAGTTCGACTACCTTGAAGCTGAAGTTCTCAAGTTCCACAGTTGGTCCGAGTCTACTGGACGTTTTGCGCGTTGATACCATCTACCATTTTTAACATCCTTTTCCAGAAGGTTGTTAAAAAGATCACACGACAAACGGTCACCTTATCTGAATTCTCGTTCGGTATTAAAGGGCTCCGAGAGGTCCTTTCCGACTTTAACTGCTAACCTTGTGCAAGTTATCCGGCATAGTCGTATTAATTTTGCAGGAATGCCGAACGCAGACATGGCTTTAAACACCTCTGAACGGATAGGGATGTCGAATACGGCTTTATAGTTAAAGAATAGGTGTAATGTGGCGAATAGGTGGAAGGTGTCAATGTGTTTTTCGTGGATCTTTTCCAGGGTTTGGCACAGAGTGAAAATCTGGTCATAGGTGGTTTTGCCAGGTCTGAAGCCGCATTGGTATGGTCCAATAATGCTTCAGTCGTTCACACAGCACGCTGGATAGCGCTTTATATGCGATGGGAAGCAGATTTAGTTAGCCAATATCGCCGTTTTTTGTGCACTGGACACATGATGTTGAGGTTCCAATCATTGGATATGCATTCCTCTAGCCAAATTGTACTAATCAGGTATTGCATTCTCCTGACCAGCATCTGACCACCAGTCTTGAATAGTTCGGCTGTTAATCCATCGACACCTGCTGCTTTATTATTTTTCAGCCGATTGATTGCTATTCTGACCTCATCTTTGCTATGTGGTATACACTCTATACCATCATCTCTTTTTGGTTCTGGGGTATCTTCTTCACCGTCACTATTTGATACCAGAAACTTTTCAAAATGCTCCTTCCAGATCCTCAAAACACTGCCTATATAGTAAGACACGATATACAGTTCGTCTTCGGACAGTTCACAAGAAAGACGCATTTAAAGAGTTAATCACGCCTGCGGGCTTAAAAAATTGCAAAATGGCGCTGTGTTAAGCTTTCGCTTAACTTGCCTAAACGAAAAATATAAGAAATTCTCGTTACATATAGTGTATGGTCCTATACCTTCTATTCTAATAAAAAGTGGACTGGAGGAGGACCTGCCTACAGTTTTTAAAGAGAAAAAAGACACGATATATTTTGTCAAGTTTTCATGGAGGTGAAGGACAGTATAAAGTTCCTGGGAATTATTTTTCATCAGAAATTTTATTTCAACAGGCATATAGATTTTATGCTGGCTAGAGCAAAAAAGTCTGCTGATATATCCACAGATTATGGAGCCGATAATTACATATGCTAGTTTGGCTTTGGAAGTGGTAGCGAAGGATTTTGTAGGCTTGAGTGATCTAACATTTAGTCAGGACACAGCTATCAGACGACATTCGAATAGAGCCATATATGATAGGGCAGTAGGCGAGATAATTGACAGGGTTCTGGTTTCAGGTGCAGAAGAATTTTTTGAGTAGCAGTGACGGACTGCAAAATATGATAGTGGAGGAGGCTCTGTGTTGTGACCTCGATACGGAAGGTGTATAATAATTCGTAATAGCTGATTTCATTGAGACTTAAGGAGAAATACATAAGAGGACTTTCAGGCTTGGCATTTTAAGTTGGTTTCTTTTATTGTAAAATAATAAAGGACAATTAAATATTTAAATAAAATTGTGTATGTATGTGTCATAATGATCAGCTGACTGACTTTTACATCCTTTTCAAGGTATGGGTAAACGGTTAGGTTGAATTACTGAATTTTGTAAAACGAATGGATTTAAAATCGTATATGTAAATGTACTTTAAATATCACATCTGTATAATTTAGTGTTTGGATTTAAATTGTTTAAAATTACAACAGTTAAGGAACCGATCATGGCACAATAAGTGGGTAGTTCATTTTGCACAGCTGATGTTTTGATTAACTGTCAAAGTGCGTAATTTCTACTTAAATTCGATGTGCAATGTTGCCAACAATGTGCAATATTATAGAGAAAAATTTGACAGATGGTTGATAAAAAACAAAGGTTATTGTTTTTAAACCTCGCCTTTTATTGCATCATGGAACCCATCTTCTGATCCACCAATTTTGTAATTGTTTATTTTACTAATATTCTGATATTGAGGTTTAAAAAAAAAAAATCTAAAAATACATGGCAACCATACATTTATTAGTGCTATAGCAAAAATAGTCGTTAAAAATAAAACTTATTTGTGACAATTGGAACTGAAGCTAGTCATAATCAATCTTAACAATATTTATCTAATCGAGCTCAGAGCCCACAATAGATAATCTGAAACAAAACCTGGGAGGTTATTAATAGATTTACAAAAGTAAAGAGAGGCATTGAGATTACTTTTATATAAACATCATAAAACAAAATAGTTGCCCGTCCCTTTAATATGTAATAGGTTTACATGTACTCCCTTTTGTTATTGACATTTTCCAAAAGTAATTTATTGGTATTTTTATCAAAAGCAAAAAAAAAAAAACAACGATAGCTGTTAAAAAATATACCTATCATATTTGAAATTGATTTAATAAAAATAACCCCCTAAAAATATAGTTGCTCCGAAAGTTCCAAGTCATTCTCCTCTCAGCATAATATTATTATATTGATATCAATCAAAATGTTTACTATAATCGGAAATACCAAATATACTCGTACATTATAATAATGATCCAAATACAATTTTGAATATTCCTGGAACTGTGACCAGGACGCGATAATCACGTTAGTCATTCATTTTAGTTCTTATCATAGAAACAAAAAACTGTTATCGGAACTAAGGCTGCGTACGTGCCAAGGAGATAAGTCAAAGCTGACATCGTAGATAATTGTTCGAAACATAAAAAAAATAAAACTAAACAAAAAATTATGCCTGCCAGTCAATAAAAATATTATCTATCTTTTGGGTAAATATGAAAAAAAAAGAACTGTTGTTTAAGTACAATATTTGTAGTTGGTCAGGTATACAATCGTCATGTAAACAAATAATACACAAAAAATTAGATCAACAACAACAAAAAAGTACAGCAATAAAACATACAAAAACGAAAAATATTAATGTCAAAGATTAGAGACACACAAGGTGTATTGAATAAGAAAAAGGGGAAAATTAATTTTTTTTCTATTTGAAAATATTACATTTTTCATTATGGAAATTTATAGAAGTTTTTTTTTTTTAATATAACAGTATAACAAAAATATGAAAGGAATAAACATAGTTGACATTTTGAAGGAATCTCGAAAATTTAAATTATATGACCACTTGGACGTATAATTATAGACGTTACTTATACGACAGCCTTTATACAATAGTTTATTATTTACACAATAAACAATTGACTAGCAAATTAATCGAGAATTAATGAAAAATATGGGAATAAAGGAACGAAGTTAAAAACGGACTACAGATCTATACCTAGTTCCTATCGTTCCCATATGGGAATAGTTCCAATAAACTAGTTCGTTAATGAACTACCCAACTCTAGTACTAATAATAATAATTTGTAAGACACGGTGTATTTTGCCAAGTTCTCATGGAGGTGGAGGACAGTATAACGTTCCTGGGAATTATTTTCCATTAGAAATTTGATTTCAACAGGCCTGTATATTTTACCCTGGCTAAAGGAAAAAACCCTGCTGATATATTATGGAGCCGATAATTACATATGCCCGTTTGATTTTACATTTCGTCTCAACAGATGGAAAGGTTTTGGAAGTGGTAGCAAACGATTTTATAGGCTTGTGGGAACTAACATTTTACCATGACGGAACTATCAGACGACATTCGAATAGATCCATATAGAGACACACAATGTGTATTGAATAAGAAAAAGGGGAAAATTATTTTTTTTTTCTATTTGAAAATACTACATTTTTCATTATGGAAATTTATAGAAGTTTTTATTTTTTAATATAACAATATAACAAAAATATGAAAGGAATAAACATAGTTGACATTTTGAAAGAATCTCGAAAATTTAAATTATTTGACCACTTGGACGTATAATTATAGACGTTACTTATACGACAGCCTTTATTACAATAGTTGTTACTCATTTCATATTTACAGAAGGTAGTCTCCTTTGAGAAATTAATAATGGCAACTCTTTATAATTTGAAACTCATCTATCAATTTCAAAATGTTTAAAAAATAAATTCCATAAAATTTTATGCATGTCGAATGGCATATTTAACCCTTTGTGAGCTATGAGATCCAGTAAATGTAGTGTTGGGTCCCTAACGGGACATGGCGTTGAAGTAAACAGCAACATTGAAAAGGCAAGTATCATTGCTCAAGTATTTGAAGAATCTCACAGAATAACAAATAATGTATCGTCATCAAAGGACCTTTCTGTTGAACGACATATCCAGTGGCTTGATAAACAACAAATAGTAACTGGAAATATTAACCCCACAACAATCGAGGAGATCAAATGGTTTACAAAAAATCTTTAAAACTCCAAATCACCTGGTCTATATGGCATAAAACCTATACTCTTAAAAAACATGCCAAACTCTATCTTTGGAATCATCACAAAGGTGTTTAATTGGTGTATAAATAATGGTTATTTTCCCAATGCGTTTAAGAAAGCTAAAATAGTACCAATATTAAAAAATGGTAAGAATGTCCATTATTCCAGTTGCTACAGACCAATTAGTATGTTAAATTGTCTGGACAAAGTTTTTGAAAAAGTTATTCATTATAGAATAAACGAGTTCACAGAGAACCATAATATTATAACAGATGAACAATTTGGATTTCGAAAACAACATTCTACTATACACCAGGTGAAACGATTTGTAAATGTTATCAAAAGAAATAAACTGGAACGCAAAATACGGTAGTGGTTCTAATAGACGTTGAAAAGGCGTTTGATTCAATTTGGCACAAGGGCTTAATATTCAAATTGCATAAGTACGGTTTTCCGATATACCTACAAAAAATAATATGGAGTTTTCTACTAGACAGAAGATTTACGATTCATATCGAAGACGAACATTCATGCGAAAAATTAATTCCTGCTGGTCTGCCGCAAGGATCTGTGTTGTCCCCGATACTCTATTCAATATTTACGTCAGATTTAAAACTACTTAAAAATCAAATGGCGGCTTTGTATGCGGACGATACAGCTATAATGACAAGTGAAAAAGTTTCAAATGCAATTATCAAAAAGATGAAACTGTCATTAAATCATATTAAGAAATATTTCAAAAAATGGAAAATAAAAATAAATGAGGCAAAAACACAGGCGATAATTTTTCCGTTTAACAAATCTCCGAAACGAGTCCCAACTGTAACACTGAGATTTTTCAACAACACTCTTCGAGGATAACTCTCGTGTATCAGCCGGCCAGGCAGACAGACGGCGGCTTTAAATTATCGGAAACGGATCTAATCCAAAGAAACATGCGGTCTAAAACCCATATTTCTATGAGACACATTTTTGGCGTATCAAAGTGTATATTCCCTCATTAGCTATAAAGCTGAGGCTGTATGTAGTCAGATATAACAGCTTTTTTCGTGGGTCGTGGATTTGCCAGGTCTGAAACCGCATTTGTATGGTCCAATAATGTAATTTGTTCACACAGCAGGCTGGATAGTATTTTATATGCACTGAAAGGATACTTATTCCTCTATAGTTGGCACATATCGTCTTGTTTCCTTTTTGTGCACGGGACGCAAGCTGCTGAGGTTCCTCTAGTCAAATTGTACTAATCATCTGGTGCATACTCCTGACCAGCATCTGGCCACCGGCACCGGCTGCTTTATTATTCATCTGATCTCACCTTGGCTAGATGCTATACACTCTATACCGTTATCTCTTATTTGTTCTGAGGTATCTTCTTCACCGCCACTATTTGATACCAGAAGCTTTTCAAAATGCTCCTTTCTTCTTCATCTCTAAAATGTCCGGATTTCATTCTGACTCCTGTACATATCGATTTGCACATTCGAAATACTTGTATTTGGTTTTCTGTATGAATCAATTTTTAACTTGTATTCGAGCTTTAACCATGATGATCAGATGCTAAGGCAATCGCAGAATTTTGAATTTCTACATAGATGTTCATTTTATCCTTAACCGGGCTCCGAGAGCATGTATCTTTAAAATGAGTATCAACTCAATATTAAAATTATAACCTCAAATTCTTTCTCCGGACATGTTGACGTATAAGTTACGACAGTAGTTATACGCTCCAATGAACCGCAATATCAAAGAGAGTTTAAAACAACTTATCAGCTATTTTTTTTCTTTTTTATTAATGTGTTTCTTTTTATTTTTCATCTATTTTGATCCAAACCATGCAAGTCGTAATATTTTTAGATGGGGTCTGTTGGGCAACCTCTTCTAGTAATTATCCAAGGATAGTCAGCTCTTTAATAAAAACATATACCTTAAGAATAATAAAATCTGTGGTTTATTCCGTTGACCTCCGCAAACTCTATGCTGAGAGTATCGTTTTACTTGTTCTTCTGACACGCATACCTATACCCTACCTTCTTTTATTGTGTAATGCTGTAAACTGCCATTGAAAACATTTCTGGATCCACTACTATTTTGAATACTGTCATCGAAGAAAGATAGTCACATACTATTCGATTCTGAACTAGTGATTCTTGGAATAATAAAATATTTATATTCTGGATGTATATTACTTACTTTCCCAAAAGATAGAGGATTCCAGACCATCTGGAGTTTATATTATGATCAGATGATACACTTTTTGACTCACTTCTAGAAGAAGAGTTAATCTAATTGTAGTGTGACCTTTTCGTTTTTTATTATTATTTATCGAGATCGATGAAATTCATCTCCATTTCAATATTCAGATTCTCGACAAAGGGAAATAAATGATAGGGAAAAAAATCCCTTAAGTAGTATCGCACGTAATCCAAATATTTTCAGTTATATCAAACGGTCTGGAACTCTCCCGCACACACTTTTTTCCGATTCACATTTCACACTTTCACAGCAATGCAATTAGTTTGAACCAGATTTTTTGGCACACTCAACAAACAAATTTGCACTATTATGTTCTATTAAGAAACACCTTGAAGCCATACCGACTTCTAGACAGATCGACCGGCTGACAGACAACTAATCGTATCGATAACGATGTTATTTTTTTTATTTTTACAAACAAGTGTGAAATTCAATTATTTCGCATTAAATGTCGATTTATGCTTGCAACTGGCGAGAGAGAAAAAAATAAAATAAAACAATTCCGCATTATTGTTGATGTCTGGTTGCGGCTTTTGCAAAGTTGCGATATTTTTTTTTTTTTTTTGAATTACTAACCGATTTTTTTCGTATTCAAATAACGCACATCATTTCATTCGTTTGGTTGTTAACTCAATAACCGTTTCGAACGCACTGCTAGGGTTTCGTTTGAATGAAAATCATAAAAGTTAATCACGGCGAAGAGTAGAAGTCGCAGCAGCAGCAAAAAAGTATCTACTTCTTCTTCTTTGTTGTTGTTGCTGAGGTGGTTGCCTTGTCGTCTTATTACCCGCCACCCACAATTCAGATGATAATTTTCACTTTTATTTTTAATCTTTTTTTCTGCTACTGCTGCTTATATTCTTTTGTTACTTTATTTGTAGTGAGTCTCCCATACGAAGTCAAGTTATGCCATAGGTAAGTTTGCTAGGATGTATGTGGATAATATTAAATAAGTTGACGTAATCTAAAAATTTTGCAAAAACAGGCTTAATAATGAAAAAATAAAAGACAAATTAATAAAAAAAACTAACTAGGATTGGTATGATAATTTCAGGTAAATTGTTTTAAACACACACACACACTCTTTCTCTCTCTTTGATATTGGAGTTCATTGGGGCGTATAACTATTGTCGTTACTTATACGCCAACATGCCCTGAAAAAGAATTTGCGCTAATAAATTTAATATAGAGCAAATACTAATTTTAAAGATACATGCTCCAGGGTAAGGATAATCTGAGCATCTACGTATTAGGTTGTCCCATAAGATTCTTCCGCGCAGACTTATATCTTAGCTGCTTATGGCATTGGTTTCAGTTGTCCCAGAGCTCTTTCAAAGTAAGTTTCGTTGGTTGCAAAGCCTATTTTAAAATGTTTTCTGTCACTTTCAATATGGAGAACCAAAACAAGCATTAACGGCATGTTATGCTTCATTGCTTTAAAATAGGCAATAGTGCAAAGGACGTTGCAGACGAGATTTGAACCGTTTACGGAAGTGGTACTACGGCCATTAGGACCATCCGCAATTTGTTTAAGAAATTTAGAGCCAGCAATTTTGATTTGCATGATGAAGACCGCAGCGGCCGCACCCAGTAACGACGGATGCGGACCTTATCAAGACTATGATCGCTGGAAATCCGCGATATAATGTTCGCGAGATAGTAGATGACACTAACATATCCAAGACAAAGGGAAGAAACTTATGGGACAACCTAATAGTAATTCAAAATTCTGCAAGAGTGTTAGCATCTGATTATCATGGTTAAAGTTCAAATACATATATATACCGGTTCATACAGAAACCCAATAACAAGTATTTCGAATGTGAGCTGCTTCAAATTTCTAATGGTCTGTTCCCGTACTGCAAGAATGTACGAGTTTTTACTATTTTTTCGATATCATAAAGGAAAAAAGTGTTATCGTAGTAAAAAATAGTAGATTCTTGTAGTACGGGAACAGACCACAAATCTTTGTTACTTTTCAAACCGAAACCCCATAATAATTGTTTTTAATGTTTAACGACATTTACATAGAACTTTTTACCAGATTAACCTACTTCATGAGGATTTATTTGACATATCTACAATGGGACTGACAATTTAAACCCACTGGGTTTATCGAAATCCGGTACAATGTAAACGTACTATTAATTATATTGTCAGTGGCTACGATGCGTATGGGGCAACCCTGCAGACAGTAGCAACGCATAATGCGAGAGAGAATTATCGGGAGAAAAGGAGAGAGGAGAAACGTATTATCTGGAAAAGGAAGAAAGAAGAAGAAAAACGTGAGCTGGAATATATTGAGATGTCAGAACCGGACATATTACCAACGAGTAAAATGCCAAACCCATGGCACAATGAATAGATAGTCCATTTAGCGCAGCTGATGTCTTGATTATCTGTCAAAGTGAGTAATTTCTACTTGAATTCATTGTGTAGTGTTGCCAGCCATTTGAAATATTATATGGAAAAATTTGACAGCTAATCGAGACAAAAACAAAGATTGTTGTTGTGATACATCACCGCCGAAGGGCGTGTTGTGAATATGGAAGGAGAATTTTGGAGCTTTTTGTATCAAATAGTGGCGGTGATGAAAATACCCCAGAATCTATAAGAGATTACGGTATAGAGTGTATACCACCTAGCCTAGATGAGGTCAGAATATCAATTAATCGGCTGAAGAATAATAAAGCAGCAGGTGCCGATGGGTTACCAGCCGAACTATTCAAGACTGGTGTTCAGATGCTGGTCAGGAGCATGCACTAGCTGATTAGTACAATTTGGCCATAGGAATGAATGCATGCCTAATTATTGGAACCTCGACATCCTGTGTCCCATGCACAAAAAAAGAGACAAGACGCCAACTGTAGGGTAGTAAGACTCCTTCCCATCGCATATAAAGTGCTATCCAGCGCGCTGTGTGAAGGACAGAAGGCAATGGGAAATTACATTATTGGACCATACCAATGCGTCTTCAGACATGGAAAATCCTCTATTGAACATATTTTCTCTTTTTACCAAATCCTGGAATAGACCCACGAAAAACACATCGACACATTCCACCTATTCGACTATAAAACCGCATTCGACAGCCCTATCCGTTCAGAGGTGTTTAAAGCCATGTCTGAGTTCGGCATTCCTGCAAAATTAATACGGCTATGCAGGATAACTTTCACTGGCACAAAGTCAGCGGTTAAAGTTGAAAAGGACCACTCGGAGCCCTTCAATTCAAACAAGGTGACAGTTTGTCGTGTGGCATATTTAACATTCTGCTAGAAAAGGTCAAACGAGAGGCAAAGGTGAACAGAAATGGCACTCTGTACACCAAACCACACATGTTTGGTGACCTTCTCCGATAACATCGAAATAATTGGTCGAACATTGCGAGCGGTAACAGCTACCTTTAAACAAATTGACATGGAGTCTGCCAAAGTGGGTCTGGCAGTAAATCGCGAGAAGACCAAGCTGATGGTATCAACGAGCAAGACGTCCAGTAGACTTGGACCAACTGTGGAACTTGAGATCTACAACTTCGAGGTAGTCAAAGATGTTATATACCTTGGTACTGCCATAAATAAAACTAATGAAATCAGTTTTGGAATTCGGATATGATAGTGTTGGTCTACAGATGGCACTATGATCTAAGTAAGCAGTTTAGAAAGAAGGCCACCTCCCGCCAGACCAACCTCACATTTACAAGACGCTGATACTAACCGTGTTATTATATGGATCTGAAGCATGGGAACTTGCGCAAGCAGATGAGGCAGCTCTTCGACCTGCGTTGACGGTGAATATCGCCGTCGAATGCACCATGAATTGTACCATATATTCTCGGAAATCGGCATTGTCAGACATATCGAGCTGTTGCGACTACGTTGGCTAGGTCATGTTGTGAGAATGAATGAGTATGCCACAGGACAAAAGGAATATAGAAGCGAGCCAACTGATGGCCCACGCAGAAGGGGAAGGCCACCAATTAGACAGAAAGATCAAGTGGAAGAGAACATTTCGGAACATTGTTTTCAATTTCTTTAATCTTGATCCATGGTAATTATACATGGTAGCTGACATTTTGTTGCGGCTAATACGGGTGTCAAGTGTCATTTACATCAGATATGTCTTGTTAATAAAATGGAAAAAATTAAAAAAACCAATAATTAGAATAATTATTTAAATACGATATTTGTGAATGAAGTCCAAGTTTTCTGAATTGAGTTTCCGTGATTGATATTAGAGCCGGCATCGTCACCCAGTCAATGGATTTTTACAGTCTTCTTTGAATTCGGAGAGGCTGGGCCTTCTCTTGCTCTCAGCCATCCAAAAGCTCTATCTCTTTTTGTGGGTTTGGTCTCTCCCGGAGATATAATCCTCTTCGTCAATTCCATGGAAGTGGAGCGCCCGGTCAGGTTTATCCTTCTGAACATTGGTTTGCTGTTCAATTTTGTTTCTTCGGTTCATTCTGACTATTTTTCCTTTTGTGCATCAGACAACTGCTTCTTTCTTGCCGTGAGCTTGGCGATCAGCCTATACGTTTCTTCGGCTTTCTATGTTGATTGTATTAGTCGTGTCTTCATGTTCGGACTTAGAATAATGGTGTCAGAGCGGTTGAATTTCCTTCCTCACTTTGATCGGTTGAAGAAGAAGCTGACAGCGGTCGTTGGAACCATCAAGCGTGTCTTGCGCACCGATTGAGGCTTGAGTAGGCGTGCTGTGCGTTTCATATATGGTGGGTACAAAGCTGTCTTGATTGTCTTAGAGCAGCTCCTTGGCCTTGCTGCCGCGGAAGCGTAGAGTGGTATTTTATGTTGTTTATTTTTGTACTGGGATATCAGCCCGGACTTGTGTCAAACTAGAAGAGGCTTCGTTTTCGATACCGCGGGTGTCAGGTGCCCCTGGATCTGTCTATTCAGCCTGACAGTTGGTGTGGCCCCCTGGGGAGCTTCGCTGGGGTTGACGTTTCGCCCCCCTCTCCAAGGGGAGAGTGTGTCCTCTGTATGCTCTCCAATTGGTACAGCACTACGGTGCTGGTGGGCGCCTTTGGTTTAGCCACTGTGAGGTAGGCCAATTTTTCTCCAGATATTGTTCAGACTCAAAATTTGAATTTGAGTCCTGTCTGAGAAGGTAGAGTCGAGATTACTCATCCCCGGTGTTTCTTAAACCCCTCTCCACTTTTGCCTATTGGCTGCGTGTTTGTAGCGATACACTCTATTGTCAACACAAACACATCTGTTGGAGATGTTTGCTTTTGATCTGACAAGTGAAAAAGCGTTAAGTTCGGCCAGGACGAACTTTGGATAACCCCCACCATAGGTATACTGACAGATACTTGAAATGAAAATATAGGGAACATACCAAAAAGTGAACCTATACCGATAATTCTACAAACCGGTTTATGTAAACCAAATACAAATTTCAGCAATTTTTAGTGAAACCCCCAAAGCGTGGACTGATACTAATAACGCATGGTGGAATATACAATCCACAAACTACTGCAATTTAGATTACAAAGTTAGATTACATAATGTAGGAATTAGAGAATATTTGAAGTCATAATTATATGAGAACTATGCATAATTAATGACCGATATATGTCAATTTCGAATTTGACTTGTATCTCAATTCAGGAGGTATAAATATAGGGGGAAGATGCCTAAATGCTGGCCGATATATTCCATTATCGCCAGGTTCGAGTTTTTTTATCACGATTTCCTTAGAAAGCGGAATGATTACAACCGATAGCAAAATCGTCTTAGAATTCCATAATTTGTAGGGTAAAACTGACTATTTCGAGTAACGACTATCCCCTATACTATGGTAGAATACGAGTATATGGGGACAACCCTTACACTCGGAACCACTCAGCTAAGGTGGTGTAAGAAGGTGGTTATATGGAACCCCAAAAGGGGGCGAATATTAATAATTTTTGGTAGAAAGATTTGTTACCATATGCGACTACAAAATACCACATTACAGCGAATTTGATTGAAAAACGCGCAAAACAATCCCAAAATACCGAAAATTGAGGGTGTTTTATATGGGGGCTACCCGAAAAAATGGGTCTATATTTATAATTTTTTGGAAAGAAATTTGGTACCCAATAAGAACCCATTATAGCAACTTTCAGCGAATTTGGTTGAAAAACACGCTCAAGAACCCTAAAATACCGTAAATTGTGGGGTAGCGTTATATGGGGGCTACCAGAAAAAGTGTACCGATAATTATAAATTTTAGTGGAGACATTTGATATCCAAAAAGAACCCAATGTACCAAATTTCAGAAAATTTGGTTGAAAAACGCGCTCAAGAACCCCAAAATACCGTAAATAGGGGGGTACCGTTATATGGGTGCTACCAGAAAAATGGACCTATATTTATAATTTTTAGTGGAGAATTTTGGTACCCAATAAGAACCTATTGTACCCAATTTCAGCGAATTCGGTTGAAAAACGCGTTCAAGAACCCCAAAATACCGAAAATTTAGGGGTTGTCCTTATATGGGGGCTACCCGAAAAAAATTTACCTAAATTTAAAATTTTAGTGGAGAAATTTGGTATCCAATAAGAACCCAATGTACCAAATTGCAGCGAATTCGGTTTAAAAACGCGCTTAAAACCCCCAGAATACCGTAAATTGGGGGGTACCGTTATATGGGGGCTACCAGAAAAAGTGTACCGATATTTATAATTTTTAGTGGAGACATTTGATACCCAAAAAGAACCCAATGTATCAAATTTCAGTGAATTCGGTGGAAAATTTGCTCAAAAAACCCAAAATACCTTAAATTGTGGGGTACCGCTATATGGGGACTACCAGAAAAAGTGGACCGATATTGATAATTTCTAGTGGAGAAATTTGGTACCCATTAAGAACCCATTGTACCAAATTTCAGTGAATTCGGTATAAAAACGCGCTCAAGAACCCCAAATGTTCAAAAATTGGGCGGTATCCTTATATGGGTACTATGCCTAAACGTTAACCGATATAGCCCATCTTCGAACCTGACCTGCCTGCAGACAAAAGACGACTCTGACGATCTATCTCAATTCGTTTAGAATATAGCGTGATTACAACAGACGTACGGATGGACAGACATGTCTAGATCGTCTTAGAATTTTATCCTGATCAAGAATATATATAATTTATAGGGTCGGAAATGAATATTGCGATGAGTTACAAACGGAATGACAAAATTAATATACCCTCCACACTATGGTGGAGGGTATAAACATTATAATAAATGTATTTTCAGACACTCGCACTAAAAATAGTCTTACAAACCCTAACTAAGAAGACATTGGGCGTATTATTTACGTCGTTATGTATACGCCACTGTTTCCTGTTGCAAATGGTTCCACAACACCAAAATTCGTATATAAAACCTCGTTTTAATCAAAAAAATATTAAAATACGGAAATCCAAATACAAACAAGCCAAAAAATTAATAACACATAAGGCTTTCAAATAAATTAAATTCATATGGCCCGTGTAGAAGAATAAACGAGAACCAACGACAATATAAAATCGAAAGTTAAAGGATAACATATCCTGTTTGGCATATATATTAAATTATTTAATGAGGCGTTATAAGTTAGCAACAGTTAAACGAACAACAATTTGTTGTCCTCTATTTTGTTTTTCTTCTTTTTTTTTGGTAATTTCAATTTGCCTTTTGTCTGATGGGAGGAATGTCCTGCTGGCCTCTTTTTCGTTATTAGTTTTTTATTTATTTTTTCTATTTGCTATCCAGGTTATAATGTCTGGTCATCACGTAATAATGAATGTGGATGACCTTGGAATTTCTGTCTTAATGAGTTAAATGGGATTCAATACGAAAGTTAATGTGTTTGTTGTTGTTCGAAAGGACATATTTTAGTTGTGAATAACTATGGGTCTGAGTTTATTAATTTTCTGTTAAAAGGTGTTGGCTAATTTGTGAACCTGTTGTTGTTGTTGAGCCTATGCGAGAAGTGTCGAGAGTACAATTACCTACCTCCAAAATAATAATTTGATTAATTAATTTTCAAAAAAACTCGAATAACGAACAAGTTGTCATTTTTACATTCAGATCTTGTACTAGATAAGTGGGTACTTGGAAGGACCTTATTGTGTCAGTTGGGAGCGGGTAGATACTATAACACATTTTGAGTAGTAATGTTTTTTTTATGGTGTTTGTCAGCCTAAGTACTTTTTAACTACCATTGTAAATATTTGTACAATGTGGTCATTGGAATTGAATATTTTTTTTTGTTTTGCCCTTTGAGTCATCACCATTATCGATTTGATGTGGTACACGTTGTAATAACTCTATTATTAACCTAGATGTTTAGATAAAATTTTTGCAAATTAAACTCAAGGGGGGAATTAATATTTGAAAATATTTGTTTAACACTTTTATAGGGGCAGTAACAATCTGAAGGTTATCTAGGTCGTGGTTTACCAATCTAAGTGAAAACTCTTTTGATAGCTGGGGGATTTTCGACTACGCAAATTTGTTACTTGAAGTTTGATAGATCCATTATGCAATAATAAGGTGATGTATCACAACAACAAACTTTGTTTTTGTCTCGATCATCTGTCAAATTTTTCCTTATAATATTTTACATGGTTGGCAACGTTGCACATCGAATTCAATAAACATTACGCACTTTGACAGTTAATCGAGACATCAGCTGCGCTAGATGGACTACCTATTTATTGTGCCATGTAGAGATCTTTTGCAGGAGTTATCAACAAAATTATTAAAAAGAAAATGTGTAAATTTGTTTAATATAAAAATTAAATCATTTTACCATACCAAATCTTATAAAAACCAAAGAACATCCTATAAAATCACTCGTAGAGAGAAGATGCCAAAATTTCCTTTAAAGAAAGTTTGCACTCATTGTGTGCTCAGTAGCAACAAAACCTAAGGCTAAAGGACGAAAACGCTAAAAAGCAATACCTTGATACGTTCACTAACTTATGTCGGAATTGGTGGGGGGAATTGGAAACGAAATATGTGTAGAGTTGGGTAGATCCATAATGCAATAATAAGGTGATGTATCAAAACAAAAACCCTTGTTTTGTCTCGATTATCTGTCAAATTTTTTCTTATATTTCACATGGTTGGCAACACTGCACATCGAATACAAGTAGAAATTACCCACTTTGACAGTTAATCGAGACATCAGCTGCTCTAAATGGACTACCTATTTATTGTACCATGGGTAGATCCGAAGGGAACTAGTTCATTGGAACAATTCCAATAAAGGAACGATAGGAACTAGGTCCAGTTCTTTAGTGTCTTTTTCTGATACCGTTCATTTTTGTGATCACATTTCTTTTCTGTAGCTTCTGAACATTCTTAGCTGGCTTGTGACAGAACAATTGTTTCATAAGCCGCGATCAAAGCGCGTCGATCTTGTGCGCAGCTCTTTCAAATTTAAAGACCATGTTCCGAAGCACTTGATTTTTCTATCGAATTCGTGGCCTTTCCCTTCTGCGTGTACCATCAATTGGATCGATTTTATATGCCTTTTGACCTAACCAAAGTAGTCGCTGCAGCTCGATACGTCTGCCTATGTCGAAGTCCGAGAATAAATGGAACAACTCATGGTTCATTCGATGGTGACGGCACAACTCTCAACCACTCCAAGAGCTGCCACCTCACCTGCTTGTGCAGATGAGCAGAGAAGGCAGGTAGTATAAGCGTCTTGTAGAGTGTGAGTTTGATCTGGCGAAATATGGCCTTGTTTCTGAATTTCTTACTTAGACCATAGTAGACTTTTGGCCAACACTATCCTTCTCCGAATTTCAAAACTGATGTCATTAGTTTTATTTATGGCGGTACCAAGGTATATAAAATCATTGACTAACTCGAAGTTGTAGTTTTCAAGTTCCACAGTTGGTCCGAGTCTACTGGACGTCTTGCGCGTCAGCTTGGTCTTCTCGCCATTTACTGTCCGACGCACTCTGGCAGACACCTTCTAAATTTGTTCAAAGGTGGTGGTTATCGCTCTCAATGTTCGACCTATTATGTCGATGTCATCGGCGTAGGCAAGTAGCAGGTGTTGTTTGGTGTTCAGATTGCCATTTCTGTTCACTTTTGCCTCTCGTATGACCTTTTCCAGCAGGATTTTAAAAAGGTCACACGACAAACTATCACCTTGTCTGAATCCCCTCTCGGTATTAAAGGGCTCCGACTTTAACTGCTGATCTTGTGCCAGTTAAAGTTATACTGCATAGCCGAATAAATTTTGCAGGAATGCCAAACTCAGACATGGCTTTAAACACCTCTGAACGGATAGGGCTGTCGAATGCGGCTTTATAGTCGACGAATAGGTGGAATGTGTTGATGTGTTTTTGTGGGTCTTTTCGAGGATATGGCTCAGAGTAAAAATGTGATCAATGGTGGATTTGCAAGGTCTAAACCCGCATTGGTATGCTCCAATAATGTCATTGACCATTGGCTTCAGTCGTTCACACAGCACGCTGGATAGCACTTTATATGCGATGCGAAGGAGACTTATTCCTCTATAGAGACTTATTCCTCTATAGTTGGCACATATCGTCTTGTCTCCTTTTTTGTGCAAGGGACACAGGATGCTGAGGTTCCAATCATTGGGTATGCATTCCTCTAGCCAAATTTTACTAATCAGCTGGTGCATGCTCCTGACCAGCATCTGTCCACCAGTCTTGAATAGTTTGGCTTGTAACCCATCGGCACCTGCTGCATTATTGCCCTTCAGCCGATTGATTGCTATTCTGACCTCATCTTGGCCAGGTGGTATACACTCTATACCGTCATGTATTATTGGTTCTGGGGTATCCTCTCCGCCGCAACTATTTGATAACAGAAGTTTTTAAAAATGCTCCTTCCAGATCCTCAGAACGCTGTCTGTATCTGTCACCAGGTTCCCTTCATCATCTCTACAGGAGGATGTGCCTGCACCAAAGCCTTCGGTTTGGTGTTTTACTCGTTGGTAAAATGTTCGGACTTCATTCTGGCTCCTGTACATCTCGATTTGCTCACGCTTCTTCTCTCTCCTTTTCTCCCGATAATTCTCCATCGCATTACGTGTTGCTGCTATCTGCTGGGTTGCCCTATATGCTGCGTTTTTCATATCAGTAGCATTACGGCACTGCTGATCGTACCATGAGTTTCTTGATGGTCAAGCAGGTGGGTAAGTTGAGCGGTGTAGGCTTCAGCTATCTGTTGTGTTATGCAGCTTTTCGACGTCGAGTTTCCGTGTTGTGTTAGATCGAACCTTTGCTGCTACATCAAGACGGGTGCGAACCTTGGTAATGGTCAGAATCGATATCCGCTCCTCGTATCGATCGAACGTTTAAAACACTGGACGAATGCCTTCCGTCTATTACAACATGGTCAATTTGATTTCTCGTTGCTTGATCAGGAGAAGTCCAGGTGGCCTTGTGTATATCGAGATGCTTGAATCTGGTGCTGCTAACTACCATGTTTTTTTGCTACCGCGAAGTCAATCACCGTCGTTGTCGGATATTTCTTCATGGAGGCTGAATTTTCCGACGGTGGGACCAAAAATATTTTCCCTTCCGATTTTTGCATTAAAATTTCCTAGCTGGGTTTTAATGTCATGGTCGGAACAGCGGTCATATGCAGTTTCTTGGCGCTCGTAAAAAATGTCTTTGGTCTGATCATCTTTGTCTTCCGGACGCAAATATGACTGATGTAGATGAACTTTTCTTTTACACGGATTATAGCAATTCGTTCATCTACTGGAGTGAATCTGTAGGCGAGATCTTTTATTCTCCTATTAACCATAAATTCGCAGCCAAATTCGTGTCTCGTATTATGGCAGCTATAGGGCGTATTCATCTGATTTACTTAGAGTCTAACGCAAGCAGAGAGTCACGAGTCTGCGTCATACTTTTTCGCCGGCGTGAAAACCAAACGAAAGAGTTAGCGTTAGCGGTACAAAATGTCAATTATTTGTTTTCATTTTCTGACAGAAAATTTTACGTTGTGCAAACCAAAATCAATTTATTATTTAATAAACAATAATGTCAAGGAACTTGGATAAAATTATTGAAAACATTATTTTTCTTCCATTTTTTATTAATTCGTTAAAAAAAAACGTCCTCAATCCTTGAAAATATTTGTTTTTTTAACAGCACTGCCATATGTTTTGATATAAATTCTCATTGAAATTTGGTAGCACTGTTGATTTTTACCTAAAATATGGCAACTCAATTGAGAGCAAGAGAGAAATTTTGAGTATGACGCTGAGCAAAAATGAATAAAATCTATTCTAGCGTCATGCCGCTAGACGCGAACGTCAGCCGCCGCGATTTCCCGTTGCCTATAAGAAATACACGGCAAACGACTGTCGCTGACATTTGCGTTTAGACTCAGACGCGTACGTCAGCCGTCGCGATTTCCCGTTGCCCATAAGAAACACACGGCAAACGACTGTCGCTGACTCTAGACTCTATGGTTGCGTTTAGACTCTTACGCCTGTCCCTTTCCATCGGAATTCCTGTAAGGCAATAATATCGGCTTTCTACTTCTTGAGTACATCCGCCAAGGCGAAAACTGCGCCTGTTCTGTACAACGTGCGCACATTCCAACTGCATATCGTGGGTCGTCAACATTACAGGGGTTTGGTTTTCTTTTTCTCTGAACTCGAGGCACATATCAGCTCACTATTTCAATGGATGATGAAAATAGCTACCCCAGGTGACAACGCGGGGAGGTCAGTGTCCACAATTGAGAGGAAAGAGGGACAAAGATAAGCCTGGACTTCACCATGTTAAAGTCAATCAGAGCCGTTGCTTGGTATCTATCATCCCCTACGTCAAAAAATACTATTGTGGAATATTTTGTATTCCTTATATGCATTTTCAAATTTTATGCACTTCACTCTACACTTGAAATCGTCTAATATGACATGATTAATATTGCTATAACCACGAAGTATTAAATATTGAATATCACGTGCTTTAAATCTAAACTTCAGCATGCTTCTCCAATTTTCTTTATTATCATCCAAAGAATATCATTACGATGCCACGTGAAAATCAACATGTTTTTCCAATCTTCTTTTTCATTATTTCCGAAAAATATACAAATTTTTAAAAATGTTAATATTTTAAGCCTTTTTAATGTGTTTTTATTGTTTATTCTAGTATTTTGCACTTCACACTATCAACACTATCAACAATATTGACACATTCACATGATTGATTGTCCTGTGATTTCCAATGAAAATGTATTGGATATTCCCATGAGTAAATAAACCCCCACATAAACATCTGGATGGCGACCAAAGGTTAATTGGGTTCTATTTTGTTCTTGATGGTTTGATATCGAATTTTGTTGTTTTTATTTTTTTTATTTTTTTTTTTTTTTTGTGGCGTATATAGAATATTCGATATGATTCATGATTCACGTTGTTCATATATAAAAATATATGTTGCTATGTTGATTACAATCCATTTTCACTATTCGATTTCGAATAATTACTGTTTTGTCTTTATCAATTTTCAACAGGTTATCTTGACTTATTCACTAATATTATGTTTTATCAATTGATGTTATTGTTAGTGGGAGGTTTTAAAATAAATTAGGAATGAGACCCCACTTTGAAGAATGTATGAAGGTTATCATTTGATTCATTGTTTTATAATTATAAATATTTTACATTTTCGAATTTACGGTTATTACTGACATATTTAGAAAGAAAAATGTTAATTTTTTGTTGAAATAAAAGATGTACTCTTTTTGTTGAATAATAATTTTAAATAATTTAATTTATAATTTAAATTTAAACGTATGAGTAATGACACCAATTATACGCCCCTTTGGCCAATATCATTTGATAATAATAGAAATCATAATTACGTTTGTTATAATTGATTTGAAATCTCCTACTTACTTAGCTGGCTTGTGACAGAACTTTCGTTCCATAAGCCGATGTTAGGAAACAAATTCCAGGCGCGTCGGTCTTTTGCGCAGTTTTTCCAATTTGAAAGACCACTTTCTGAGATGGTGTCTTCGACTTGATCTTTCCATCGTATTCGTGGCCTTTCTCTTCTGCGTGATCCATCAGCTGGTTCGCTTTTATATGGCTTCTGGGATGGGGCATCTTCATACAATCTCACAACATGACCTAGCCAACGTAGTCGCTGCAGCTCAATACGTCTAACAATGTCGATTCCGAGAATAGCTGGTACAACTCATGGTTCATTCGACGGCGATATTTACCGTCAACGCAGATCGGCCCATAGATCTTTCGGGGAATTTTTCTCTCAAACACTCCAAGGGCTGCCTCATCTGTTTGCGAAAGTACCCATGCTTCAGATCCGTATAACAGCACGGGTAGTATCAGCGTCGTGTAGAGTGTGAGTTTGGTCTGGCGGGAGGTGGCCTTGCTTTTGAGTTGTTTGCTCAGACCATAGTAGCATCGGTTGGCCATCACTATCCTTCTCCGAATTTCAAAACTCATATCATTCGTTTTATTTATGGCGGTACCAAGGTATATAAAATCTTTGACTACCTCGAAACTGTAGTTCTCAAGTTCCACAGTTGGTCCGAGTCTACTGGACGTCTTGCGCGTTGATATCATCAGCTTGGTCCTCTCGCCGTTTACACTTTGGCAGACTCCTTCTCAATTTGTTCAAAGGTGGCTGTTACCGCTCTCAATGTTCGACCCATTATGTCGATGTCATCGGCGTATGCGAGTAACATGTGTTGTTTGGTTTACAGAGTACCATTTCTGTTCACTTTTGCCTCCCTTATGACCTTTTCCAGGAGGGTGTTAAAAAGGTCACACGACAAACTATCACCTTGTCTGAATCCTCGTTCGGTATTAAAGGTCTCCGAGAGGTCCTTTCCGACTGCTGATCTTGTGCCTGTTAAAGTTATCCTGCATAGCCGAATTAATTTTGCAGGATTTGAAATCTCTAAAGATAATAAAATGTTTAATGATCAGAATGAATCATTTATAACACAATTTTTTATGTTCGGAGAGAAAAATATGAATAACTGCTCAATTTAATCTAATAATAAGGTAAAAAAATTGGTAGTATCAGTTATGATCGAAAATGGTTCATCCAGTGTTTTAGACGTTCGATCCATCGGAGAAGCGATTATCGATTCGGACCACTACCTTGTAGCAGCCAAGGAGTATGCTTCTGCTACCAGTTGTGCTTGCAGCTTTTCGACGTCGAGTTTCCGTGTTGTGTTAGATCTCGCACCTTTGCTGCAACATTAAGATGTTGCAGCAAAGGTGCGGTGTGATTCCGTGTTGTATTAGATTTCGCACCTTCGCTGCAACATTAAGATGTTGCAGCAAAGGTGCGAGATCTAACACAACACGGAAACTCGACGTCGAAAAGCTGCAAGCACAACTGGTAGCAGAAGCATACTCCGCTCAACTTACCCACCTGCTTGACGAAAGCACTTCTTGTCCCGATACGAATTTAGAACACAATGGCAACGAATTGTCCACTATCTACAAACTGCAACAAAAGCAACACTTGGGTACCAAAAACCACCACCCACAGAAACCCGTGGTGCGATCTCAGGAGTGTTGTAATGCGACTGATGTGAAAAACGCAGCGTATAGGACAGATGTACACTTGTTAGGAAGCCAGGGAAAAATCGCCTATGTTTAGAGTCCCAAAAATTAAATGAGCGAACTATAAAGAATGTCTATCCAATCCAAAATATTCAAGGCATTTAGGACACCTATTTAATAAGAGATCTATCTGCAGAAGACAATCTTGATGCCTGCTTGGCCTAATAACCAGTGTACATCTGACCCTATTTCACGTCCGTACAAAAAAATACTTTGTAGACTAATGGGCAAAGTCATTCCAGAAGAACTCAAAACAAACCTGTTTGTTTATTTGGATGATATGCTTATAATTTCTTGAGTCGTACATGGATCTATTAGAGAAAGTTGCCAAGTGCCGAAAGCAAGCCAACCTTAAAATAGGGCTATAAAAATAAAAATTTTGTTTTAAGGAATTGTGGTATTATGAGACCACGGCCCCTCTAACCAACCTGATAAAAATGGACAAGAAGTTCGTGATAAGTAAGGAGGTTTTGGACAGCTTCCATAATGCCAAGTATGCATTAACACTTGATCCAGTTCTGTCCATTCAGATTTTAAAATTGGAGAAAGGAGAGAGAAAAAAGAATAAAAAAACAAGAAAAACGTTAGCGGGAGCAAATCGAGATGTACAGGAGTCAGAATGAAATTTTACCAACGAGTAAAACATCAAACCGAAGGCTTTGGTGCAGGCACAACCTCCTGTAGAGATGAATATGGAAACCTGGTGACAGATCTGAAGATCTGGAAGGAGCATTTTGAAAAGTTTCTGGTATCAAATAATGACGGTGAAGAAGATATCCCAGAACCAATAAGAGATGACGGTATAGAGTGTATACCACTTAGCCAAGATTAAGTCAGAACAGCAATCAATCGACTGAAGAATAATAAGAAGTTACCAGCCGAACTATTCAAGAGAGGTGATAAGATGTTGGTCAGGGGTATGCACGAGCTGATTAGTTCAATTTGGCTAGAGGAATGCATGTCAATGATTGGAATCTCTTATGGATTGATCTTATTAAGATTATGAATTGTTTCTTTAATGTTAATGGCTAGTGAATCTGTTTTTAAGTATAATAATTATACTAACTTGTTTTTATAGAGGAATGCATGTCCAAAAAGGAGACAAGACGCATATAAAGTGCTATCCAGCGTGCTGTGCGAACGACTGAAGCCAATGGCCACTGACATTATTTCGACGCCTCCGAACCATAGTATGCTAAGCCGACTTAGTATGTTTTAAAGTTCTTTACGTTTTTAGATACTACGGTCCTTAATTTATATCCTCTGAAATTTTGGTAATCATCGGCCAATCCAAACCAAAGTTATAAGCAAAAATGTACTTAGCATGGCCCGTAAGATATATGAAACTTCCATACTTTGAGAGCTTCTACTGAAAAACTCACTTTTCAGACTTAGCATACTATGGTTCGGAGGCGTCGATTTGAACATACCAATGCGGCTTCAGGCTTGGCCAGATTTTCAATCCTCATCCTGGAAAAGACCCAGGAAAAACACATCGACACATTTCACCTATTTGTCGATTATAATACCGCATTCCATTTAGGCGTGTTTAAAGCCATGTCTGCGTTCGGCATTCCTGCAAAATAATTACGGCTATACAGCACAATTTTAACTGGCACAAGGTCAGCAGCTAAAGTCGGAAAGAACCTCTCGGAGTCTTTCAATACCGAACGAGGATTCAGACAAGGTGGCACTTTGTCGTGTATTCTTTTTAACATCCTGCTAGAAACGGCCAAACGAGAGACAAATGTGAACATACATGGCATAATTACTGAAGGTAGTCTCATTTTAGAATTTTATGACGACAATCCTTTTAAATTTGGAACTCATCTATCAATTTGAAATAATATGAAAAAAGAATTCCATAAAATTTAATGTATGTCGATTGGCATATTTTCAATAAATTAAACAAAATATATTTTCTAAAGCTGAACATTACTCTCAAAATTTAACCATGGTTGTTACACCTTATATTTATAAGTTTTAGAGGAAGGTATGACTTAGCAATTTGTGCCACTGAGCACATGAAATGCGTACATTTCGAAGGAAGATATTTTCACCAAATATATTGGAATTGAAAATATATGACTTCATGAGACTGCCTTGTATAATTACGACATGGGTCGTAATTAAGGTAAAAAATCATTTTTATTTCAATTAAATTTGAATACATTTCAATTTAATTTGAAGATATTTAACATTTTATTCAAAACAATACCAAAAATATGTATTTTAATTTGATAAAACAAGCCACCTTGAGAAGCAACTTTTTTATCAGCTGGTAACTATGCCCTACCTTGTAATAGTTATTATACCATGGTATGTACCATAAATCGTTTATCAATACATTTTAAACACACGCGTGTTTATTTACCACCTGATAGACTACACCTACACTTTTCAAAACCCGTAACGCATGTCCACATCATAAACCATATCGGAGGTGTATTAATTGTTTTATGAGAATCGTCTATATGCCGTCTGGGTTTTTGTTCTTATCTTAAGTTCAATGTTGTTTCTTAACGTAACTTCCTCCAAATAAAATAACACTTCGATAAGGCTTATTATTTCAATCTCATGTGGTGGTATATATATATGTTAGGAACATATCGACTAATTCTGTAATACTGAACAAAAATCTTTTTATATAAAGAAGCACGCAAGGTTTGGATAGTTAAATTGACAATAAATAAGAAAATTCACAATAAATAAGAATCTATTTCGTCGGTAGATATTCCACAAATTTTAAAATAATGTCTTTAATATTCGTAATTATTTAAATTTAAACCATATGTATTGCTTTGCATGTCCCTATGTGGGTTAATGCTTGCTTATTACCATTCATGTGTTGCATACTTTAGGGGTTTTTAGTAAATGAGGCGTTTTGTGCTGTGTTCAATTTGTACAATGCCCGTATTAACTAAACACGTCTAACTGTGACGTTGAAGAACGTTAAAAGATATTTATATTATAAATTCAATTTATTAAATTAATTTTAATTAAAAAATAAATATATTCTTTAATTTCTCTGCAAATGGTTTCAATATTTAATATAGAGTAAGTTCGGGTAAAGTGATATATGCGGGTAATACGGTGCAGCAGAGTTTTTCCTAAACTAAGAGCATGGTAATAACGGTTCCAATCCCATCATGGCATATTTATACAAGATAGTCTCATGCAGTCATATGTTTCCAATTTTTTCATAAATTTACCTTTGACAGTATTCAGCTCTCAAAATTTAAATTAAAAGATCTTCCTTCGCAATGTACTCATATCATGTGTTCAGTGGCAAAAATTGCTAAATAATTGATATTTATAAATATTTTGAAGTTCTCTGCCTCTAAAACTTGTAAATATAAGATGTAACGCACATGGTTAAATCTTGAGAACAATGTTCAGCTTTAGAAAATATTTTTCTTTTTAATATATAGAAAATAGGCCAATCGACATACATAAATTTTTAGCAATATATTACAACTATCGATGCTGTTTATACCCTTCACTTTTCACAAACTAATATTATAACCACGGATGTATATTGTTGAAAGATGGGACTTATTTCTTTATATACTGATATCTTCTCCAAAAAGGGTCAACGTTTTTATTAATATTTGTACATCTCTTATGAAGCGAACGGAATATCCAATTTGGCTTTTTATATCGTAGAAAAATAAAGGAGAACGGCTTCCAAAATCAAGTTTGACTCTGTTATTCCTTTATAAATTGGCATTTCATGCGGAGCCAACATAACAGGTCAGGCCAGAATCCTCGTATGTGCTTCCCATTTAGGTTAGGTTAGGGATGTCTTTCCTGCTTTTTTCCTTTTTATGTGTAAATTCAAACTTATTTTGATTCGTCTACTTCGTTTTTAAGGTCCAAGGGTATCTGACATATTCTAGGAACAGTTTTATTGGCGATTTTACTTCTCTGTGCGACTTTTTGTGCAACTTGCAGTGACCTGTTATGATCCCCACAATGATTTTCATCTATCTCTCATCTATGTGCCAGCAGCGAAGAAGTTCTTTTGCGAGAGAATTCAGGCCAGATAGATTTTGAGATTCTGCAACCAGGTTCTCTCGACCATCTGTCGCCGATTACCTTCAATGTCACTATGTCCTCTAACCCAACATAAGCTAACTATCTGTCATATATTATTCAGAGCGGACTTGCAATCATAAACTGCTTTTGAGTTTATAGTACGCGACTTCACCGCTTTAAGAGCCGCATGACTATCGACATATATAGTCACGGCAGTAAGTGATTTTACTATCTCGGCTGTTATCGTGATTGCAAGGATTTCTGCTTGAAAAACGCTACAAAGATTTTTTAGTTTATATGAGTTGTATGTTCCTAATTCCCTACAGTAAACGCCTGCACAGTGCCTTCCTTCATCTTTGACCCGTCTGTAAAAAATGACAGACCTGGCAGAGGTAAGGAGCCGCTAGTCTAGGATTCCCTACTAGGAAACTCTTCTTTGATGTCATTAAAGTCTCTGTGAGAGGGAACATAGTCACTAATATGACTATTCCCCCTCAAGAGGTCACAACAAGGCGTTATGTTTAGGATACTAGCGTGACCATAGTTCAGCGATTTCCAGCCATCCGTTTCCCGGAGCCTCAGAGCACATATGGCCGCCTAGAATTTAATCAAAATGTCCAGTGGTTGGAGATTCAAGATCGCATTCAAAGATGCCTGTGGTGTACTTCTTAGCGCTCCGGTGATCAGGATTGAAGCCTCAAAATTCCTATTCCACGTTAGTTTGCGGTCAAGGTTAGTGCCAAGGTATTTTGCTTCTTCAGAAAGGGTTAGAGTCACTCCTCCCAGTGATGGCAGGCGGAAACTAGGAGTCTTACATTTCCTAGTGAAGAGCACCAATTCTGTCTTAGTGGGGCTTACACGAGGATCTTTGGCGTATGCCCAGTTAAACAGAGTTGAAAGGGCACTCTCCAAAATATCTGAAATTGTCATTAGAAATTTACCACCAACCAGCAAGACTACATCATCGGCATAGGCTACAACCTTTATTTATCACCAGAAGTCATAGAATAGGAGATAATACTTCTCCTTGTGGTGTGCCTCTGTTGACAGATTTCCTCACGGAACTCTCTCCTAAGGATGAGTTGATAATTCTGCTTTTCAGCATTCTATCAATCCAGTCCGTTAGAAGTGAGGGGATACCTGAGCTTACGAGTGCAGAATGGATGGCTTCTAGCTTCACATTGTTAAAAGCTCCCTCAATGTCGAGGAATGCTTCCAAAGTGTAGCCAGAGGATTCCATATTCTTCTCGATGCATCCAACCATCTCATGTAAGGCTGCATCCACCGATTTGCCTTTAATGTATGCAAATATCCAATCCAAATTATGTCTTTGTTAAATAAACTTTAATATTCCCTTCTACAGTTTTCAATAAATTCCAACATATCGCAATATACATATATACATTTTATTTTGTGGTTCAATTTATTACAAAAACCTAAAAATTAGTTTCGAATATTTGATTAAAACGCAACAAAGTTTTTTGTTCTATGTTTTATCGTTTTATTTGTCAAATAAAAAACTCGTCAAAATTCATAGATATGTTTTTTTTTTTAGAAAAAAAAGGAATAAAATAAAATAATTATAAGAAAATATCATATAGAATGTAGTATATATTACATACATACAATTTTCTGTACACAATACATTTGCTGTTTTTTTCTTTTTTGAGTGAGGTACTGTTGAGGAGAACCAATGGAACATACAAACACATGTATGTCCATTGTTATTCACAGAGGGAGATAGAAAATAAAAACAAGGTGAAATAATTCAGAAAAAAGAAATCCATTAAGGATTTTTTAAAGAAATAAATTTCAATTTGAAACTCAAAGGTGAAAGTTTCGTAAACTCACAATACTCAAAAAATCAAAAATATACAAATGTCTGCACAAATAATAAGATAAAGAGAGCTTCACTTAATACTAGGTACTTGTAGTGGTTTTCAACGTTAGGGCGGTAGGAGTACGATTAGTAATATATGTATATGTATAACTAAATACTAAGTTTTTTAAAAACTAGGGTGATCCTTAATTAATTAAATAGTTATTAAGCGGAGCAGGAGGGCGGGAATTAACAATGAGATTGTAAACTAAAACAAATTAGTTCAACAATATTGTTAAATTTGCTCTTCACAGACAGGATCAGCGAAATGTGGGTTTATTGTTGTCAGTGTTGATTTGAAGAGCAGCCACACTTTTAGTGGACTCCATTGGCGACACCATTTGTATGACCATTCAATTCAACTTTGCCATTGGCAATGGCTTTGGCACAGCCAGCGGTTTTTAGTTTCTTGGTGGGTGGTTCATTAGTAATGCTGGTGAAATCGAACTGTAAGGGGAGAAGAAGGAGACATTAAATTAATGTTAAAGTCGAAAGATTTAGTCGATTTATTTCTATTTTAAAATTCCCAAAAATTCAAATTATAATTCAATTTTTTAAAATAAATTTAAAAATATGAATTTCTTAATTAAAGATCTTATATTTAATTTCAAAACTTTCGGAATTCAAAACAACAAAATATACTTACTCTCTGTTCCAATGTCATGTGCGAGTTGGGTGCCAAACCAATGCAACCGCGCAAAATATTTTCAATGGCAGCACGTTGACGGAACAATGAATTCACGACCTGAGAACCACGTGGCACCAGGGGAGCCTTGCACAAATAACTCAACAACGACAAGACAGGTTTGAATGGCACCCAATTGGAGGCGGGATTGCTGTTATCCTTAATGGTTATACGTTGACAGAATTCACCCAAAATAACCAAATCCAAAATCAAAGGTGAAGCCAACAAAGAATCTTCACAGGTATTGTGTATGACCAAAGTGTTGTGGCCACCCATCATAATTTCCGAAGTGTATTCATCCATGGCACGTTTGCTGTCGCCGACATAGGGTACATATTTGATGACCACAACATGATCGGGATGTTCTTTGGGTCCATACAAGACGCTGTTCGATTCGACCATGTCATCAACAACATTGCTCTTGGAGATCTGTTCGAGGAGAGGGAGAGAGTTACAAAATTAAATACCATAAGAAAGAAAACTTCACATGAAACACTTACTTCCTTGGAACGGAATTGTTGGGGAGCCGACAAATTCTTGCCATCATTGTTACCCAAATGATTGTAACTGACAATGGACACCGGCTTAATACCAGCACCCACCAGAAAATCAACCAAAACCGATTTCAATTTAGTTTGACCCGATTTGAAATCATCACCAGCAATGAAGACCCCTTGTGTTCGGCCAATTCAATTAGACCAGGTACAAAGGTGTTTTGTGGCGAACCATTAATGTAGGTGCAACCCTCAGCAATACTGGCCATGGCAAAAATGGTCGAGGGTGAAATTTCCGATTTGTTGGCCTTCAATGAAGCTTCCAATTCCTGCATGGTCATATTCAAACCAGGCTTGACATCACTGAAACGTTCAGTATTGGCGGTCCACAAAACAATGACCGAATCCAAATTCTTGCTGGCCTTAAAATCTTGTATGTCACGACGAATTTGTTCAAATTGTTCATATTTCGTGCCCTTAATCAAATTATCAGCACGATCCGATTGATTGGCAGCAATAAAATCAGGATCATAAATTGATGGTCTGGGTTTCATTGCTTTCAAGTCGTCATACAATTGATCTTGCAATTGGACATCCAAAACTTGGGCCCTCTTCATGGCATCACCAATATTCATGGAACTAATATCCCAACCATCGACAACGATGTCGTCGGGATTGACCATAGGAACTAAATCTTTCATGGGTACATAGACATCTTTACCCTCCTCGTCGGAGCCAATGAGCACGGTGGAGGCCTGGGTAATGGAGCCAAACCAATTGGCCTTTTGGATGCCGGTACGTTTGCGCCATTGCAACTGGCGGCGATTAGCTTCAAGAGCAGCGGTCAAGGTGGAACCATTGTTGCCACCCCAACCGACCAACATCAAACCCAATTTGGGGACCCGACGATCGGTGCGGATTTTCAAGTTAGCAGATTCAGGGAAGACCTGTGAAGAGAGACGGAACAAATTCAAAATTATTATTATCTTAAATTCTGATAGTGACAGTGTGTCTAGAAGGAGTATACACATGGACAATTATTAACAAATTTAGAAAAAATTTTAAATAATTTTTCTAATCTTCCTCCTGAGGCGTAGATTTTTTAAATAATTTTTTTAACCCTCCTCTCCTAAGGCGAAGATTTTTTAAATCATTTTTTCTATTTTTTCCCCTTTTTAACCTTAATGGAGCCCACAGTGTATATACCGTAAGGAAGCATTTCAAATATGTGTATACAATAAATTTATTATCTATACATAATTATTTTTTTTTATTTATTCAATATATTTTTAGAAATATCATGCCATACAAAAAATAATAATGGATGGCATACCAACTAGCTGTTATCTATGTAGGGAATCTAATCACCCACTAAATTACTATTCTACTGGTGTCCTAAAGAGGGGTGTGATGGGAATTCTTATCTTCTTCTATCTTAAATATATAAAAAAAATAAATCTAATATTGATATGATATAAAATATATTCGAAAAAAAATGGGAAAATTTTTTCCACCATGAATTGCAATAACTTTTTTTTTGCTGAGTTCTTTTTTATATGAATTGTTCTGGCCATAATGAATAATGCAAACTACAAATTTTGTTTAAATATTAACAAATAAAATTTGCAAATTTGGCATTAATTTATTGTTGTTGTTGCCATCAACACTATTTATGTATTCCCGCCACTTCTTCGGTTGAGAGGTGGAATTGCTGAAAAAAATGGTTTAAAAATTTACTCGTGTGCCGGGGAACAAATATTGTCTGCTATTTTGTTTTGGTATTCACAACAGGTGTGTCTATATCTATGATCGGCAAATATCATTAGAATATTTGAAACATTTGTTTTTATTCTTCTATGTGATCTTTGGAATATAGTAGTTGTTTTTTTCTTTAAACGCTTGGAAACCAATATGATCATTCAAAATTTATAACATGTTACGCTGACTTCTGATCTGTAGGAATCTGATTGGACAATGGATTTTTTTTGTTTGATTGCCGGTAGCTACTGCCACCAGCCGGCCAATTTATTATGTACATATTAAATGATCAATTAGTTGTCTTTATTATATATCTCAAAAAAAACTATAACAACAACAATGAATCCGAAAAATAATATTACATATTCAATTTCTTTACACATTAAAGTTTAATGAACCGGCTGATGGATGACAAGCAAAAAGAAAAAAAATTCCAAACGCACGCACTTTTACAAAACTATAAATAGGGAGAATTAATTGGAATTCGTTTAACCCAATTTTTTGAAAGATGAGCAGAAATGAAAGTGTTGTTGTTATTTGCAAATTTGGAAAAATACAATATTTATGCCACATTCAAATGATATGAACAGTTTTGAATTTACGGGAATAAATGCGATTTTTTTATTAAAGAAAAATTGTGGACTTGCGATTGAATGAAAGGGGATCGCTATCACCACACACATTAGGAAGGTAAGTCTTAGCACTCTCCAGACTGCTCGAAGTGAGAATATATAAAACCTAACAAGCCTAGTAAAGACTTGCCCCAAGTAGAATGTCCAAATACTTTTGGGTTGCACCGGCCCTTATATCTCGGATACACAAAAAAATTCCTGAGACTGATCTGTTGCTTCCAAATCTAAAATTCCAACAATTGGATATAACGAAAGTTCGGTATATTTTTTATTGCAAAAATTCTAATCATATTGTGTTATCATTTTTAATATATAGGCTATTGTTATTATTAACATAATCGACGTGGTGAGTTAACAATTAATAACCTTTTTTAGATAACATTTATTTTATAATAATGTGTCAGATTTATAATAATAAATAAATGCTACGTGGGTGTTTAACACCACTTCAAATTGTTATCATTATAAAAAATATATAGTGAATAGTAGGAACCCAAAAAACTTCAATCATTTAGTCACTTGAGGTCTTCAATGTACTACAACAAATATAATTTATTATCTTGATATTTATGTATTCCAATCAAATTTGTTGACCTAATTAAAAAGACACGCGGGTGTTGTCAGGACAACACGCCACTCTTTATGGGCTTATCTGTGAAGAATACAGTTTTGTTAACCTTAAAATACACCTTATAGGAGTAGAATTTAATCTAGAGATCTTTTCACCCTAGGTAAGATTTTCGTTTGAATACAATATCGTTTCGTTTGAATACAATACATTAGAATACAATATATGATAAATCTTTACTCTATTAATAATTATTGTTTGATCAAATTTTTAAGACAATAATTTGTTCTACAATTTATTATAACGGTTTCTTAGCCCTAAATTTCTATTTTCTGACAAAAATTACAACAAAATTCGTAAATGTGTATCTAATTTGCTTAGCTATTTGTACGAAATCTTTTCGCAATATTTTCATATGAAATCTAATAATAACAAAGAACAATATTGTTTATTCAAATATCGAATTGAATTTGTTTTGTTTAGACATACCTATATGCACAAACAGTTGTAAATATATGTACAGTATGGTACAAAATATTTTCAATTATGCAGAAATTTAATTCTGAGGATCTATATTTGTTCTACATAACCGAGAGCAAGAGTCGACATTTAGATTTTCGCCTTTGACTAGAAAGTCGACTTTTCGATCTATCGATTTTGTCAAATTGTTCTAAAATGTGTAATTTGTGGGCAATTCAGGCTTTGTGATAATAAACCAAGTTTTTATAAAGAAAATCAAATGTTGCTATTTCTAAGACGACTTTACGATTTCCTCAAAGATCAAAAGTCGAATTAGATTTTTAGACTTTTCAATACAAAAAGTCGATTAGTCGAAAATTGATATACTTATACTTAGGTGTCCATCGCTAATTAGCAAAAGACAAAGACAGTTTGGCAAATATGAAATTGATAATCTAGCTGGCTAAAATAACCAAATTTCTACACTCTTTAAACTTCCTCCATCTCTCCTTTTTTTCCACATTCCTTTACTTCTTTCTTTTGAGGTACCCAGAATGAGAACGATGGACAAATGGCTCAGAGTGATCGGCTGCAAATGGCAGACGTACATCGTATTTTAAGAATGGGAAATTAATACACTCATAAAATTAAAATTATCAAAATTAAGCCAGGACGTTTTTCTCGAATTTGTACATTTAATTGATCCAAAAGTTGCAATAGTACTCGGAATTTATGGTTTTACACTTTTGCAGATATGCAATCAATAAAATACCTTTGAAGTCCCAAAAACCCGTTGCCATAATCTTACCTGCCAATTAAATTGTTTTTACCTTCTTTGGAGCACTTACTCCAGGTTCAGTCCATTGTTTGGATTGTTTCTAATTTTTCCATTGTGAAAAAATTGCGGATGCGTCTTTTTTGAACACCTGTTTCTATATGAAGGAAAACAATTTTACATGTGTTCATAACAGAGATGAAAATTTCAAAAACACTTAACTTGTTTCTGTTTATACCGTGCTTTTTGTGCTAGGCCATGAATTTTCCGAACTGCCCTCGTATATAGTAATTTGGTTTTTTGAGTTACCCTACCAGAAATTATCAATATTGGCTAAGTTTCCAAGTAACTCCTTTATAATGACACCTCCATTATTCGGTATTTTGGGCATGTGTTTTAACAGAATTGGCTGAGTTTTGATTTTTGAGGTTCTCATGGGGTGTTAAATCTTCCCACCAAAAATTATTAATATATGTTCACATTTTGGCAAAGCTACCGTATAACGGTACCGATTGTTATTTTATTATAAAAGGTTCTTCGATGGTGACATCCATATATAAAAAATTATCAATAAAGATCAAGGGTTTCACATAGCCCCATATGTAATTTGAACCCGAACGTCGATATTTTAAAAGTTTTATCTGCATTTCCCCATTCTAGTGGCTATAACTTGTCGTTTGTCTTTAATCGAACTGACATTCTGTACTTGAAAACAGTACTGTAATTTGTAAGTACAATCGGCCGTCTTAACATGAAATGAAATTAGTGATATTAAATAAACATAAATCATTTAATAAAAAAGTATAATTACCTCAACAAATGTAATGTCACCAAGTAAGCATCATATTTTTAACCATTACCCCATCTATTTCCTTCTACTCAGCTATTGCAAATTGTATCCTATCATTTGTACCACACTGTATATGTCCCCCGTATGTAAACAATATATCACACCACACGTCATATTTTATATGCATACCCAGATATGCATACATTCTCAGAAATAACGTAATCTTCTTCTTATATGGCTTTAAAATATTTTTTTCTTCCGATTTTCCATTTCTCCTCCCCTTTCAATATGAAATTGAAATGCATTAATAGTAGCATTTCTATTTTAATGGCTATTTACACATTGACGTCTGTGTTCTTATAAGTACTCTCTAACAACAAGTGAAAACAACTGTAGCAAAACAAAAACAACAACAACAAATACAAGGAGAAACAAAAATAGCATAAGCAAGACGCCATTACCGACAGTTAACACAGAAAAAAGCCGTCAACAACCCAGACCTAGTAACCGCTTATGGAATTATTATGTAACCTTGAACGTGAACTACAAAAATAACATAAATATCAACAGCAGAAGCAACACAACATAGAGAGTTGTCTAATTTCATTCCAATGAGAGAATACACACAACGCACAACAACAACAAAAAGGGGGGCCGCCGGCAAGTGGGTGATGAGAACCATATGATTTGAGTCTCTCATTGTTTACATTTGCTGTAAAACGGCGAGGGGATAGAGAGAGAGAGAGCGAGAAAGGAACACTCACGCGTGTTCCAATTAGTATATGTGCCGCCGTTGAGTACAATTACTGTAAAGCACCTTTTACAACGCATGTCCGTTACTGTAGCGTAAACGTAAGTGGGAATGTTTGGAGGGAATGATTTGTGTTAAAAAGTTAAAGGTATTGTGTTGTTGTTGATTGCAATGGAAATCGATTTTAGTGTGGGGAATACTTGTGTATTCCCGGTTTTTATTATATGTACTTTTTCTCTAGAAAGGTCTATGTCAATGGCAAAAAGAGGGCAACATTGTAACAAGTTGATTATCAACTAGATTCGTCTAGATGGAATATGAATGTACACACACAGTAGAGGCGGAACTATATATCCACCTTTCATTGAATTATCTGTTTAGCCGCGGTCAAGTTCACTTGGTAAATAAATAAATAATAAATTTTTGGGGATGAAATGATGCTTCAGCTGAAATCCTTTTGACGACGTTTCGAATATTGTAGAACATTCCATGTCATGATGAATAGATGGAATTTGTATTATTTTGGGATTAAAAACAACAAAAGCAACATATGTACATAGTTTTATGGAATCTTTTAACAGAAAACAAAACAAAAAACAACCCCGAAAATTAAAAAAATTCCAGAGTTTTCGAATCAGCTGTTATACATATGTATGTTGGAATTTAATGTCCTAACAATGTTTAGAATGGGAAAGGACATATTGGAAAAATCCACAGGTTCGAGAAATTTCCTTATATCTACATCAAATGTTTTGAAAATGTAAACAATGAGGATATTTACATGCATACATATCTAATGTTTAGAATACTGTTAGCTTTTATTGGACGGGGTTTTAAAGATATACCAAATTTACAGTCTTAAACGGCATATAGGGTAAGTGCACGGCATATAGGGTAAGTCGGCACTAAGAATTTTCGCATTTTAAACGTTTCACCATCCCGATAGCATTTTTTTCACTATATTGTATTTAGGTTCAAATATTTCCAAATTTTCTTTACTCCCCGATGCAATTTTTTTTTTAATTAATTTGAATTAATGTAGATTAAATTGATAATTAGGTAAAATAGTGCCTTTGTGTCAATAGTCGGCACTTTTTTTCCAATTGTCGGCATGTCCTATTTTAGTTAAACAAAAATTGTTTATTTAATTAATTTTTCTGCTATATTCATAAATTATTATTATCGGACGTTTCCATCAGAGTTGTATTAAAAAAAATATATAAAATAATTTTTTTTATTAACATATTACAATTATAAAACATGGTGCCGACTTCGGGAACCTTTAATCCAATTCTCGGCATTGCTAAATAATGCATTTCAAATGTTAAAAGAATTTAACTTTAAAACCATGTCTACCATTATAAAAAACAACACAAAACTATTTTTTTGTAAATTAATCGTTATTTAGAGCACTTATTTAACATTTTTCCAATTTTGAGCCAAAATGATCGAAAAGGTGCTTATTATTCACCCATATGCCGACTATTGGAAAATTTTAAAAATGTTTGTTCCTAAGGGCGGCATCGATAAAAATATCATAATTACAAATATTTTTAATGATTTTGAATTCTAAAGCATTCTCCTCTATGTTTTTTTACAATTGCGAAGAAGATCCTTGTGAAAAATATATAACTTTAATATATTTGAAAGTCTTTTGAAATCGACATGCCCACTAACTTCTTCTTAAGAAACATGAATTATCTCTAGTGTTAACAAACCGCATTGACCAAATGCCAAATTTTGACTGAATAAATGTACTTATCTCGATTAAATTTTATACAGAGGTAGGTTGCAGTGTTATTGAATATTATTCAAGATATTTTTCATATTTAGTTATAGGATTTTTTTAGTTATTTGAAGTTATATAAAACAGATGCCGACTATTGGTACCCTATATAAATTGAATATTTTTTATGTTTTAAACCTGAAATTGTTACTTCCTTTGCATTTCATCTTTGTGCATATGTATACAATTATAAAAAAAATAACTTTAATAAAGAAACATTTAGTTTTATATAAATTACTTATAAAATTGAAAAAGTTGTTATTTATTCATTGTGTAAACTCATTCATGACACACTGTTTGAATCATAATTTTTGAAAAAATTTCATTATTTTATGAGACATTATAAATTTCGCCATTTGTAAAAAAAAATTCTTATGAGAAAGATAAAGTATTTTTGGACCATTCCGAGATTTAATGGTTTAAAATTTTTCGGGAAAGATAAATCTTCTATTCGTTATTTAAAGTTCGAATACATGTTCTAAGTCCTGCAAGAATCTTCTATTATTCGAAATAGACTACAATTATTCCCTTCATATGTAAATTTGAAAAATTTAACCACTTTTTGTGTAGGGGAATTTTGTTATCCAACGTTTCCAGCCTCACTGTAGTTTCCATAATGTCTTCCTCGTCTGACAAGGGTGAGTCATCCGAGAGCTGATTCGGGATGCTCTCCTGACTAAGGCGGAATGAGCTGGTTTCCTCTAGTAAGTTGAGAAGATCCGACTGCCTCTCCAGGCTTTTAAATTCGGTTCCATAGATTGTGATGTTTGTGAGGGATTGAATCCTCTTACCATGACAAGAACTTGGCAGCTAAGTCTGAATAATACTGTCGGGACCCTGACTGCAAACCGAAAAAGAACGCTGATGGGCACGAGGTCGCATGACACCCCAGCGTTAGGGGGTTACTTTGAGAGGTAGTGACCCAAACATTTAAGGTTATTTAGGGGCGCCATTCTCGCATTGTCAGCTCAGGGATCATAGCACTCGGTCATTTCCTCCGAAACTCTCCCCCTGAGCCTGCTGATTTCCACGACTGTTTATTTGTTATTCACAGCTACCCTATGAATATGAATAGTATTGGGCTTCCCACTATCCGCAACCTGTGGACGCGTCCGTTAGCATTAATTTTTTAATGTATGCAAAAATCTACATTAGAATACACAGAATTAAAATCAATATACATTTTTCAAAGTGGATCTCCCATAGAAAAATTTGTGCGATGAAAATCTACGTATTATAGTAGATAATATCTACTGTATTGAAAAGGAGCATTTATTTTAATAGATGAAATTAGGAAGGACATAGAAAATTTGCTTGGTTTTCAAATCAATGTGGGATCTCTAAAACTTTTGTAGTCCAGTGCAAACTTTCGTTTACCCCTTTTACACATTTCTTCCAAAATTCTTGCTTAATTATCATTTATTTCATTTTTCTACATATCATCGTAAAAAAATAAATATTAAAGCTGACCGACTTTACGCCTCATAAACACCCTTCTGCTTGATATAAAGATTGGCGTTATGCCTAGGGTCTAGGCAAACATTGAAAAAATTTAATGTGAATTAGATCAATGAGTAATTTAATCGATGATTGATTGGATGTCTGCGATCTAATAAAACAAATAAATACAAATTTCACACATTTAAAAATCTAGATGGTTCCTTTTCAATATGATTTTTTGATACACACATATTTGGTGCAAGATTTTTTATTTAAAGCAAATACCCACTTTAATGTAACATCTTGGCTATTGCATCACTTCTTCTTTACAATAAAATTCCTTACAATAATTTTGTTTTTGCTTTTCTAAATATGACACTTATTAAAATTTTTATTAATTTCCTATTAGTAATTTTATTTGTATCTGAATTTTTTTCGAACTTACCTGAATTTTACCATTGGCCAAACGTTTGACATTTGATGTCTGATATGTGTAATCGGTTTCAATGTAATTTTCGGTGATTTGAACATTTGGCGAAACAACTTCCAAAGTTGTGGCATTAGCACTGTTGTTGTTGGCTTTCATTTTGTTTGGTTCTTCTTCGTTTTTTTAATCAAATGTTAATTAAATGTGTCAAAAAATTGGCTTTAATTGAGCAAAGATACACTTATTATATCACACCAAAGTTTTTTATTCTGTTCTCTATTTAAAACCACAGTCTTTGTGTTCAGGTAATTCTTACTTCTTTTTTTAAAGCTTTTCTTTTAAAAAAATTGCTTATCGTTTCACTTTGCAATTGACTTGTCAAATGTTTTGCTTATTTTTCCTTTTTTTCTATTCTTAATTTGTTGTAGACAAATTTCGTCCGCTTTTTTATTTTCTTCTTTGGCTAAAGAGCTGATGATGATGTGCACGGTTTCAATGCTTTTCAGCTAGTTGACTGCCTGGAAAGTATACACCAGTATTTATGCTTAGTCGAGGGCCAACTGAGTGTGCCTGTTGGATATTGAACAGAGAAATATAAAACCCACCACCAGGCAATATCACCAGTCCCCAACAAAACAGACACACGCACACATTAACATGATTCCCTTTGTCGTTGTTGCTGTTATTGTTGTTTTCCTCCCCCAAAACGAACTAAGGCGACAAATTCATTAACAGCCGAGCAATAACATTTCTCTCTCATGGCTAACAGTAGTAGTAGTTGTTGTTTTTGCTTTGTTGGCGCCCCAAAACAAAAGAAAACTAATTGCGTGACAATAGAGACAAAGACAGCCGAGCAATAACATTTCTCTCTCATGGCTAACAGTAGTAGTAGTTGTTGTTTTTGCTTTGTTGGCGCCCCAAAACAAAAGAAAACTAATTGCGTGAGAAAGAGAGCGGGTGTCATCCCCCGACTGTTGGAGTTGTGTACACAGAGAGATACAGTATGTTTGTGTGTAGCAATGAGTGTGTGCGTGGGTTCTCCCGCCCCAAAATTCAGAGAGTTTGTTTATGTCACATTTTAACAGAGCGAACACAATGCAAAAGCATTCATGTAACATTCCGGCCGGTAAATTTCAGTTATTCTGTTTCTTTTCGAAGGAATACTTTAAAAGGCAACTATTGTCTATTAAGTCAGTGATGTGGTTTTATTTTTTTTTATAAATTGGGGAGGTTACACTCAAAAAGAAAATTCTGGTACTTTATTTATTTGATTTTGTTATATGTACATACATAAATGTGTGTGATGCGTCATGTTGCATTTTGTGTCTGGTGGTTGGTGGTATATGGAGGAAAATTTTTGTGTAGCCTCATCAATGAATAAAAAACCAAGCTTCTGGAAATGTTTTGCAAAGCATTTGTGTGTGGTGTGTGTTTTTTATTATTACTGCTAGATATCTATGAACTTTCGTGATGTTTTTTGTTTTTTGATGGCCTTGTATGTTTCAACCCCTCGTTAACATGAAATATTAACGAAGAGTGATCTAGAAACTCGAGGAACATTAAATGTAGAGCCTGGCCATCAAAGAAACATCAGGAACAAAACGGATATTTGAAACGAGAATTTTTCAAAATAAAGTGGAACTCAAATATACTGCTATGAAGAAAAATAAATGGACTATCAAACGAAATCAAACATAGCAGGCTAATGACACTCAATACAAGTAATTTAATTGCTCCGGAGGTCGTGGGGTATAAAATGCCTGGAATACAACCAATTCTGAAATCGCCGATCCCAAATAGCCCAAAAAACCATCAGGAAAAATAGACAGTTGCGAAAAATAAAATCCCAGTAGTTCGAGTAACTGGTTATGAACTAGTTATTTTACTAATTACCTGTAACTACCACTAGTTACCACATCATCCAATTAGCTATTATAACGGTTTGGAAAATTGACAATATAAAAGTTATTTTGAATACATATTTTATATTTATTTCATAATTTATGTTGTACAATATATTGAGCTTAATCATATCTGATTTTTCACATCGTCATTTTGCTATTTCTTTTATTTTCGACTGTTTTTCACATCTGCCCTCTAAGAAATATTGAAGCATCTCAGAACTTACCTTAGAATCAGCATATGCATTTTGGAATTTTTATTTAAACGGCACTTCATCTTCAACATCGTGGATATATATTGCTTATATTTTTGTATAAAACACACTTTTTATTAAACTTTTGCTTTCACAATTCAAAAAATTATAAAAAGTCTGAAGAAAATGACAATTGTGTTTCTGTTTTGTTTTTTTTCGATTCATTACTTTTCGCATTACCAGTAACTACAGGAATAGAAAACGTTTTCAACCAACAAATGAAGTCAATAGTATATTTTGTGTTCCATTTGTGGATATAAATAACTAGAGAACATAGTAACTAGTTATATAACTATACATAATCAGACAATTGCCATTTATTGAACTACTGGGATACTAACAGCAAGTGAACTATTTATTTTGTTTAAAAAATATATTTCAAACGGAGGAACGTTTTATCGACAGATGAAAGTAAAATTGTGCTGTATGGGGAAAGGCTATTTTCAGGCGACCATCGAATGCAAAATATACGATCAAAACGATTAAACTTGTAATAATATGCGCATACTTTTCGTATTACGGGGTAGGGCCTATACATAATATTAAAACTATAATGGATCAAGATGCTTATGGCTCATGGGTCTTCACACAAAACAATGACCCCAAATATACAAGTAAGAAGGCCAAGAAATGGTTTGGGGACAATAATGTACACGTTATGCAATGCCCAGCGCAGACTTCAGGCCTTAACCCAATCGATAAATCATAAATTGACATAAAAGAGGAAGTAGCAATTGCCTACAAGCAACGAGTCGCTTTGGTATATTATCAAAGAGGCCTGGACAAAAATTCTGCTAAAGCGATGCCAAGATTTGGTTAAATCGATGCCCAGGCGTTGCGCAGCCTTAGTGGCCAATAATTTTTTTTTTATTTTTGTTTAATAAATAAAAAATGTGCCACGAGTTTTGTTCAATAAATAAAAAGGAGCCACGAGGAGCACAACAAGCTGATCTTAACGCAAAGCTGAACATAAGGCCTCTGGGACTCAGCATTAAGTGTTAGGCCGCGTGTAGTGCCCTAAGGCTGCATGAACAAAATCTTTGGCGAAGTCTCATCTCTTTCTATCCCCCCTTCACTTCTCTCCCCTTAGATCTCTTATTTTGTATTTGTTGATGATTACAATGCGCCTGACGGTCTCAGAGTGCTGCAGCCACATTGGTGACTGCACATTCCCAAACCTCACCTAAGGTTGGTGCTATTTTATTTATCGCAGCTGTATATTTTTTGGCTAACATCTGTTAAAAATATTTACAAAAAATACATTTAAGTTCTACCCTGTTTTATTCTAGAGCGCCTAGCTTCTTCAGTAACAAAGGCCTAACATCAAATACACAACAAAAGATTTATTAGCATGCCTACCTCAACGACCTTCATAAAATTGATATTGCCGATAACAATTCCACAACAAAAAGTTCAACAGAAATAAATCAGAAATTAGTCTCAATCAATTTGCACCAAAAATCATAGCACGAAAAAATCGCGAGTGGATTCAATGTTTGACCGAGATATTGAGTTCGAAGATAAAAATGACTTTTTTAAAAGAAAACTTTGTTAAAATGTGAAAAATGTTAGACTTCTGAATTCCTAAAAATTTTTGGAGGAGTGTTTCAAGCTTCGCCAACAATTATTTTCGTGAAAAAGTATTTTATCGAACATAAAAAAAATTATATTGAAGAAAAAATCGGAGCATCCATTCGCACAACATGTCCTAGCTACCGTAGTCCCTGCAGCTCGATTCGCATCTGACTATGTCAATCTCCGTGTAACTTGCGATTTATTCGACGCCATAGATCTTCCGGAGAATTTTTCTCTCAAACACTCCATGAGCTGCATCATCTGCTTGCATACCCATGCTTCAGATTCATATAACAGCACTGGTAGTATCAGCGTCTTGTAGAGTGCGAGTTTGGTCTGGCGGGAGGTGGCCTTGTTTTTTAAACTGCTTACTTAGACCATAGTAGAATCCGGATTTCAATGTTGATGTTATTCGTTTTATTAATGACAGTATCAGGGCTTATAAAATCTTCTCAAGTTCCACAGTAGGTCCGAGTCTAGTGGACGTCTTGCGCGTTGATGCCATCAGCTTGGTCTTCTTGCCATTTTCTGTCAGGCCCACTTTTGCAGACTCCTTCTCAATTTGTTCAAAGGTGGCTGTTACCGCTCGCAATTGAGCTCGAAGATAAAAATGATTTTTTTTTAAAGAAAAGTTTGTTAAAATGTGAAAAATGTTAGATTTCCGAATTCCTAAAAATTTTTGGAGGAGTGTTTAAAGCTTCGCCAACAATTATTTTCGCGAAAAAGAATTTTATCGAACTTAAAAAAATTATATTGAAGAAAAAATCGGAGCATCCATTCGCACAACATGTCCTAGCTACCGTAGTCCCTGCAGCTCGATTCGCATCTGACTATGTCAATCTCCGTGTATAGATGGTATAACTTGCGATTTATTCGACGCCATAGATCTTCCGGAGAATTTTTCTCTCAAAGACTCCATGAGCTGTATCATATTCTTGCGTACCCATGCTTCAGATTCATATAACAGCACTGGTAGTATCAGCGTCTTGTAGAGTGCGAGTTTGGTCTGGCGGGAGGTGGCCTTGTTTCTAAACTGCTTACTTAGACCATAGTAGAATCCGGATTTCAAAGCTGATGTTATTCGTTTTATTAATGACAGTATCAGGGCTTATAAAATCTTCTCAAGTTCCACAGTAGGTCCGAGTCTAGTGGACGTCTTGCGCGTTGATGCCATCAGCTTGGTCTTCTTGCCATTTACTGTCAGGCCCACTTTGGCAGACTCCTTCTCAATTTGTTCAAAGGTGGATGTTACCGCTCGCAATGTTCAACCTATTATGTCGATGTCATCGGCGTAGGCGAGTCACATATCCTTTTTTGTTGTACAGAGTGCCATTTGTTAAAAAGATCACACGACAAACTGTCACCTTGTCTGAATCCTCGTTCAGTATTAAGGGCTCCGAGAGGTCATATCCGATTTATTTTGCTGACCTTGTACCACTTAAAGTAATCCTGCATAGCCGTATTAATTTGTTTTAGAATGCCGAAAGCAAACCACCCGTATTGTCTAGTGGTTAGAATATCCGGCTTGAAGGACCATGAACAAATTGCAGTTCTTTATGGGTTTGTGTAGCTGCGATTCCGCTGGAGATAAATAAGTAGAGAGCGATAAATAACACACCAAATATCCCAACAGTGCTGAGTGGACTGTGTATTAGAGAGTTTAGGTTGACAGTAGGTTGGATAGCACTTTACATGCGATGGGAAGGAGACTAATTCCTCTATAGTTTTTTTTTTTTTTGCACGGGACACAGGATGCCAAGTTTTCAATCATTGGCCATACATTCCTCCAGCCAACTATAACTATAAATCCGCAGCAATATTAATGTCTCGTTTCCCGGAAAGTTCTCAAGCAATAATCGAATTTTTAAATGTCTAGAACATATTCTATGATTCATAAAACTATCTCTACCAGCCTACAAAACTAATTTTTATGTTGATTCATTCAAAAATTCTTGTTCGTGACAAACATTTCTGTCCCCGCATCCACATCGCTAGCTTGACATTCGTTGTCAAATGGCAATTAACCGCCGTGAAGGAGCACCACAGTCAAAGACTGTCTTCTTGCAAATTCTAGAATATCGTTAACTGTTTGTTGTTTTTCGAACAATTTATTATTGCCTAAAACTTTCCATAGCAATCCAATATGTTGTTCTTGTTGCTGTGGTGTTGTTGTTTATCGTTTATATACAACAATGATATGAGTTGCATCATTGTAATTGAAGACCATCGAGTACTTTTCCTCACTATGCAATAGAGCGCACATTTTTTTCGTGTGTACGCACTTTTAAAAATTTTGCGAATAAAAAAATATCAACAACAACAACAAATGGTTGTTTTGTTGATATGGATTTTTCCATTCCGATGCCATGATCAAAAGGTTGCAATTTTTTTGTGCACACCCGATGGAAAATTGTGTGCTGTAGATGATTTGAGAATCACAATGGAAGTTGTGATTAGGAGTGAAGTATCAGTCAAGTAAGTATGGGAGGACATTATCAGATTTTAATTTTATAAGTGCCCCGAATTAACAATCTTTGTAATATGATTGATGTATTGTAAAATATTTGATATATCGACGCCTCCGAACCATAGCATGCTAAGCACGTTTTAAAGTTCTTTTCGTTTTTAGATACTACGGTCCTTAATTTAAATTCACTGTCCTTAATTTAAATTTTGGTAATCATCGGCCTATCATCTACTGAAAAACTATCTTTTCAATAATAGTTTATTTTTTTTTAAATTTACAACCGATTGCCCCCTTTCTAAAGTTTTACGTAATCCCTGACAGGAAGAGCGTCTGCACGTTCTAATGATAAGCCTTTTGAACGGAAATCAATCTCAATTTCCAGCCTATTTTATCGTGCAAAAATTATTGCAATTCATGTAGCATGATCGTAGTCATGGAAGTCATCTGTATAAAGCTATATATTTATGACTATCGAACTTTTCTAAATTCAAGGTTGTGGGTCATTGTACGTCATCACGATACACTGAGAGAAATTTATTTTACATGGATTTTAATGTTCTTATTTCATTTGTAGGAATTCAAAGAAATCATTCCTGATCATTGTTCAGATGATCCTACAGTCTCCTAATCCTCTCATCAACAGCTACTGTTGAGAGAGCAGTTATTTAAACTTACCCCAAACCTCTTCTAATTCCATATGAAATTTCCTGTTCATTCACCCAATCTTAGAAAAATCTAAACCGGTAGATGGATAAGAAACACGCGGGTATTTCGCAAAACTATGAGATATAAGAGGAAGCTGGAACACATGCACTATTTTATATTTACCCATTCTATATGTCGACTTCAGGACGATAAGTATACATACCCATCCCAGGCCAATAGCCATGGGGTAAACCCCACGAAGACAGAATTGGTTCTCTTTACTATGAAACTTAGGATCGCAAAATTCCGACTGCCATCTTCGGTTGGAGTACCCCTTTCCTGCACGCCAGACCGACGCGCCACTAGTCTGTGCCGTCTGTAAGCCAGGACTGGACAGCGACACAGGAGATGATCAATTGTCTCCGTCTCCTCCTCGTCAACGCAGAGTCTACAGTAATAAGTAGGATCATGGTACGATTTACTGGTAAAGGCCCTGATATTACTCTTATTTCAGCTTTTCTGAGATTCAAAAGTGAGTGTGTCCTTTTAGAGCACAGTCAGAGTCGGCTAAATAGATCCTGAAACATTGCACCCAGGTTCGTTATGCCAAAGTTCATAGACTCTTTCGTCGAAGAACGCCTCAAAGCTCCGATAAAGATGACATATGGGTGGTTTGATTGAGCCATCAGTTACTAGATCTGTAGATTGAGATCGTCTAGCTAATTCGTCTGCTCTTTCATTGCTCATGATATCACGGTGTCCTGGTACCCAATATAGCCGATTGCTGTAAGTTCTTCCAAAACTGTTCTACACTTGACGACGGCCTCAGATTTGATGTAACAGGATTGACTATCCACATAGATAGTCACCGGTTTACCGGTTCTCTGCATCCAGACTTTCTATCAATTCCGTTGCCTTCCAAATCGCGAAGACTTCTGCTTAGAAAACACTACAGTTGCTATCCAGCCAGTAGGTTAACTCAAGGCCTAGCCTTCACAGTAGACGCCAGCCCCTGTACCTTCTTCCATCTTGGATCCGTCTGTATACTTCTACATCGTCAAATCTTCGCCAAAGATTTTGTTCATGCAAACCACCCGTATTGTCTAGTGTTAGAATATCCGGCTTGAAGGACCATGAAAAAATTGCAGTTCTTTATGGGTTTGTGTAGCTGCGATTCCGCTGGAGGTAAAGTAGTAGAGAGCGATAAATAACACACCAAATATCCCAACAGTGCTGAGTGGACTGTGTATTAGAGAGTTTAGGTTGACAGTAGGCCTTAGGGCAGCCTTGGGCAGAAGACATCGTTTCTTTGGCAATTATGAAATTTATACTCTAGCAATTTCGCCGGAAGACACCAACAATTCTGGACGTGGCTAAATTAACCTACATTTCTACATTCTAAACTTAAACTTTTTACCAGTGTATTTTTATTTCGCTACGATGCATCAATGAAAGTAATTTTGCAATTAAATCCATAATATGAATTAATAGTAGTTTTACTCCTACGCTTGCTATATAATAGCCCATTTGAAGCTTTATAAGTAATTTACATATATTTAAATACATATATACATATATGTGTTTGTATAGTACTCAATACAGTTCCAGTGCATTAATCCGTATTGGATAGACGGCATGCGACTGGCACGTTTTAACAATCAATAAACCATGTGAATTTTTATCAGTTACTGGTCACAAAAGTTTTTTTTCCCTAGCTTGGATATACATGCATATATATATATAAAACAATGTATGTGTATTATATTAAATGATGCACACTTTTGCTAAGTAACTTTTAAAATTGTCATGTACATTTTATTGTTGGTTAATAATAGTAGAAAATTTTATTCTCATGTGAATATTTTAAATACTCTGGAAACTGTAATTTATTCGGAAGCTATATTTTTTAAATAGCTGTTAAAAATTTTCATTTATTTTTAGTTTAGTTTTTAAACAGAAAATTCAGAAAACAGACAAAAAAAGGTAAAATAAGTGATCAAAATTAAAAAAAAAAACTTCTTGCGATGCGGTACGAAGATCGACACAGGCAGACAAAAAGTAAGAAAGAACAAGAAAAAAGTGAGCGTAAGCAAATCGAGATGTACAGGAGTCAGAATGAAGTCCGGAAATTTTACCAACGGACTTCATTTTCCTGTAGAGATGAAGAAGGAAACCTGGTGACAGATACTGACAGCGTGTTGAGGATCTGGAAGGAGCATTTTGCAAAGCTTCTAGTATCAAATAATGGCGGCGAAGAAGATACCACAGAACCAATAAGAGATGACGGTATAGATTATATACCACCTAGCCAATGTGAGGTCAGAATGCTATCAATCGGCTGAAGAACAATAAAGCAGCAGATGCTGATGGATTACCAGCCGAACTATTCAAGCCCGGTGGTCAGATGCTGGTCAGAAGCATTGCACCAGCTGATTAATAAAATTTGGCTAGAGGAATGCATGCCCAATGTCAACTATGAATAGAGAAATAAGTATACTTCACATTGCATATAATGTGGTATCCAGCGTGATGTGTGAACGATTAAAGTTAATGATCAATGGCATTATTGGACCATACCAATGCGACTTCACCCCTGGCAAATCTGCCATTGACCAGATTTCCACTCTGCGCCAGATGCTGGGAAAGTCCCACGAAAAACACATCGATACATTCCACCTTTTCGTCGACCATAAAGCCGCATTCGACAGCCCTATCCGTTCAGAGGTGTCTGAGTTCGGCATTCCTGCAAAATTAATACGACTATGTAGAATAACTTTAACTGGCACAAGGTCAGCAGATAAATTCGGCAAGGACCTCTCGGAAATCTTCAGTACCGAACGAGGATTCAGACATGGTGACAGTTTGTAGTGACAAAGGTGAACAGAAATGACACTCTGTACACCAAACAGCATATGTTACTAGCCAACGCCGATTACATCGATGTAATGGATCGAACATTGCGAGTGGTAAAAGGCACCTTTGAACAAATTTAGAAGGAGTCTGTCGAAGTGGTGATGGTATCAACACACAAGACGTCCAGTACACTCGGACCAACTGTGGAACTTGAGAACTACAGCTTCGAGTGACATCAATTTTGAAATTCTGAGAAGAATAGTGTTGGCCAACAGATGCTACTATGGTCTAAGTAAGCAGATTAGAAACTAGACGTCGATACTACACGTGCTATTATATGGATCTGAAGCATGGGTACTTGCGCAAGCAAATGAGGCAGCTCTTGGAGTGTTTGAGAGAAAAATTCTCTGAAAGATCTATGGGCCGATCTGCGTTAGTAGTGAACATCGCTGTCGAATGAACCATGAGTTGTATCATCTATTCTCGGATATCGGCATTGTCAGATGTATCGAGCTGAATCGATTACGTTGGCTAGGTCGTGATGTGAGAATGGATGGTGATTCCCCCACTATAAAAGCGAGCCAAATGATGCTTCACACAGAAGTGGAAGGCCACGAATCCGATGAAAAGGCCAAGTAGAAGACAACATCTCGGAAAATGGTCTTTCAAATTGGATGAGATGCGCACAAGACCGACGCGCTTGGAAATCTTTTTATGGAACAAAATCTCGGCTTATGGAACAAATTTTCTGTCACAGCTAAGTGAGAGGCCGACATAAACAAAAAGAAAGATAACATTAGTCAATAAGCCGCGACTTCAAAGGCGACTATCTAATACAAACATGCTCGGCCATACACGCTTTCGTAACAGAGTGTCGATGGTTAAACACGCATTCTCTTTTTTCTCCTTTCTTCAGTCGTTTTTAATGATGATTTCTCAGTTACGCTCACCCACACTTACGCTCAATTTTGTTATGCCCACCACTGATCTAATAATATCATTTGATTCGACACATCGCACTAATCGAGGAACCTTGGACTGCGCGTGCCATTGCGTTAAAATGAGAAATAAGAACAAGGTTCTCATGTCGCCGGACGGTAACATTTAGGGCGCTAACCTTAGCAGACCATAGAGCAATAGACTGGTCAGTAGATAGTTACGCGGTGCCAGTATGGTTTGCGAATGTAAGTGAAGCACATTTAGAACTACCAGAACGCAGCCCAGCCCTGCAGGGTGTCACATCACAACTGTCACAACTGTTGGTCATATTAATAAGGATAAGAAATATCTTCATGATCACAAGCTTGAACCTCTAGATCAACAGGCCTATCAGCAGGTCTAAAATGCATAGAACACTACTGTATGAATGATATTCTCGGGGAGCAAAAGAGAAGCATCTGCTGAGACAAAGACGAATAATGTTATTCCAACTAAGATCAGGATAGTGTCCCAACCTCCACAATTCATATTGGGCACGATAACTAACACATGCCTACAATGTGGACTAGAACCAAATGACATGTTTCTATTCAACAGTCCAGCTGAGGCTACTGCGATTTTTCGCCGCAACCATACAGATTGAAACCTTCGTCAAGAGATTAGGCCAGAAAAAAATTAAAAAGGAGTAGTCTTAGCAGAGCTATGATCGCCATGATAAAACCGTATCTATCTATATTGAGCATGAATCGAGGACACGATGCCTAAAAACTGTCCAGCATGTGGACTACTATCCCACGACTAGTTGTACGTAATTGATTGTCCAAATAACTCTACTCACCAGTCTCTAAATTGAAGTTTTCGCTCGAGTTCACACAGTTGTCGACATCGAATGCAAACGGACTAAAAAATGGGAATGAAAAAATTTACCTGTAAATTTCTCGTTAGATTTTTCGATTCCACCATCAAAGGCTGGCCTGCAGCTACCTGTGAGAAAGCAAAAGAAACCGTCATCAAATTACTGATTTTGAGCGGTGCTAATTCACACCACAAATCTAAATACTGACGATCTAATAATACCCGTTAATATGGGAAATAAACCAAACTTTCTCAATATAAAAGAAATTGAAGTTGAAGTAAGGGGGAGGATCATCAGAACCTAACGTAAGATTGATGACTCAATGCGACGAATTTCTGTGAAATTATAGATAACCAATTGGTTTAGTTTCGGCTCATATTTGGCATCTTAATAGCTCTCTATGTGACACGCCACTTAACTCTAAACCAAATTTTATTCAGAAAAATGAAAAACAATATTTTTTCTTACAATAAAAGCATTTATTTGTTTCATTATTTTTTTCTTTATTATTTATTCTAAGCAGCAGTTAAGCGCGATATGCAGTAATTATATATGTGAATCAGTTTATATATAGAACATTTATGTATGTATATATTTTCGGTGTTCTGTTTTTTTTTTCTTCGTCTCGGATTTCTTCCGCACAATAAACAAAAAAAGAAGCACATACAAAAAAATAGGTGTGTAGGTTTATGCTTAGAATCTAAGTGCTAATTAAAATTATAAATATAATATCAACAATGAATCAATATATAAGTATGGAAATAAGTAGTTGTAGGTGGAGATCGGTATGGAATAGCTAAAATATATTTTGCGAATGATATATAATACTTAAAGAAATTATAATACATCGAGTTTTTTAATAAACGGCGACTCCTCGTGATGAGGCAGGGGGTTTGGAAATCCTATGGATTCATAATGTCAGCTTATGGGTAAGAATAATAGAATTTAATATTATAAAGTAAATATTTTTCTTTGTCATGGAAATGATTTGAATTTAAATTGAAATATATTTTTTTAACTGCTATTCACAAGTGCTGGAGTCTGGACCATATTACGCTTAATGTACCAGTAATCATGTATTTGATTAAATTACAAAACAATATTGTTTTAAAATATATATACCTACGATTTCTTGTAAATATATGTATGTATATGAGTTTATATATGTGCATTTGTAAAATAAAAACCACAGTTCGTTTAAAATGTATAGAATAAATCACAAAATTATATAAAAATATGTGTGTATATATATCATATGTGGGAATAGGTCAGTACTTTGTATACCCCTTAAAACTAATCAGTGATCCACTGTATATATTTTAACTTCTAGTCAGAAAAACTTAATAAAACTCATTATTTTATAGAAAGCTAGAGGCCTTCCAAGGAGGAGTTTTGTTTGGATACACTTTTTTAATAGAAGTTTAGATTTTTTATAGAAAACATAAAAAAATCTGCAGATTATTTTATAAAAAACCTTCCAAAATGATGTTTTATTTTGATAAAGAGGATTTTTAATTCTATACACAATTTTTTCTGATATGGTGGCTATAAATTGGATCATTTGTTTTGTTGGTGTCACAAGGTCACATACGACTGTAGCCCAAGATGGCGTACATTACATTATAGAAATGTACATGACTCAGGCAAAAAAAAAAAAAAAATAGGATCATTGATACTAGAATGCATAGAAGATATAAACGAAGAATAAAACAATCTGCAAATTATTTTATAGGAAGCTAGAGACCTTATAAAGAGAAGTTTTATTTGGATATTTGTACAAATTTTAAGATAAGAGAAGTTTTATTTGGAAGGAAGCCCTTTTTTACGATATCTTATATGGTGGCGTCATTCGTCATGCTTTTATAGAAATAATTGCGCCAGGCTAAACAATATTTAGGATCATTGATACTAGAATGCATAGAAGAAGATATAAAGTAAAACAATATACAGATTATTTTATAGGAAGCTAGATACCTTTGAAAGAGAAAAGAAGCTAGATACCTTCCAAAGAGAAGATTTATTTATTGATAAACTTTTTTTTAAATAGGATTTTTAGATTCTATCCAAAAAGAAGAAAGGAAGCCCTATCTTACCGTTTCTGATATGGTGACGATAAATTGGATCATTCTTCATGCTGGCGGTCGCAAAGTAGCCCAAGATGGTGTACATCACTTATGCTTGACACGGAATCATTGATACAAGGATGCATAGAAGAATATATAAACAAAGTAACAAATCGACAGACTATTTTATAGAAAGCTAGAGACCATCGAAAGAGAAGAAAAGCTAAAGACCTTCCAAAGAGAAGTTCTATTTGGATACATTTTTTTCAAAATGTGATTTTTAGATTCCATACAAAAATATGAAAGAAAGCCCTTTCTTACTCTAATATCTCTCTAATATGGTGGGGATAAATTGGATCATTCGTCTTGCTGGTGATCACAGGGTCACGTTCTCAACCATTCACTCTATCACAAGAGAGTGTACATTAATTATGCTTGGCAAAGGTCAAGATTCTCAATTTTGTTTTCAAACCGAACAGGCGTATTATTTTGCCAATAAATAACAATTTGGAAAATCCGATGTCGGCGGAGGCGCGCTTTATCTGAAAATGTATCACCTGACAAAGCAGGGGATACACGAAAATCTAAGGGAATCAACCAAAAATCATCAGATGGCTCTTTTCCAGAGGAATAATTTGAAAATTTTGTAACCCAGAATTCATTGAAGTCTAGGAATATCAACACAAATTCAAAAGATAAGGGCACTGTTTTAAATGTTTGTACAAATTTTAAGATCATTGATATAAGAATACATAGAAAAAGATAAGAACAAAGTAAAAAAAAAACCTACAGATTATTTTATAGAAAGCTAGAGGCCTTCCAAATATTAGTTTTATTTAGATAAAAAGGGGTTTTAGGACGCAATTGTCTCATCCTCTATTCCGTACAACAATGGGATTACACCGCATCTGATATTTCGTTGTATACGTTTTGATGATGTAAGAACAAGAATCAGCGCGCAGACAAAGCTGCTGCAATACAAGATATTTAGGAAATGCTATAATTTGCCTACAGAAAATATAACAATCGACGAACAATTGTTTGCGTATCGCGACAGAACAAAATTTACCCAGTACATCCCATTGAAGCCTGCGAAATACGGTATCAAGGTATGGTGGATATGCGATGCTAAAAATGCATATCTTCAAATATACACGGGCAATAAGAGAGTGGTCGCGTTGGCGATAGAGTAGTACGAGATTTAGTTGGCGAGATTTAGTTGAAACTCAACATTGTTGGAAGACAGGAGAAGAAATACGAGAAAAGTCTGCAATATTTGCAAGAAACCTGTTTGCGATCAATATACCAAAATAATATCAAAATGGTTTCCATGTTTCAACAGTAAATCAATATAAGACATCAAATATTAAAAATAAGTTAATATCAATGAATGAAATATAAATAATTTAACTAAGAACAATTACAGTTATTTTTTACATATGAATAAACAAATTTGAAACAAAATAAATATAAAACAATAGTTCTTTTTTTAACTATAAGATAATGTACCCGGGTATCCGGTCATTAAAACTCGATTTTTAGTTAATATATTTAACCAAATTTGAATCTCTAAGTTAAAATAAGTCGAAATCTCTGGTGATCCGAAGTTTCATGTTGATGTCTTCAAAAATAAAGGAACAGCAGCACTTTAAAGTCAAAAAAGTACCCGGGTACCTGGTTATGGATCGTAGGGTTAAGTGGCAAAATAAATCCATTCCTTCCTTTAAAAGAAGATGACTTGTATATAGTTCCGATTGGTTTATCCAACGATCTAATTTTTTTTAACTCTGATTAAATACAACTTTGGTCACTATTTCAAATTTCCAATTAAGGTTACAAACACATTATTCCCCTATTCTTTTTTAATTGCTCTCTATTTCGTCATTTGTAGACATGGATTTTGAACGGCATCAAATTTAATACATAAATAATATTTACAAATTATAATAACTTACAGTTTCCAGTAGAGTAAAAGGATTTTTTCAAAACAGGTTTCAATATCACATTTCTTTGTGCACACACAATCTCTTTTTCACTGGGCATTATTCACAAAAAAGGGTATACAAATACGTCGGCGTCTTAGTGTATGAAAATAACAAAACAAAAAAATATAACTTTCAAAACATAATTGTCCAATCCTAATATGCTAGTGAGATATTTCAGGAATATTTCCTTTCACTGTTCTTTTTTTTTAATTATCCAAAAATTCCCATTCACTTGAGGAACCATTTGATGATTCATTTTCAGATTTTGTGCTGGCGGCAGTTGTGCCACAAGTAGCAGCCGAGGGTGCCAAAGGATCCTTAACCTTATTGAAATCTAATAGAAAACTTTTAATCTCTTCCTGCCCCTCGTCCTCCCCCTCCTCGTCAGGTTCTTTTAATTGTGCATTAACAAAAGCTAAATGTTTCTTATTATCTTTCTCCTCCTCCTTTTCACCATTATCATTATTACTTTCAATTAAATTGGTAGCTCGTAAGGTATGACAAATATCTTCTATGGGTTGGCCATTAGAAAAATCTCCCGCCATTGTTTGCTCTTCAATATAGTAGATTTTTTGATGTGGTGTTGTCTGGATACTTGAATCTTTTTTGAATAGACTTTCTGTGGGATATATGGTTTCTAAAGGTGAGACGAGAGGTGGTTGGGGTGCCGGTGGCTGGGCCAAATATTTCGACATACGTAACTCCTCATCGGTAATGGGTTCAAGTTTAACTTCCGGCAAATTTAGCTCTTCTGCCAAGGATTTTGCCTTTTCGGCAATGGTTTCTTTTAGCGTTGTCGGGCTGAGAATGTTGGGAAAATGTTGATTAAATGCTTCCTTTAAATTTAAAGTCATTGTTGAGATGCTAGAAAATTAGGGGAGAGGAAAGGGGGGTTAAAAATGTTTGGTTTTGAAATGTTAGGTTAGGTGCCAATTACCTTTCTCCATTACCATTATTGGCATCATTACAATAACTCACATCCATTTGTGTTGACTCGGCTGTGTATTCCATTGATTTGCCACCATGATGTTCGGCCTCAACGATGTGACCAATTTCCACAATACCCTCCGTGGCCACATTTTGTGTATCTCCTCCTCGCTCACGACTTTTACGTCGTTTCTTGTTTGTACTGCTGTCCTGCTTAAGGGATATACCACTATGATGTAGAATCGCCTCATCAAAATCCATTTCGGAAATTTCTTTAAAAACTTCTAAGCGGCGATTTTGTTCCGCCTTCGATGATTCCACCGCCAGTTCTATGGGTATATTCAAATTTAAGGTTTCTATTGGTGGCAATTCAAAACATTCTTCGGCATTTAAAATTGGCTGCTCTTCGGGTTCATATTCGACGGGCGCCTCAAATGTACCACATATGGAAGAGCCCATAACAGGAACCGGCGGTGGCATTGAGGGGTTGTAAATTATTTTGGCTGAAAGAAAATAATGGAAATTATAGAAAAAATATTTCTAGGAAGGATATTAAAATTTCCGGCTTAAGGCAAATTAAAGGCCCGGTGGAGGATCGGGCCTACTATAGAATTATTTGGAGACACCACGATAGAGGTTGCAATATTTAAGATAGAGCGTTGAAATTTTGCACATACAGTGCTTTTAATCCTAGGATGTTAGGTATTGGGATATATGGGTCCTCTTTTTGATATAAACTCCTTGTAACGGTAACCCAAATATTCGATAATTTGGGACTTTTTGATTTGTTTTTCATCCGAAATAAATGTAATTTGGTATTTTGCATTCTCATAGAGCAATACATCTTCCTATCAAAAATGATCATGATTGAACCCTTTTCTAGGGTAGCCCCCATATTATCCCACCTTCCAAATTTCGATATTTTGATGATTTTAAGCAAGTTTTTTCAACCGAATTAGCTGGAATTTGGATTCTCATAGGGAAATACATCTTCCTACCAAATATGATCAAGATTGAACCCTTTTCTAGGGTAGCCCTCATATAACCCTACCTCCTAAATTTCAATATTTTGGCGAGTTTGGAGCCGGTTTTTCAACCGAATTAGCTGATATGATCAAGATTGAACCCTTTTCTAGGGTAGCCCTCATATAACCCTACCTCCTAAATTTCAATATTTTGGCAAGTTTGGAGCCGGTTTTTCAACCGAATTAGCTGAAATTGGGTAATTTGGGTTCTCATATGGTAGTACATATTCCTTCCAAAAATTATCAAGATTGAACCCTTTTCTAGGATAGCCCCCATATAAACCTACCTCCAAAATTTCGATTTTTTGTCTAGTTTGGAGACGGTTTTCATCCAAATTACCTGGAAGTATTTTGGGTTTACATGGGGTAATTCATCTTTCTACAAAAAATTATAAAATTTGGCCCACTTTTTTTATAGCCCCCAAATATTCGGTATATTAGAGATTTTTAGCACGTTGGGATTTTGAACACATTTTTTTAGGGAATTAGCTGTAATTTGATATTTTGGGTTCACATAGAGCAATACAGCTTCCTACCAAAAATCATCAACATTGGCCCAATTTATAGGATAGCCCCCATATAAAGGTACACCCAAATATTCGATATTTTGCGATTTTTTTGCATGTTTTTCAATCGAATTAAATTTAAATTGGTATTTTGGGTTCCCATAGGGTAACGGTTTCCCAAATTTTTTTGTATTTTGGAATTTTTTGGTATGAAGGGGACCAGTTGCCGTTGTTAGCACTTCAACACCTTCAAGGTAAGCTATCAGGGACCTTAGGGCTACATTTGATAAAAATTTGAAAATCAGTCTGTACCGGAACATAACCTTAAATTTTGTTGCAAATTCCTTACCTATTTTATTTGGCTTCTCGGGCATTGGGGCCAAACGCAAAAGTGACCGTTCACCTTCCAAAACAAATATCTCCTTATTGCAGACACAAAAATCAATGATTTTGCGAAATCCCCTGGCCACCGCCTCCACTTTGAGACGATCCAAATTTAAAATATACAATGTACGTTCATCATGGGTAACAATCAGTGAATCCTGACCACCATACGAATATATGTTACGAAAATTCTTACTATCACCAATGGCAGTGGCGTCATCTGCAGGCAGCGTTTGCGTATTTCCTAACGTCCGATTTAGCAACATTGAACATTTCGGATTTAATATAGGTATTTCCCAGGTTGGGCTCAGTGCCACCGCTTCACGAAATAGTAATGTTTTTTCTACATTTCCATCGACGTCCGCCAACCAAAAACGTAAATTCGGTCGACCACATATTAGTCGGGGTTTTCTTCCGGATGACTTTTTGAAAAATGTGCCACCACAATCGACCAATTGTTTGCGATCTTTTTTACCAATTTGTTTAACCACCCAATTGCCACTTTCATCCTTGGAACACACAATGGAACGATATAGAGTGGATACCAAAAGGTGCCCCAAATGAACACTTAACTGGACAATTTCATAGGCTTCGTTGAGGATCTCCACCGATTTACTAATATGCTGGAATAAAAAAGAAAAAACAAATAATAATAGTGACATTTTTCCATATATTTCCATCACATACCGTCTGATAATCCAATTCTGTCAACACAACCACACCATTACGATCTCCCGAGTACAATTTCATGCCATTCTTAGACCATTCACAACAACTGATGGGACTTTGATGTAAGTCTCGTATGGTATATCGCTCAATTGGCTTTGCCTTGGTACAGGGTGCCACCAAATTCAAATCGGCCGGTAATTCCTTTTGTATTTGAAACACACTCACCTGGCCGGTGCTATTGCCCGCCGCAACCATATATTCCACGGAATTGACAATTTTTACGCAAGTTATGCGTGAGGTATTCTACAAAAAGGTAATAAAATTTTTAGAAGGAAACCAACAACAACAAAACACCCTCAAGACACAACATAACAGCTGTGAGTCATATAAGGAGGAGAAAGGCTCTCCTTAAAAATTACATCCACACACAACTTACTTCCGATTTCAGTTTCTGTATTTGCCCGGAATCGCGGTTATACCAAAATATAATACCGGCATCGCTGCCCAACGCTATAAATTCCTCAATAGCATCGACACAAGTGATATTTAAATCAGCCGGAAATAGACCACGACTGATGCGTGTTGGTATACGATCGAAAACATCGGTTAAGGGTGCCCATTCACGTATCGTGTAAAGTTCTTTGGAATTCATTGGCCTTTTGCAGGAATCCGGTGTGTAGGAGGAGTTAAATGGAAGGATTTGTTTTTTTTCACCAAGAGCTACTCAATTTGCACAAAGTCTGTCTTCCGTTTGTTTGTCAACACAAGAAAAAGTAGTCATTCACAATAGTGCAATCATTCTGCTTCTTCTTTCTTTTGGTATATAGGCAAGTGACAAGTGAATGGATGTCTCCATTAATTGCAATTGGATATAATAGGAATGTCTAATTAGAAATGTGTGCAGTTGGAGAACAGACAGTTATAAGCTGTGTTTCCGAGCAATTTTAATAGAAAATCAATAAAAGTTTGGTTAATTTTGGCCGGCCGAACTTTTAATTCTTTATATCGAGTCGCTTCCACTGGTCTAACACAGATCTTGATCTAGCTGATCAAGAAAATTGATTTGTGTCATGAGCAGTGCTGTTATACTTTGGGCGCTGATATAGTGTGCTGGAAGTAATTATTTTGGTAGCCGCAGGAATCGAGTCACTTCCATTGGCCTAAAGGGGGAAACATATACGAGGATTTAGGCCTGTCCTGTTAAGTTGACTCTGTATGAAATGTTAATTTATAAAGAATCTGGAAAGTAGTTTTTCGCAGTCATTGATTGCTGGAGAATGTTCATTAAGGACTCTATGCAATATCCGTCCTCGTCGGCTTGGCTCGACGCTTCAGTGTGCAGTTGTTTCAGACGTACTGCTATTGACAAACTTTTGTGGTCGGATGGTATGACGTCTTGGATCTGATGTCTTTCCAGATGTGTCGTTGGTTGAGGTGACTTGGCAGATGGCATGCCAGAGAGAACTGAGCAAGCAAAACATTGTATAGCTGTACTGACAGCATCCTTGTCTCATGAAGATGATGCACACTCGATGACACATCCGGTAGATATATAAGAACACTGTTTCGGATCATTTGAGGGTTACGCCATTGGTTGTCGGTTAGTATTGAAGTCCAAACGGGGCCAGTATAGCTCAATATGGAGCGACTGTTGGCTTTGTACATCATGACGGCAGTCTCTTTAGCCTTTCCGCATTAGGTACCTGATACAGATTTCAGGACCTTTTATATACGCAGCGTGATTAGTGAAGTTAAGCAGATTATCAAATACAACTATCAATATTATGGGATGTTGCACTGTCGGAATTCTTTGGTCATTGACTAGACCAGTCTCAAGTTCACGTGTCCAGGGCGTAATTAACGTCTCAATAGATTTTAAGGGGACTATGATTAAGTTTCTTCTACCGGACGTGTCTAAATGACTAAATGAGTGTGGATCATCATCATTAGAAATCCTTGTTTTATTTTTTTTCTGTCAGATGCCAATCAGTATATTGTGGTTGAAGCATCAACCTCCACAAACGATGACGACCAATGCTTATGTACCGGACAACTACTATATTTTTTCAACCCCAATCATTCTCGACGACGTCTTAATCTTATAGAAGGAACCAGCTCTTTCCGCCTTAGTCAGGAGAGAATCCCGGCTCAACTCTGGGATGATTCATGCTTGACAGACGAGAAAGACGCTATGAATACCACTGACTATCCTAGTGACTCGTCCAAATCAAGGTGAGTCCTCCACGATGATGAAAGAGTATGCAATCACTGGCGATGATCAAAATCTCCATTTCCCCGACGTGTAATGAAGTTTCTAGACGATGAGAAGACTGTGAATAGCCTAAAAACAAACAGGGCGATGATGGCTGGGACTTCTGATCATTTAGCTCCCTTCAAGGGATCTCGGTGTGTTGAGAGGATCCTAACATCATCCTCCACTGCAAAGGAAGGCAAGGTAATGCGTGTGTGCTTCATAGTCCGAATTTTGTATACCTTAGTTTATGACAGCCAGAATCACAATTATAGAAGTGATTGATTAATTTCTCAAGATGGAGCTAAATAACCACAGTGTTAATCTGGTTAGAAATGCTATGTCTGTTCCCGTACTGCAAGAATCTACTACATTTTACTCCGATAACAAATTTTCCTGTATGATATCGAAGAAAATAGTAAAAACTAGTAGATTCTTGCAATACGGGAATAGACCAGCTTTGTTTAAGTCGTCTGTAGTGAATACACAATTTTTCCAGCCGCATTAAATGGTCAAGCTGCATTAAATGGTATATCTGAATCAAATTTGCATTTATTTGATTGAGTAAATAAACACACATATATTTTGATTTGACATAATAGAGTATTTTGAAAAAATAATTGTAATCAGGACAGTATATTACTGTATTGCAGCTTTTAAAGCCCAACATTGCGTTATTTAATCCATAGAAATATAAAGCATTCACATAGAAATGTTAACACTGAATATCGATTGTCATGTCCCTACTATGTTTACACAGTCCCATTTGGTGAACAGTCAACCTTTTTGAACTGCCTCATTCGTAAACAATACAGTTTCTCTTTTAGTCTCCATTCCACCTCATTCGTAAATGTTCGGTTATCCACTGTAAGTTCATCTTTATCGGTCATTTTGTCTTCTCCTCCCATTCGTTAGCAGCTGGAACGTTTTTCAATTCAATCTTTAGTTTTCAAAAAGTTAGTGGTAAGTTGATAAAATAAAGAAATAAATATTTAGTTAAATTCAATATATTTCATTGAATTTTGTATAAATAGTTACTAATCTTCATTATAAAAATGTCTTTGTCTCAAAAGCTATAGGAAATAACCAGCAATCTATACGAACAACAAATAATTACACCCCTCCCGTCCTCTGGTAACACACACTGATCTCAGACGTCGTCCGTAGAACAAAGTTCATACACTATTTCATTATTACTACTTCAGTAGTGACTTTAGTCAATCGAGCAAGAACGAGCGAACGTAGCAACGACCTGCCGCTATGAGTGAAAGTGCTGCCACAGCAAGTAATTTTCGCAGTCCCGTTATATCGGAGACGAATCTAATACCCCCAACGGGTCTGGGTGGTGTTGGTGGCAATAGTATGATCAACAACAACAGTGGTGGCAATTTGACATTGAGGACCCCGGCTGGTAATGTCAGATCATTAGGGAGCGGCGGCGGCACCACCACCACTGCCGGTAGCACCATCGGCATTTGGTGCTGCTGGTGGTGGATATGCAAGTGGTTATGGAGTGGGTGGATATGGCAGCGGAGGTTATGGCTTTGGAAGTAGTTTCGGTGGTATGGGTGGCTATGGCGGTTATGGTAGTTATGGCAGTGGCTATGGAGGTTATGGTGGATTTGGTGGTGGTTACGGAGGCTTCAATCGTTATGGTGGTGGCATGAATCCCATGGATCCGGAGGCCCGTTTCATACAATTAGCAGAGGCCAGTTCACGCCCCGCCTTCCAAAGCATCGAATCATTGGTTATGGCCATTGGCAACATTGCTTCCATGTTGGATTCAACATTTTTTGCCCTGACCAGCAGTTTTCGTGCCATACTAGGAGTGGCTGCCAATTTTGGCCGTTTGCGTGGTGTTTTCTCACAATTTTGGCATACATTTGCACTGTTCCGTGGCATAACATGGCTGTACAGAAAGTGAGTATCCTTGAGAAAAAAATGGGAAATTTTTACAAAAAATGTTTTTCTTTTTTAGGCTGCTCTATTGGCTACGTTTGTCCAATATTGATCCCTCATCGGAATCGTTTAAAAAAGCTTTTGCCGAAGCCCTAAATGAAACCTCAGCCCAGCAGGGTGCACCTAAATTGCCACGTAAAGGACAATCGCCCTGGCCAGTGGTGGCATTTTTGAGTTTCATTTTCACAGCGCCATATTTAATAATGAAATTGTTGGGAACAGTATCGCAGACAGCTCAAGAAGAAGGTAAGTCTGTACACGATGCAAGAGGGGGTAGTAATTTTTTTTATTTATACTTATCAGTGATGCTTGTATACGAGTATTTAAAACAGATTAAGAGATTAGATAGGAAATGGTATAGCACACACATACACACTAGTGTCCAGTAGGTGTACGTGTGTGTGCGAAACATAATGCAAAACATTTCAATAATTTGTTTCTACCAAAAACAAATATCGTTGTATGACAATATTCCAGTCATTATGGACTTTGTAAGAGAGCTAATCAAATAGATACAGTGAGCCGAAGTAGAGGGAAATATATTTTTAAAATGTATCCATTTGGTACTATGACGTTCTCTTAAAAGACTAAAGCGTATAAAAGGCTTCCTTGATAGGAAGCCAAAGCGGCAAAACGCTTCATTCCTGCGGGCAGAATTCCTCTAATGATACCAAACTATCCATCCAGGGCATCTATATTGGCACAGCAACGCGACTGGCTACGTACCGAAAGCCCCTCTAACGACAGAATCCCGCAGCTAAGTGCTGAAATTGATGCTCTGGCCCTTGAGCATAGGCGCTCTAAATGGTTAGAATACCTTAACCACTGAAATATAAATTCCAAACAGCTATGGTCTACAATTAGAGTCTATCTGGTTCCACAAGAAAAACAAATATCTATCCAAGACATATAGATTGTCAAAAGCAACGCGACCAACTTCGTGCCGATAGCCCCGCTGACGACAGAATCCCACAGCTAAGCGCTGAAATAGATGTTCTAGTCCTAGTTCTAGTCAGTGTCAAAAAATTTTTTTTTCGGAATACAAATCTAAAATTTTGTACTTAAAATCATATAAAGGCATAGAGTTTAGAAAAAAAAAAAACAATTTTCATTTTAACCCTCGGACAGTTTCGTCCGTTTTTCAGCAAGAAAAAAAATCTACAATTAAGAGTCTATCTGGTTCCAAAAGAAATAAAAATCTCCCTGCTAATTCCTTCAATAACCTCCAATTCATTGACCATGCATCTTCCCAGAACTGGACCAAGCATCCAGCGAGGTAGAGACAATTATCTCCAAATCTAAGCCATCCAAAGCCCTTGGTCCAGACGGCATATCCATGTTCATATAAAATAAGCTTAGTGCTGGGTTATCTGACCAAAGTTCTCGAGTTATCGATGTCACAGTTGGTAATTCCGGATAATTTAAAATGTTGCACGGATTAATGCAATTCTAAAACCAAATTAATCCCCTACTAATGGGGAATCCTACCACCCGATTTCTCTTCTTTCACCAGCAGCCAAGGTTTTAGAGTCCCAATTACTTATGTCTCTGAACCAACATTTCGTTCTTGCTACCCACCAACACGGTTTCAGGGAAACATATAGCACAACAACGGCTTTGCAAGAAATTACTTCCAAGATTGCGAATGGCTTCAATCAGCGACGACCACCTGAACGGACCATTGTGGCAGCCTTAGCCAAGGCGTTTGATACGGTCCATCATTCTTTGGTCCATATTGGGCATATTCATGTTAAAGAAGCTTGGTGCAATAGGGCTGGGTTAACTGACCAAAGTTCTCGAGTTGCCCGGATTGTTCCAATTCTAAGACCAGATAAATCCACAACTAATAGGGGATTCCAACCGTCCGATTTCTCTTCTTTCACCAGTAACCAAGGTTTTAGAGTCCCTATTGCTTCAGTCTCTGAAACCGCATTTCGTAATTGCTACCAACCAAAATGGGTTCAGGCAAACATGAAGCACAACAACGGCTTTGCAAGAAATTACCGCAAATATGGCAAGATCAAAATGGAAGTACCGCAAGGCGCGGTGTCCTATATCCCATTTTGTTCAACATATATCTTGCGAAACTCCCCGTTACTCCACCAGATGTTTTAGTGGTGTCGTATGCCGATAACAGTACGATTATTTCGTCCGACGTTAACACTGATGACGTAAGTGCAAAAATTTCCTACTACTTAACCACCATCAACAACTTTTTCCGGGAGCGCAATCTAAAATGATCCACTGCAAAGTCTACAGGGTCACTTTTCACTTCCTAGGGGAGTTGCCAATCTCCTACTAGGTGCGTCTTCACGAGTGGCGTAAGGAAAAGGGGTGTCCATGGGGTGCATGGGGTGAAACAGACCTACGTCAACTTTTCTCTGCACTTCGTGGAAACCTGGGGGATCTTCGGGGCCACGTGTCGTCGAGATCAAGCGATTGTGATCCGGCTGCTCTGGGTTGTGGATGCCTTGGCACCTGCACCTGCATATCTGCTACAAGCGCATCAATTTCAAACCCGAATAACTTTGACGAATAGGCAATTCAATTGGTAAACGAGCAAGTCAAGTCTGATGCAAATCAGTCTATGGCTGATAGGACTGTAGTTCTGGGAGGAAACGACATACACGGGGCCCTTATCCACGATAGTTTAGAGGAGCAGAGTAGGGAAATCTTCGACCAGTTACCAGCCTAGGCCGAGTCAAAAGGCAAAGGAAAGGCTACTGAGAACATCCCAGCATACTGTATTGTTGACTAAACAGTCCCTGCTGGCATGCTATCTGCCGAGTCATCCCAACCATCACACTGTGATGGCAGATTCACAACGGCGACACATCCGCCAGACCTTCAGGCGCTATCGTGATGACATCCAAGACGTCATTCCATCGGACGTTAACAGATTGTTGACAGCGAATGTGATGAAATCCGTGCATCAACTGTCGGTCTCCGAAGCCATAAATGGCTATAGATGCAACAAAGTCCTACTCCAACATCCTCCTGCTATTTAGGAGAGTGAGATGCTTCTTCCTAGGCTAAGCCGTTCGAATCTGGCACAACTGCTGCCACCAAAGCCCTCACAACATACATTCCATCTGTTCAATTGTTCGTCCGAGCCTACAAGTCTATTGCCTATAGACTTATGGCTAAAACCAATAGAGGTTGCACAGTTTCTCCAGCTACCTTCTTCCAATCTGAATTCCGTTTTCTATCAATATTTTCAGGAAAGAACTTTCACCAACAGCCAACATGTTACAAGAACAACGAGTCTTCATTCGTATGCATTTCGTACTATGAAGTCCTCTAGGTTTAGGGACCAGAAACACATCGATCAAGGCACTCACTCGGTCATTACTTTCTAATATATAATTTTTAACCTAGGTCCCCCATAAGTTTTCGTTTGGCTGGCCCAAACCCAAGTATATTTCTTCCCATTACAGATTATTAATAAATGTATTTCTTTTCTTCCTTTTCTTGCAGCCCGCAATCCCAGCAAATGGATACAACCCATAGAATCTGTAGCTCTCTACGATTTCTTGGCTAGAAATTCTTCTGAGCTAAATATATGCAGTGGTCAGCGTGTAAGAATTGCTCCCAAAGAAATACAAAATACATTGGGTCTGCTAAATACCGGTTGGGCCATGGCCACAACAGATGGACAAAATGCGGGAATTATACCAATTAACTATGTCAAATCACCGCAACAAATGCGTCAGGAACAATTAACGAAACCCGTACTGGATGTACAACCCCCACAACAAGAGATGGCATCAATGCCACAACCACAAATTCCCGAAATGCCAACAACAAATCACAACAATTTAGAAGCTGCTACAACACAACCGCAATTAATGAATCTATCACCCAATGCCTTTCCATCACCGCCTGCCACCAGCAACAACTCAGCGGCCTTAGTTGATGATTATGATTTTGAAATTGCACCCCAGCCAGTGGGACCTCCCCAAACAGCTGATGTTGCCCTGCAAAATGCTTTTTAATTACATCCAAAAAAAATGTCTCAACGAAGTAAATGGGCAAATACAATATTCAGGTTTTAAATAAATTACAAAGCAAATATACATATATACACCTACATTCTAAATACAAACTACAAAAATCCCAAATAGATTATATAGCAATACCATAATTTAAGCATTGAATTTTATTGTTATAACTATTTTGCAAATGTTTTTTTTTTCTTATTTGTTGATTTTTTTTATTTTCCATTATGTATGTATGATGTCGGTACTGATGTAAATTTTTACGAGATTTTCAATGTACACGATAGTTTGAGAATAATTATATATGTTTTGTATTATCTTTGTTTAAGCTTATTTTTTCTAAATGAAACTATTTAATATTTTTTTATGTGTAAGTAAGGAAACTAAGTGAAACTAGGTGAAGTGAAGTTATTGTGTAAAGGATTTTTTTAATCATAGATCTATAAAATAATAATAATAAATAATTCTTAATATTAATAAATGAACATTTTCCTTTTTGATGTGGGGTATATCGGTTTTCTGAAGAGGACATATCAAAGGGAAAATATAAGATATCTATTCGTAGATAGATTCCAACGATCAACTTCGTCAGTCGGAAAGTGGTCTTTAGATGTCGATCGACTGACAACCAATGAACTTCATTAATGCACCCATCGGGATCAGCTCGGTCATTGATTATAAATAAATCTACGGGACCTCTATTTAGCATTCCATGGACACTGCGCTTTGGATACGAATTGAGAACATTGCTATACCCGGATCTTAATTGTGCCAAAATCGAACGGGTTTGCCCTGGAAGAAGTTTATCAATGTCCGAAATTGTAGTAGGAATTTGTTGTATCTGTAGCCATTTATGGCTTCGGAGACCACCTGTTGATGCACGGATTTTATCGCGCCCGCTATGGACGGATGTGTCGCGAGGTGTATCAGCCATAATTACGTTATGGTTGGGATGACACGACAGAGAGCAAGCCAGCAGGAACTGTCTAGTCAATAAGCAATATTATGTGGCATGACTGACAGCATCCTGGCCCCCCCTCAAGGTGGTTGTTGTAGCAGCTTGTACTGCTGTGTATTTCTTCTTATTCTCCTTAATCGGGTGCTGCTTCTAACTCCAAGTTCAGGAAGGTTGCGACCTGTATCGGTTGAGTCTAAAGAGAAGATGGTGTTAGGTGAGTGGGTTTGGCTGGGCAGTTGAATAGGTGTAGCGTGGCATGTGGTCCATTACCATATGTCGGGCAGATATTATCGACCTCTCCATCAATTCTTGCCCAGTGCCCAAGACGACTCTGGTTTGTCGAGGTAGCTGCTGCTCTTTTGCAGCTATCGTAGGCGGCTGATCTCCGAGGATAGTGTTCACACGATATTCTCGAATTTCTTCCTCAACTGCATACGTGTGAATACGATTCAATCCTGCTTCATAGGCCTGTTGATCTAGAGGCTGCCTTTTGTACCTTTGGACATCTCTTTCCAGATCACGAATATCCTTCCTGACATGCCTAGGTGGGGGTGTCTATCCATGTGTTAAGGATTTGGATGGCTACTCCTATAACACCCAAGCAGGCCAAGCATCGACAACATCTTGTTGTGTTGACGCACAGGAAGGATCTTCGTCTCCTCATGTAAGTCATGAGGTCTATTGGAATAATGGCGCCGTATAGTTTACCACAAACCGCCCTTTTGCAAGTATATGTCATTAACAAGGTTTCTTTGTCAGATCACCAAGAGCTGCCGGCTAGCGACTTGAGAACCTTGTTTCTGCTCCTGATTTTATCGCAAATAGCTGTGGCATGTGCGGACGACTTATGAACTATCGAATGTGACCCTAGAACCTTGGGGTAATTGGTGAATGTGACCCTAGCACATGTACCTTAAGGTGTAATTGGTGATGCATTATTTTGAGTTGTTTGCAAAGATCTCCATTATGTGTCGCTAAGAAAAAAATCCAGACTGTGGCAGCATAATTAAGGATGGAACGACCTATGGCCTTATATGCCGTTAACAACGTTTATTTATTTATTCTTAGCTTTCACCTTCTGGTTGATGTAGTTACAATGTGAGGAGAAATAAAGGAGGTTATCGAAGACCACCCTAAGGATTTTCGGATTATGGGCGGTGGGGATGCGCCTACCTTCAATGGAAATTTCAAATTCTAAGAATAAGGATTTGATGTCGGATACGAGGTCCATGATACGAGGCTATGCCATGCCAAGGACTCGGCGACTAAGCCTGAAAAACTTGTTGAGGCGTCCAGGTATCAACAAGGCTCCGTAGACTGGAAACCGTAAAACACTGATGAGCACGATATCGCTTGACAACCTAGCGTTCACAACATTCTTATGATTCTCAACCGTTCTGCGATCGTTATGACCAAGGAATGGAGATGCTGTTTTAGCTTTCAATATAGCACTTCCTGAGAGACAAATTTACAATGCCACGTTCCATCAAGGGTGCCGCTCGTTTTTAGATATTTTGCGGAGGGTGCTAAAGATTTGGCTCGGCCAACATACAAAAATTCCTTTAATTAAAAACATATTTTCTTTTAATTTTTTTCTCATTTTATTTGTTTCTTTATTGTATTTATATACCGACTTTTAAGTTTTGTTATTGATTAACCATTTTTCTCGATACCTTGTATGCTTAATTTCATTATTATTTATAATTATTTTTTTTCTATTAATTTGATTTCCACCTAAAATTATTCATTCATTCTTTGTTGTTATTTGTGTTTTTGTTTACAGCTACAGAGTTTTGTAATGGAGTTTTACTAAACTAAATTTTTAATAATTTGTTTTTCTTTGTTGTTATTAAGACTCTTACAACTAGGAAAAAAGTTAATTAATTAATAATTAATTTGCAATCAGTTACATTTATGATAATAATTATTTGTTTTTTAAGGACTTAAAAAATATTGTTTTTCCCATTCTTTTTTTATATATATAATTTTTTTGTATTCTTTAAATGTTTTTTTATGGATATTTTTTGTTTGTTGAGTTGATGTTTATTTTGTTTTTTGTTTTTAAAAAGAGAAAGGATATATATGTGTTAGTTGTTTTTTTGTTTCAAAAAGGTAGGCTTTGTTTTGTTGGTTGTTGATTTTTTAATAATAAATTTTATTATTATCAACATTATTATTTGTTTTATTATATATAAAACAAAACAAAAAAAGAATTATAATAGAAACAGATTTTATTATTAAACACAAAAAAATAATTAATTACAAGTTTGTAATATAACTGGAGGTTTTTTAATAGAAAAAAAATATATGTATATTGAAAATAGAACAATAAAAAATTAGCATACAAACATATTTTATATGTTTCAAATGGGTTTTTGTTTTTTTTCTGAATATTATTAAATATGTTTATATATAATTGTATATATATATAAAGATTAGAAATTAAAACCTATAAAAAATAATAAACTAAAATTAATAAAAAAATATAAGAATTGCCTTAAGAAAAATAAAAATTATTTTTCTTTTTTCGCTTTGCTTTTTGTTTTAAGTCTTGTTTTGTTTTTCTTGAGAAAATCAAAAATATAAATTATTTAAAATTAAAAAAAAATGGTTGCTGTTTCCATTAAGCCCCCTTGCGCGCAACAAATTTGACATATTCGAATAAAAAAATATTTGGAAAATAAAGAAACAGATTTTGGGGTTGGAATATTGAATAGAATTGAAACTAAAAAATTTGAAAAAAATAATAATACAAACATAACAACAAATATGAGAAAGTATTGGAATTTAAAAAAAAAATAAATATTGAAAAAATTATTTTTGGTTACTTTCAGAACTTTAGACACGGTCAAAATGCACATTATAATTTTATGAAAGGTATAAATTGTGATTTTTAGATCGGGACCCAGATTTGAAATTACTGTAGTGGGGAACGGGATCTATTAGAGCCGAATTTCTTCAATAAAAGTTCTCTAAAGGCCATCAAAACCACATTATGGCAATTGTGTTTGAAGACAGCAAATATTTTTTGGATGGATGATAGGTTAGGTTATAGGTTTTTAGGTCTGGTTTTCTTCACTCAAAGGCTTTTAGTTCATTGTGTTCATCCTCAAAATAGAAATGATAGAAAAGAGAGAAGGACTTAGCCAGTAGAGATTTTTTTTGACAAAGCAATGTATTTTGGTTTGGATCTATTTCGGAGAAAAAGATTGAAGTGAGAGCACCAATTGGTGTCCCTTGATACAGAGCATCAATAGACACTTAGGACTTAGCCAGTAAAGTTTTAAAGGTTAAGGAGTATCAATTGCTGTCTCTTGCTACGGGGCATTTGTCTTCATAGATATTCGATCTTTTTTTTTTAATCTTGCTTATCGCCGCCGAACTTTTTATGTCCTCCCCTATGTACAATGTCTTAAAAATTCCTTCAATCGATCGGTAACTTTATATGGGGACTATGTCTTTATAAATTCTTGATGATATAGGCACTATGGAATACAGGAAATTAAGCGGAACCCTTATACCGGGTTATGGTATCTCCAAGAAATCCACTTCGTTAAGGAAATAGGTGCTAAAACCTTCAGAATACTGGTGCAATATTGCTGAGTTTCTGCGAACGCTAAATTACCGCCACTTCTGTAAGACTATAACCTTAAAACCCCGAAAATGGACGGGACCTTTTTAATATGGGGGCTATGACAAAATATAAACCAATATCGAAAAAAATGCCTACCAAAGTGTTTTTCGACCTTTAAACACCTGAAATGCCAAATTAAGGCCACACCGGAAAAAACCACTTCGGGTGAAATGAGGTGGGACTACTAGTACATAGAGGCTATGTCAAAACTTAGTCCTATATTGCTAATTTTCTACAAACATGTTGTTCACCTTTCTCACGCACCGAATGCCAAATTGCATTGAAATGTGATTTTGGGTCATTTTGGGTATTATTTCCAATTAAGGCCAATTTTACCAGTATGTCTTGATTGTAGATATGAAGGATATATTTCACTATAGGTCACTGATGGTCCGAAATCTGGATAAGCTCGGCGTGCCTTTTCAAAATGGGAAGTGAAATACTGATCTCACATAGATGAAGAAAAAGAAGGGAAGGAAACGATCGAATATCTACTCTATCTATGCCCCATGTTTCGCATAAGAAGAAATCAACTGTTTTGTAGGCATGATATTGACACCCTTAAAATTTTTTTTAGAGATCAGCGATATATTCAAAAATCATTTAAAGACAGAAAATTTGGTGGGACCTTTATACAGAAAATTGGGGGAGGGACCTTTATATGGGGGCTATGTCATATCATAATATGGGAAAAACTCTGCCAAAACATGGGTCCTACATTGACAAATTTCTGATGAGTGTGGTTTATTTTTCCACCCTTTAAAAAACCCGAAATGCTAAGATGTTCCCTCATCTACCTGCCGATTTTTGTGGCTTCATCTTCTCCGATCCTTGCCTTCCCCATTAATGAAATATACACCTTTGTTCTTTTCTATATTTCATTCTTTACAACATCTTTTAGGATGATCACAATTGACCACAGGTCTTCGAGTGGAAAAACTGCTACCCGGCAGCAGCAAATCCTCTAACCTATTCCTACAAAATGTGTAAACTCTTTCATCCTTTAAAAAAAAATCTGACTTTTTCATTATTTGTTGTTTTTCTGTTTTGGTAAAAAATAGGGATTTAGTGCAAACCTAATAAAGCCGAAATAAAACAGAAACTAAAGGAATCATCTGATAAATTACTAACAGAATTATCCAAAGGTGCAGCCGCAATACCAGCGATATAATGTTGTCCTCCTGCTGTCTGGCCTAATAGAGCATCATTTGAATTTACATTTGTTGGTTCTTGCTCTTCTCTTTGTTGTTGTTGTTGTGGTTCTTGGTGGGAAATATAATTCACAGTTGCTGCTGCTACTGATGATGAGAAGGAGGGCCTTTGTAATTGCTGGTTACTTTTTGGCTGCTCTTTCTTGTAATTATCATTAAAATCTTTAGTTTCCGATTTTATTTCATTTTTAACAGGACGACTATTTTGGGTGGGAGATGATAATGACGAAGAAGAGGAGGAGGAGTTGGTTGAACATTCAATTGCCGAGGTGGAAGATGTGATGGAGGAACTAGATGAAGAATTGCTGGTTACAGGTTTAGCTATTGTTGATGAACAAGTCTGATTTTTCTTTTCAACTGTTCTCATAATGTTTTGTTGTTGTTTTTGTGGCTGTTGTATTGTTTTGAAATGTTTATTTTCCTGTTGTTGCTGCTGTTCTTTTAATATGATATTCATCATCATCGATTTGTTGTTACTTAACGTAACTCTTTGTACACCTCAATCAATATCACTGTGTTCCACATATTCTTCATCATCTTCGAGATCTGAGGTTCGTAGCACACCAATGCCGCCGATGCCAACGCCACCACCGCCGCCACCACTACCTCCTATCGTTCCGTGATGATGTTGCGGTGTACCCGTCACCGTTGTCACCGTTGTTGTTGTATAGCCATGCTGTGAATTATCCTGTGTCGCGTCAATATATTCATAGCTGGTCATATCTTCATCCGAATCATAGGCAATATCATCATTGGCTTTACCATTGCCGTAGGCTGAAATAAATTCGGGGAGGGAGAGAGGAAAATTAATAAATTGTTTTAAATTAAAAAAAGAAAAACATTAAAATAAAATCGGACGAAAAAATATTTGAAAGCTATATCTAAATCTGAACCGGTTTTCAGGAAACTTGACACACATCATTCTAGATCTTATTCAGTGCGCCATGACTTTGGTGCACCATTTACATTAAATCGGACGATAATATATACGGGAGCTATATCTAAATCCGAACCGATTTTCAGGAAACTTAACACACATCATTGTAGACTTAATTCAGTACGCTATGCTAAATTTCGGGCAAAACGAAAGATATATAGGTTCGTTGGTGCACCGTTTACATTAAATCTGATGAAAATATATATGGATGCTATATCTAAATCTGAATCGATTTTCAGGAAACTTAACACCCATCATTCTAAACTTAATTCAGTACGCTATGCTAAATTTCGGGCAAATCGAAAGATATATAGGGACTTTGGTGCACCATTTACACTAAATCGGACCAAAATATATATGGGAGCTATTTCTAAATATGAACCGATTTTCACGAAACTTAACACACATCATTCTAGACCTAATTTAGTACACTATGCTAAATTTCGTGCAAATCGAAAGATATATAGGGACTTTGGTGCACCATTTACATTGAATCGAACGAAAATATATATGGGAGCTATATCTAAATCTGAACCAATTTCGATAGGGTTCGTCCTTGGGCCTGTACCACAGTGTGGTGAAGGGTATACCAAAATATATTGTAATGAAACGTCTCGAAACATACCTTCAATATATTTTTCGAAATTTGGTGGCACCAATGACTTGGCTCGTTCAATATCCTCATCCGAACAGTGGCCCTTATCCAAACCTAAAATAAAAAGATGGTATATTTTAGTAAATTTGCAATCAATAATAAATTGAAGATAAAAACCTACCGAACAGTAAACCCATGCGTTTTAAAACCTCAGCATCATCGTGCATTTCAAATTTATCATCAAATTTAAATATATACTCCGACCTAGGAAATAAATTCCACAAACAAATTATATGAAAAAACTTTCTCCAGAAATCAAATCTATATCAAAACTTACTTATCATTGGTTACACTACAATTAATTTTGGTTGATTTATGCGTATTTACAATAATAAATGGTAATTGTATCGATGAATTTGCTGTTGGTATAATGCCCTGTCTTTCAGCTTCTTTGTTGCGTTCAATGAGACTCTTAAACGAGACCTGCTGCAGCAGTAATTCGCGCAATTGTTGATGTTTTTGTTTGATGCGTTCGCGGCGTTCCTCGTTTTCTTTTTCCAATTGTGAGCATTCCTAAAAAATACGACAAAGAAGTAATATATATTTATAAATCACTCCAGCCCACTTCTTTCTTTTTGTGTGATATTGTCATTTACCTCCACAGCACTGGATGGCAAACCAATCCAGCGTATTTCCTTTTTATCTTTGGATATTATTTGCAGTGCCATTAACACATTTAAAGCATCATAGACACGACGTCGTATGTTCTTTTGATCACAGTTCTTGTCGAAGGAATTATTTTGAATTTCTTCGGCCACCAGTTCATCGGCTACCTCGTTGTAGGTGGTGGTGCCCTTCACTTTGACTTTTTCACAGACTTTCAGGGAGAAGTGGCGCAAACCCTTGCCGGCCTTTTCCGGCTTACGTTTTCTTTGTACTACAGATGCATTTTGATGATGGCTGGTGGTTGTTGTTGTGTTCCTAAATTATACAACAACAAAAAAAAAATACACAATCAAAATCCAAAATTCCAAGAAAAATTAATTTTGTTACAACTTACATTTTTGATTTATTAGCCGCTGCTTTTGCATTATTTGCTAAAATTTGTGGTTTATATTTGTAGCGCTCCTCCTCTTTGACCACCGTCTATATATTTAAATGTGTGTGTGTAGATTATAAAGAAGTAAAAAAAATATAAAATTATTTTTCGCATTTTCAAGTTTTTCTTTTTTTTTCATTCAATACTAACCGTATGCGTCGTAAATTCCTCCAGAGGTTCATATTTTATTGTTGTGATATTTGTATTGTGTTGTTGTTGTCTTTGCATATTATTGGAATTCGCCGCCGTCGTTCCACTGGTATTTTGAGTACTACCACTACTACTTTGTGGCGTTATAACTGTGTATGTGGTATCTACAAATGAAAAAACAATCCGTAGGTTATTAAGAATTATTCATAAATTTGAAAATTTGGGATTACAACGAACGAATCCGGTACTTACTTTCTGCCGTTTGAATGTTATAACTATTTTGTATTCTAACAAACTGAGGTTGACTGTTGTTCTAAAAATAGGAGAAGAAAAATATTTAATTTATTGTAATTATAATTTTTTTTATACATGGTAGAATAAAAATGAACCAAAGACTTTGTCAATTTTTCTAGTCGCTCTACAACAATTATAATCTGAACACCACGAACTTTTACACAGGGAAGAGGATCCGGGGAGATTTAGATATAGCTCCCGTATATAGTTTCGTCCGATTTTATGTAAATGGTGCACCAAAGTCTCTATATATCTTTCGATTTCCACGAAAGATGTGTGCTAAGTTTCGTCAAAATCGGTTCAGATTTAGATATAGCTCCCATATATAGTTTCATCCGATTTTGTGTAAATGGTGCACCAAAGTCCATATATATCATTCGATTTGCACGAAATTTGGCATAAGGTACTGAATTAGGTCCCGAATTATGTGTGCTAAGTTTCGTCAAAATCGGTTCAGATTTAGATATAGCCCCCATATATAGATTCGTCCGATTGTATGTAAATGGTTCCTTATATATCCTTCGATATGCACGAAATTTGGCATAGAGTACTAAATTAGGTCTAGAATGACGTGTGTTAAGTTTTGATTTAATGTAAATCGTCCGATTTAATGTAAGTTGTGCACTAAAGACCCTGTGTTCGACCGACTGGCACACAATTTTGTACAATGTAGTGTAGATACTATGACCTTTCGTGTCAAGTTTTCTTGAAATCAGTTCACATTTACATATAGCTCCTATATATACTTTCCTCCGATTTTAATTAATTAATTTTTAATTTATTTATTCACAATAATTTCAAAGTCCGCAGACCACATTTAAGAAATTACCAGTCTACAAATCTCATAATTACACTTATAATAAACAATAACGCGAAAATCCTCGACTATAAAATAAAACAAGAAAATCTTAACAATCACGATAACAATTGCGGGCCAAGAATAATACATGTACATTTCACTAACTTGACAAGCAATACTAGTAAAAGTAGTAATTATTCACAGAAACCCAAACAAAAATTTTGACTGCAACTAAGATTCTACTCGAAGATCGAGCGGAAATAGCTTAATATATAAAAAATAATAAAAAAGTTACTCTATAATGTTATCGTGGTTATTAAAACAGTATTAAAAAAAATACAAAAATTGAGGCACTTATCATTACAATAAAATTAATTAACAATAATTTATACAACTGTTATCACAAGAAGGATGGGATCAACTCAAGTATCTGTAATAATAAAATTCATTTTACAATATTAATTAAAAGATAGAAAAAATATAAACATAAATATAATTAAACAGGATTGGGTCTACTCAAATAAATGATACAGGGAGTATTATTAATTATGGTATAAATAAACAGAGGATATCTTACAAAATGTAATTATATAGGATGGGGTCTACTCAATTATATAGGATGGGGTCTACTCAATTAAAAGCACAAGGCAGAATCACAATTACACAATCACAATGGAATTTTAAAAAACTTTTACCATGAATTATTAGTACGTAAAAAGGCATAAAGCCTATGTCGGTAAGCACTAGGTGAGAGATGAAAGCTTCTTAAATGAAGTGGTAACGTATTAAATTTCCTAGCTACTCGAACATAAAACGATCGCTCTAAAATGGATGTTAGTTTTGGAACTATAAGCTGAGGGTTCCTAGTTGATTTTGAAAAAGTAAATTGTTCCATTAAGAAAATAGGAACACGGCATATATTTACCTTATAAAAATGCAAAATACAACGTCCGACAACGAAATCTTGAAATGAACATCCAATAAAATCAGAAACATATGACGACACATGATCCCGAACCTTTAGTGTATAAACAAAACGAATAAGACGATTAAAGACTAAATGAACCTTCCTAAAAATCCCAACCAATGTTCCCGAGTAAACTTCAATACAATATAAAACAATTGGCATAACTAATGCATGCGCCAATTGCCGCCTAATTTGCAAAGATAAAGAAAGCTCAACGCTGTACAACTTCCTTAAGAGAAAATTTACTTTCGATACGACAGAATTAATTTGCATATCAAAATTCAGGTCTTTGTCAAGCCAAATACCTAAACACTTAACATGATCAACAAACTCAATATCAACATTATTTATACGAACATACACAGGCATAGCTGAACATGTCCCAAATTTAATGGCTTTAGTTTTAGTTGAACTAATAGATAATTTATTGATACCCATCCACTGATTCAATACTGAAGTCGAATGATCAATAACTGCTTGTAATACTTCAGGAAACTCATAACTACTTTTAAACAATATTTGGATGTCATCAGCAAACACATAAGGCTTACAATTAGCCGAAGAAAGCATATTAAAAAGATCATTCGTGTATAGAATAAACAACAACGGACCTAATACAGACCCCTGAGGAACACCACTCAAAACTGGTAATAAACTAGAGCTACATCCATTAGACGAAACATATTGAAATCTTGAAGATAAATACGAAGACATTAGCCTACAAGCATTACCCGAAAAACCATATGTAGAATTTAGTTTCCTAACAAGTAAATTATGATCCAGACGATCAAATGCTTTTTCAATATCAAGGCACAACAAAACACAACAATCACGATCACTAACTGCGGTTCGAATAGAACCCTGCCAACAGCGAAGTAGTGCTACGATTCCTACGAAAACCCATTTGACAATCATGGAGCAATCTATTGGAAGAAACCAACTCCATTATTTGGAGCTTAATTAAGCGCTCTAGCATCTTTGATAATATAGGCATTATTGAAATAGGCATAAATCCACCTGACGCACCATTTTTGCGTATTGGTATCACTTTTCCAATTTTCCACAACGACGGGTAGGACGATGTCACAAATATAGTATTAACTAAATGCAAGACATGAACAGCAACGTACGGAAAAACAAGACGAAGAAATTTCAGAGTAAAACCATCTGAGCCCACAGCCTTGGACTTTATACCTGAGAATGCATCAACTACCTCTTCATAAGAAACTGAGCGAAAACCAAAGTTCCCGTCCAAAAATCCAGTAAAACCTTCAGAGGATGACACTTGTGCATTTGAAAACATATTATTAAGAGCATCCACATTTTCATCAACAACCTCCTTGGTTTTCCCCAAACCATAACCATTTAATACTGCCCACAAATCTTTACCAGATTTTCCTTTAAACATATTACTATGGGCTACAGTCTTAGCTTGACGTATGACTTTCTTGGCTTTGTTCCTATGCCTACAGAAAGTCCTCCAATTCTCAGGTGAAGGATTATCTATGTAGGCCCGCCAAGCACAGTCACGCAATGATAGACAATATTTTATATTTGGCGAATTAAACCAGCCATCTTTACGGTGGAATACACTTCGACATCTACGCACAGGACACAAACTAAGAACTTGATTAAAGCTGCTATACAAAATACACAATTGGAAATCAACATCATTAGAAGCATACATACCAGCGAAATCAAACGTCGAAAATGAGTTGCGCAATGTTTCTGGATCTAAGACACTATAATCAGTGAACTCATAAAATTGCGACGGCAACGTATTAATGACACTTAGGGACATAAAAATAAACGAGTGATGAGAAATACCTGGACACTGAAATTGACTAGAAAACTGTACAAGATCAGGACACGATAACAGAAAATAATCAATGAGCGATGTCGAATCATGCGCAATATCATAATGTGTTGGCAAAGAATTGTGGACTACTGAGAGACTTAAATTACTACAGCTATTTCTAACTGTAACAGATTTCCTTAATTCAAATAAATTATTGTTAAAATCACCCATTATTATCACAGTCGAATATCTAACAACTAAATCTGAAATACACTCCTCAAACTTCAAGAAATCACCATGGGGTAAATACACAACACCTAATAACATCTTAGAACAACCTGTAATAATTTCAACGAAAATATACTCAACTTCCCCATACAAACAACTGCATTCAACTACTTTATGCTTAATTCCATTTCTTAAATATATTGCCACACCCCCACCTCAACCTTCGGGACGATCACTCCTATGGCAAACATATCCAGGAATATCAGCCACATTCAACGATATAAATGGTTTGAGCCACGTTTCACTTACCCCTACAACATCTAAAAAACTTCCATCTAAAATATCTCTAACTTCATTAATTTTTGACGATGTGTGATTAACACAGAAACTTTGGCAGTTGAAATGCCCAACATTTAAATTTTCCTTGTAATTGCGTAATTGTGAAGACAAAAAGCTGTTATCATTAACAATGGTTGGCAAATTGCTCATTGGAAAATAAATATAACATCTTAGCAGAAAAATTATTAAAATAAAACCCTGAATACTATCTACCCACAACATTATTAGGAGATAAAACTACTCCACATTCATCAAGAAGCTGCAAACAACGATCGATATCAAGAAGATCAGACGCTCCCCCAGAAAATTCAACTTCAACTTTAGGCTGGTCTGCACTAATAAGCCTGAATCTAATAATTTTGTTACACTTCTTCAGTTTTCGGCAGATAAAGATAAGCCTTGATGAAGCAGCATTTAGGTGATCATTAAGAAAAACTCGACTATTCACATCACTAGCAGTAACATCACAAAGCCGCAAAGCATCCGATCGATGATATTTTGCCATAATTAGATCTCGCACATATATTGAGTTGAATTTCACCAGTACAGATTTGCCTTTGAGAAAGTAGCAACAATGCTGAATGTCAACTGGACTTAGTTCAACCCCCAATTTCGCTGCTATATTAACAATTGGTTGCCTCAAATCACGCAATCCATTAGGTAAACCATTAATCACAATATCAGCTCTGTTAAGCCTTCTCTGCATAATATCGGACTTAATCTGCAGTTCCCGCATCTCACTGACTCTGTTCGCATCCATATGTTTAACCACATCATAGCAATTCCTAAGGTCATCCTCAAGCTTTTCAATTTTAACTGTATACTCAGCACGAAAAGCTTCAATAAATTTCCACATCTTTGTCTCAAATTCCTTGACCTGATTTTGAATTTGCACTTTAAACATTTCTTGCTGCTTTTCGAGTGTTGAATTAAACTTCGTGCAGCATAATCTTAGCTCCGATTGCAAATCAGGCAAAACGGCCGACTTAACTCCTTCAGGAACTACTACCTCCTCTACGAGGGACTCATTAAAAGAAGTTGTTGATAAATTTTTGGCATTAATGCATTTCGCGCACTTGTAAGAAAAATTTTTATTCTTATATAAAAACGAATGTTGCTCCTTCGTGATTTTCAAACAAGCTATGTGATAAAAATCATCACAGGAAGTACATCCAATACTGTTCCCTGTTACCGTAAGTGCACACTTAGGACATTTATACACCTTCTTCTTGGGTGCCATTGTCAACAATTGCAAGTTAACAGCTCTACAATACCAAATACTGACAGCAACAGAAAAAGCTGTGGATTCCCAGGAATGTAAACAAAACAAAACTGAAGCAGCAACCAACAAAAACAATTGTGTTAAAAACAGCAGCTTCCGTAACAATGAGATATCAGCGGTCAAAATAGTCAAATAAATCCAAATAGGAAAAACTTCAACAGGATGGTCACAGCAATGTGTTATTTAATAATATTTTGTATAAATGACTACAAAATGTTCTTTTTTAATTTAATTTTAACAATTTTTCTGCCACCGAAATTATTTACGCGTTTACCATTGTAGGGGTTTAAGTAAGCGGTGCACTAAAGACCCATATCTAGGCCGATTAACACAACGAACTGAAATTAATATAAATTAATCTCTGGCAAATTTCCTTGAAATCGGTTCAGATTTAGATATAGGATAGCTTTCATATAATTTCGACCTATTTAATCATGTTTATTGGGCACCAAATAATCAATGGGTGCCTGATTGATATTACATGTTTACCAGTGAAGCATTCCAATTAGCGTGTGTAAGGTTTGCTTTAAATATATTTACAAAATTTAGAATAGGTTGCAGAATGGCATGTGTTGGGATGGATGTTAGTTGGTTTACTTACATAATAATCACATATTTAAATTCGTTCAATTTCATGTCAATGTTCCTTCGAAAAGGCGTGGTGAAGGGTATTAAATAGTCGGCCCAGCCCGACTTCACTACCTTCCTTGTTGGATTCTTTTGTACCTTTCTGTGTTTATAGCGTTTTTTACGATGATCCCAATAAACTGTAGGTCTCTGATTGAGCGACTAATATAACCTCACCTTAACCATAATTAGCCTTCTTTCTAGAATGAAGGATCTTTTTTCTATAGCGAACGCTTAGAAGTTATTCCACAAAAATAAACAATTATTTAAGTAAGTGGCTTTCAAAAAATTTAATTTTTGTTTTTCGATTTAATTCGAATCTACACAAATTTACAATGTAGTGTAGATTTCCTTGAAATCAAATTTCCTTGAAATCGGTTCAGATTTAGATATAGGATAGCTTTCATATAATTTCGACCTATTTAATCATGTTTATTGGGCACATTTTTACCAGTGAAGCATTCCAATTAGCGTGTGTAAGGTTTGCTTTAAATCTATTTACAAAATTTAGAATAGGTTGCAGAATGGCATGTGTTGGGATAGATGTTAGTCGGTTTACTTATATAAAGATCACATATTTAAATTCGTTCAATTTCATGTCAATGTTCCTTCGAAAAGGCGACGTCTGTTAGGATACATATGTAAAATATACCCAAAGTGGTGAAAGGTATCAAATAGTCGGCCCAGCCCGACTTCAATACTTTCCTTATTGGTTTCTTTTGTACCTTTCTGTGTTTATAGCGTTTTTTACGATGATCCCAATAAACTGTAGGTCTCTGATTGAGCGACTAATATAACCTCACCTTAACCATAATTAGCCTTCTTTCTAGAATGAAGGATATTTTTTCTATAGCGAACGCTTAGAAGTTATTCCACAAAAATATACAATTATTTAAGTGGCTTTCAAAAAATTTAATTTTTGTTTTTGATTTAATTCGAATCTACACAAATTTAAGAATGTGCACTTAAAATTTTAAATGAAAATCTCAACAACTCTTTATGACAATTTATTATGTCAGCATCAATCGACGGTAGAAGTGATTCTCAAACATTAAACACATTTTTTTTCAAAATAGTGTTTTTACAAAAGGCAGGCACGATAACTCGAAAACTATTAATTCAATCCGTTCAAAATGTTAACACGTTATTCTGTACGTATATAGCTCTCGTATGAACTAGGATAAATGCATTCGGTCAAGATCTTCCTTATATCCTAAATCTGTGTGTGGTCGAAAATAGGAATCCAATCTATAACATTTCTTTCGTCGATTGAATTCCGTTTAGATTTATATTTTTTAAAAAAATCGAAGATGGACACATGGACTTCTTACATACATATAAAACGGATCCTATAAATATACAAAATATGTGATATTCTTAGAGATCTCATCAAAAATTTCCAGTCCAACGAGTTTATTAATTATCCCTTTCTCAATTTTTATTCCTAACCTAAATATTGCATACATACTTTAGTTGCTGTTGATTTTTGTATAAATTCCACAAATATTTTTACTTACCATTTGTGTAAATGTGCCCATGTTGCCGCCAACATTGGTGGCAAATACTGTGTTTGCTGCTGTTGCTGCCGATGATGAGCCTTCGTGAGGTTCTTGTTTTATTTCGACTTGTTTGAGGACTTTGTGAATTTTCCCTAGAAAAAAGAAAATAAAAACAGAAGTGAATAAAAGAAATGTAACAAAAAAGGAAATACTGATACCCATTAAATATTAACAAGTAACATTAATCACAAATAAAAAAATAAGATAGTTTAAAAACAACAAGCTCACAGAGAAGAGGAATTTTTTTATATATGTGTATGTAGGTAGAGTGTGTGACTGTGTAAAGTTAACTCACATACTTGTTAGTGTTTTAAAGGACAAGACAAATCAAGAATGTTTATTTACAGCAATAACAACAATTTGCCAAAGTGTGTAAAGAAGACAGGGGAGAGAGTGGTAAGTGGAGAGAAACCCCTAATCAAGGATGAATGAAATAAAAATGCCCACACGACACTCTTACCAAGCTTTTTTTTTGTTCAACTCTACTCTCAGCTGACTGACTGATTTGACACAAGGCAATGTAATCACAACAACGTGCCACATACAATAACAACAAAAAGAACTCTGCCGTTAAATTTATCAACAATAAAATACAGAGTGTCAGAGAGAGAGCGCGTGTAAGTTAAAGAGCGGTAACAATGTGAAACAGTGAGTATGGCTAAAATGTCATTTGGTAAAGCAGTTACATGCCAAACACACATCAAAGAGGCAAAACTGCTAACCGGCTAAATAACAACAAAACAACAAACGCGAGAAATGTTGATAATGGACGAAATGGAAAGACACTCTATAAGAGAAACAAGAAGAATAAGTTAATGTCAATTATTCTCCCTTTTTGAAGTCTAAAATTGTTATTACTTTAAAATCGAATTACAAAAACAGCAAACCACTCTTAAGCACACTTGCATGTATCCCCCTTTAAAGAAAAGAAAAACAACAATATTCACTTCATCCATCTATATATCCACCACACGTCACCGTCGTCGTTCCCGTCTATCATCATATGACGTGAAACCCACATGCAAGACGACGACAACAACTGTGTGAAGACAACAACAAGTTATGAAGTACAAATATGTGATGATGAAAATGTAGAAAACACACAAAATGTATTTGAAAATCCAACCAAAAAGAAATGAACAAATGTCTCTCCCGCTTTTGTTAGTGTTTTAAACTTCCGTTGTTCGTCGTAGCTCAACGAAATATTGTTCTTGTACATATGTATATAGAGAAGTATAACAACAAATTAACGTAGAAAATTAACTATCGTATAACTCATTCACTCATTTGCCATCGTCTAGCTATGCAGCCCCACCACATGGAGATTATAGAAAGAAATATCAGCAAATAATGAAATAGTAAAAAAACCAAACCTTTTTAGCCAAATGGAGGACATTATTACTCTACTGAAGAGATGCGGAAAAGATATTCGGTCAGGATATGACAAAGGATGTTAATATAAATCGATGGACAAATCATTTAACAGACCTAGTGCTTATAAGACTGTATAGGTAATACACAAAAATGTTCAAGATAGAAGACACCGGTCCTGGAGTCTATCAACGTTTTCTTAAGTAGAGACTCTATTTTACTAGTGTTTATGACAAGGACACTTAATTCGTACTATTTCGACAAAATTTCAGGCTTTATTTATCACCAGAAGCCACATTAGGGGAGATAGTACTCTCTGCTCTCTGACATGTGCCACTGCTTCAGGGCCGCTGTTTTCCTTCCGGAAGTCTCTTTAACGTTTGAATTGGTGCTTCTGCTTCCCAGCAGTACACCAATCCACTCAATTAGAGTTGAGCAAAGATTATTTTGAGATTTCACGTTTCTTAGAGAATGCTAGTTTGAAACCAATAATGAAAGATCAAAAGTCGGACAGGGCCGACTATATGATAACCTTCACCACTTTCGGTACATACAAGAGATGCTCATATGTACACTATCCTTTAGATATAATAGACATAGACATCTTTGGAGGACCATTGAAATGGAATCAGACGAAATTAACTGCCTGAAGAACATATCTATTTGAACTATATTAAAACAACCCATACACATACCAATCTGAAATTTATGAAAAATTGAATGTCAATTATCGAGCAAAATATGTTAAAGATCTATATAAAAATGGACGTATTTGAGCTGCAACACAGTGCGCTATCGAAAATTTATATCGACACAAAATCCAATACAAAACTTGATATGCATCAATCTAGACCTAATTCAGTACTCTGTGCAAAATTTTGTCTCAATCGGACAAACATTGATAGTATGGTGCACCATTTACATAAAATCACAGGAAACTATATAAGGAGCAAACTATATAAAATTCGCGTGCATAAATTTGGAACTAATTCAGTACGCTGTGCAAAATGTTGTGCCAATGGGACTAAATTTGACTCTTAAGTGCTCCATTTACATAAAATCTGACGAAACTATATATGGAAGTTATATCTATATCTGAACCGATTCCAACAAAACTTCGCATACATTGATCAGGACCTAATTCAGTACTCTGTGCAAAATTGTGTCTCAATCGGACAAATATTGGGAGTTTGGTACACCATTTACATAAAATCGCACGAAAATATATATGGGAGCTATATCTAAATCTGAACCGATTCTATCTAGACCTAATTCAGTATTCTGTGCAAAATTGTGTCTCAATCGGACAAAAATTGGGAGTTTGTCGCACCATTTACATAAAATCGGACGAAACTATATATGGCAACTATATCTAAATCTGAACCGATTTTCCCCAATATCAATAGGGTTCGTCCTTGGGTCAAATAAGTTAACTATGCCAAATTTGATTCAAATGGGATCATAAATGCGACACAAAAATATATAGACGGACATGCATGGGTCTATTTCGATTTATATTGCCTTTTACAAAAATATGCATATTTGGTTGTAAAATTTACTCAAAATACCGATATTTGGGAGGTAACGATATATGAGGTCTAGTCTAAAAAGTGAACCAATATTGATACTATTTAGAAGGAAGATTTTCGACACAGCGTGAACGTGAACTACCAAATTACATCGTGTCCAAAAGCTTCGGAATACCGAATATTGGGAGCATCGTCATATGCGGGCAACCCTTAAAGTGAACCGAAAAATTTAAATAAACAATCGCGGACAATTAGCAGGTCCTGGCCTGGAGAGTCTCGGAGGAAATGAGCGAGGGCCTATGATCCCAGGACTGACGAAGCTAAAATGGCACCCCCAAATTTCCACTTCTAAGGTCACGCTATGGCTGTGGTCATAATTTTCCATGATGATGAGAACGGATGCAACCGCTAGCAAGGATAAAGATCCCATCTCTATCTCAACGGCATGTAGCGAAGCTTCGATACTTCTAATGCAACTGGCCTTTGAAATAGTGACTATATATTTAATAAAGGACCATGTTTTTGAAAAATACCTCATATATAGTTTCCGGTCCTTTAGGTAAGTTGAAGGTCTTAACCGAATTTTCCAACCTGCAATTTTACTATTCGTAATTCGTATTCTATTTCTTAAAGAATAAAACCCTCCAGGGTCTATGCTTTGACATTTTCCCCATATAAGGGTTCCGACCGATTTTAGATATTCTGAATGCGCACCTCACAATTCGTTCAGGCTGAATATAAAACTCTTTTGGGAAGATCAACCAACATCGTCATTATAAAAATAACCAATTTTCATGTATCCAAGACAATTCAAATAATGAACATCCAAATTAAATTTAAAGCTGATTGATCATACGCCACCATGTCCGGGAATTGCTAATACGCAACCCATTCCAATATTTGTTTAAACTTCGCATATGTGACATATCAAAGATGTGATATTGGCCAGATTTTCACTCTACACCAAATTCTGGAAAAGACCCACGAAAAACTCATCGACACATTCCACTTTTCAACAAATTGAGAAGGAGTCTGCCAAATTGGGTCTGGCAGGAAATGGCGAGAAGACCAAGCTGATGGTATCAACGCGCAAGACGTACAGTAGACTCGGACCAACTGTGCAACTTGAGAACTACAGCTTTGAGGTAGTCAACGATTTTATATACCTTCGTACTGCCATAAATAAAACTAATGACATCGGTTTTTGAAATTCGGAGAAGGATAGATAGACGCTATTACGACCTAAGTAAGCAGTTTAGGAACAAGGCCGCCTCCCACCAGACTAAACTCACACTCTTCAAGACGCCTTGCTGTAATATATATCTGAAGAATGGGTACTTGCGCAAGCAGATGAGGTAGCTCTTGAAATGTTTGAGATAAAAATTCTCCGAAAGATATATGGCCCGATCTGTATTGACGGTGAATATCACTGTCGAATGAACCATGAGTTGTACCATCTATTCTCGGACATTGACATAGTCAGAGGCGTATCGAGCTGCAGCGATTACGTTGGCTAGGCCATGTTGTGAGAATGTATGAAGATAACCCAGCTTAAAAGGCATATAAAAGCGAACCAGCTGATAGTTCACGCAGAAGGGGAAGACCACGAATTAGATGGCAAGATCAAGTGGAAGACAACATTTCGAACGTCGTCTTTCATATTAGAAGAGCCACGCACAAGACCGAATCGCCTGTAAATTTTTTCTAAACTCGGCTTATGGGACAAATGTTCTGTCACAAGTCAGCTAAGGAAGTAAGGCCTGATCCTAATTCCATATAAAGGGAAAATGCTACTAGGCCAATATTTCCCTAAAGCTCCAGCCTATTTTTTAATATCCACAGTGGTCTGAAGTAAATTCCATACAAAAGGGAGAATACTGTGGAGACCAACTGTGGAACTTGAGAATCATAGCTTCGAGGTAGTCAAAGATTTTATATACCTTGGTGACGCCACAAATGATACTAATACCATCAGTTTTGAAATTCGGACAAGGACAGTCTTGGCCAACAGATGCTACTACTTTGAAACCGTCAGGTCCATTGTGAAAAGAAAAGAAAAAGAGATCTATGGGGGGAGATCGGACAGAAAATATATTACGTGCCATGGTTGCACTTTCCCAACCACTTTAGGTTTCTAATGATGCTGTAGATTAGAGCAGCTTCCGTTCTTGAGAAGAAACTAAGACTCTGTGGAAAATGAACCCCACTAGTCTGTGCCGTAGGCCAGGACTGGGCGGCGACACAGGAGATGTTCAATTGTCTCCGTCTCCTCCTCGTCAACGCAGAGTCTACAGTAATCAGTAACATTATGGTCCCATTTACTGGTAAAGGCCCTGATATTGCAATGTCCAGTAATGATTCCTGTCATTACTCTTATTTAAGCTTTGCTAAGGTTCAACAGTGAGTGTGTCCTTTTAGTTGACGGTGTCGGCCATTGCACCTAGGTTTGTTGTGCCAAAGTTCATAGGCTCTGTCGTCGAAGAACGCCTCAAAGCTCTGATAAAGATGACATATGGGTGATTTAATTAAGTCATCAATTTCTAGATCTGTGGATTAAGATTCTCGTCTAGCTAATTCGTCTGCTCTTTCATTACCCATGATATCACCCAACACAGCCGATAGCTGTAAGTAAGTTCTTCCAAACTGTTCTACACTTGAGAACAGCCTCAGATTTGATGTAGCGATCTTTGTGCATCCATACTTTTTATCAATTCCGCTGATTTCAGCTTCGAAAACACTACAGTTGCTATCCAGCTTGTAGGTAAGCTCAAGGCCTAGCCTTTCACAGTAGACGCCTGCACCCGTAACTTCTTCGATCTTGGATCCGTCTGTATAAAAAGTCAGACCGTCCAGAGGAGTGTTACTCCGGTTCTAGTCGTCTCTACTAGGAATAACGACATCTACATCGTCAAATCTCAGGACTGATCGCTTAGTTTTACGCGTCCAATGTCATACCTGGTTTGTTCAAGATACAACCCAAAGGTACAACTTCGCCAAAGATTTTGTTCATGCAGCCTTAGGGCACTACGTGCGACCTGACACTTAATGCTGAGTCCCAGCGGGCTTAAGTTCAGCATTGCGTTCAAAGCTGTTGCGGGGTGCTCCTCGCGGCTCCTGTTATTAGAATCGAGGCGGTTCTTTGTATATATATAAACACTTGAACTTCTATATGTATGTAATACCTTGAAAATGTGTAATCTGCAATTCAAATATGTAGTATTCCACTTACATACATATGTTTCAATTCTTATCTGTAGGAAAACAATGAGTGTTTTTTTTTCTATTCCAATTTTAGCAATACATCAAAAACAGCAACAACAACCCTTCATTTGTAATAAAATTTTACGGTGTAACTTCGAACACAATGGACCTGTTTAACTTGAATCAACATGGCAATTATTAAATGTTGTCTCCCATAATTTCATTTATTTAATCTTCTTAACGAGAACCGCAATAAAAATTAACAAAAAAAATAAAATAAAATCAATCTTACTGTTGGTTCATTCAGCAACAAATACAAATCATTTGCAACAACAAATTGGATACCTTTCCAATTTTTATTTTTTGTTTGCGTTAAAATCAACAGCATCAACAACATCGCATGGCATGGTGTGTTTGAGGAGACCATGCCATAAAAGAAGAAGACATTATTTTCGGTTAGTAAAAAAAACAAGTGTCGGAAAAGAAAGAAAAATAAAAACAAAACTGTTATCATTCTAATAGTACAACACACGTTTTTTCGTTTATATGTGCGCCTTTTTTCTCATATATATTATTTTGTAATTTCTTTACGTTTTTTAGAACAAGCTCTTATATTACACCAGCCACACACAAATCATCGAAATTGAACAAGACAAGAAGAATGAAAACGAAACAAAACAGAAAATCAACCCAAAGAAAGACAGAAATATATAATCCACCTTTAACGAAAATTAAAAGTTGTATTTCTACCTTGGCCAAAAGACATTGTTTTTGGTGTATTTTTTCGGTTTGTACACGCACACGCTACTCTTTGCCACCCAAATAATGTTCACCGCTATCAAAACTATTCACACACAAGTTGTAGAAAAAAAAAAAACAAGCGAAAAAATAAAAGCGACTGTCAAAATATTTTTAGAAAAAAGAGAATTGAACAATTCATTTCCCACCAACCCCATCAAAGTATACGATTTTTTGTCGATCGTTTTAGTTCCGCTATCAGGGAGGCGAGAGAAATTCAACGAATGTGGTAGTAGTGTAAAACATCTCTTGATACTCTCTTGCTTTCAAAACGGATCGAAAGGGATATTTTTAAGAATAATTTCAAAGAAGTCCATAATTAATGGATAGGCCACAGAAAAGATCTCGATTTGAAGGTCCAGAAAACGAAAAAGAGGGTATTTCCATCATCATGCAGATTGGAATTGTAGTTCATACGCTGATGCAAATAAGTAAGCAATTCAAAAATATAGAGGGAATACAAAATATAGAGGTCATCAGCACCAGGATTTACTTCAACGGCCAGCCGCCTCAGAAGTCTCGAAACTTCGCTGCACGCCGTAGGGATGGAGTTGGGATCTTTGTGGGTTTTTAAAAGCCGACTTCGCAGTGGAGGAAGTTGTCAGGGATTTCTCAACACTCAGATATCCCTTGGAGGGTGCTGCTGAGTAAACAGAAGTCTCAGTCATTATCGGGCTAGTGGTGTACTCAGTTTTCTCCTCCATTGTACTCATAGTTTTCTCCTCCATTGGAGGAAGGCTACTACGGTTAACTTCACTTGCGACATATGAATTCTTTCAATGCCATTCATATAGTTCCGAGAGAACTTCCAAATGAATTTGAGATTCCTCTTAATCAGAAGGGATCCTTTGGCAGTAATAGAGTCCTTGTCCCGTTCGATAAACCGGTTACACAAATTTAACAGGTCTCCGGTAAATATTTTTGTCAGAGATCTCTTTGGTATTGGCGCGTCTGGTAGTTTCATCAGCCAAGAGTCTTCTAAAGCAGCTGACCGTTGAAGACCAGCCTCATCTTCAACGACCTGCTGCCTTAGAAGTCTCGAAACTTTTTTATCCTCGAATCAAAAATACTCAGAATACTCGGAATACTCAAAGACGAGTCGGAATACTTGTCTGACTACGGCGGAAGGAGCCAGTTTCGGCTTAAGTCTAGTTTAGGTGTTGGCATCTGTCCATAGGAAAAAATCTTAAATCCCTGGCCGAAGGCCGGCTACCCACAAACACTATTCTAATTAAAAGGGGATTCTGTCGCGCAGCCGGTGTTGCCATCTGTCCATAGGACCTATATCTAAGGAAGTATGAACATATTTGATATGAATATTATATTTTTGTAATCAGGGCTTCAAAATGCTTTTAAATGATACCAATATTGCCAAGGGTCCCAACCCATATTCTCCGGAAATACCGATTTCCGCAAGAAATAAAGTATACTGCTGTAATCAGGGCCCCAAGGACTGCATGTGGTAAAAATTTCAAAACGATCCGGGAGGGGGCCCTAAACTAGACTTGTTCCCAGTTTCCTCAATAAGGTCGAGCAGAAGGTCCATATGCCTTACTACACTTGTATTGACATGGTCGAAATTGATGTGGTTTAATCGTCATTGTTTGTGGACGTTGGCTGGGATCTCGTTCTTGTAGACTTCGAGATTAAGGGACAGTAGACTTCGACATTAAGAAGAGGGAGAGGAAGGAAGATTGATTTTTTAAAGCGATTTGAAGTCAGACATGTTATAGCCTTTAACCATGGTAAGGACTCGAATAAGAAAAACTTATTGAGGCGCCCAGGTATCAACAAGGCTTCGTTCGAATACAGTCGGGATACTGACTGACCAGACCACTTAGAAAAGAAGTGACATAGTCCTGAGAATAGGATATTTGGAGGCGCCATTCACATGGAGACAAAGATTGGCTGTGAGATCCGTAGTATTGCAATTATCAAATTTTCAAATCTGCTACTTGTTCCACACCATGTTCCCTCCTCCCTGTCATGTACAGCAACTTAAAGATATATTATTTCTCATTTAAATTATTTGCAATATAGAAATAAAACCAAATTGCAAGTCCTCTCTGTCGATATACCCCACACACAACAACGGTAGAATAATTGTATGCAAGTACAACACAAAACAGCGCAATAACAACAACAGAAACAAAAAAACAGTGTCTCAAACACGTTCAGGCAAGAAATGTAACGCACTGAACGAAAAAAAAAATACAAACCACCCAAAAGATTACCCATGACATACACATGGACATTGTTGTCCAGTTATTTTCATAAATAATATATGTTATAATTTAAGCGTAAATGTATTCACGAATAATAAAAAATCTTAGTTGTTATGTCAGCCTTTTGTGAACAGAGCCAAAATTAAAAATAGTGAGAGAGAAACTCTCAACACCGATCCCGATCTTCACTAACTCCAAAACCCAAAAGAGACTTACAATCAACAATGAAAGAAACGAAAACAAGAAAACACATAGTTATTTTTGTGGGTTATTATTTTGTGTTTGTTGGTGTAAAAATATGGTGGCTTTAAGAAAAATATAGGCAATAATGCATCGGCAACAAAAACAACAGTGGCAGTAACACTGAACAATCAAATATTACGAGAGGGAGAGTATGGGAGAGTCTTGGTTAAAGTGTAACATCACCGTCATCGTCATCAGTGAGAAAAGAAAGACCTAAACTGAGTGTCACCACACACTTTGATGTTTCAAAAGAAAACAACCAGAGAAAAAGTAAAGGAGAATGAAAAACGTCAACCAAAAACAACAAAACAATACACAATCAAAATCCATCCAACCAACCAAACATCCATTCAAACACACACTCACACACAACAAATAGAGCTAAAGGGGGATGTGTGTGCATGCATATATAGAGTAAGCAAAGATAGCAAGCTGGCAGGCAGGCAGGCATGGCAAAGCATGGTTAAAAACATAGTCATTATTATTTGCCTTTAAACACAGAATACTCTACACGAAGAATTACACCTAGGGTTTATTAATTTTTGGATGGGGGAAGGAATGAACTAAAGAAGAAAACGAATGGACAGCAGCAAATAACAACAAAATAAAATGAAATCTCACAACTTATTATCATTATAGGAAAAAAGAACTACAAAAAACCACAAAAAATGTGATCGGTCAAGAGAGAAATAAAGAGGAGCAGAGCATATTGCAATTGATTGATCATGAACAAGATCGACCTAATTTGCATAGAAAGATCTCTTCCCTTTACAAATCACATTCTACACATTTGAAAGGAGGTATTTAAAAAAGGATAATAATTTATTATTAACACACACTTACCATTTTCATCTGTAAAGAAATAATTAATTATTTCACCTGTCGTTGAAGCGGCAGGGCCTGAAGTCGCTGCTGCTGTTGATGAGTGCGCCATTTTTCTGGTGTGCTTTTTTGTATTGTTCCCAGCGCGTTTTGTTGTTGTTTTTGTTTATTTTTGCTCGCTTTACTGCTGCTGGCGGCCTTCTACTACTATACAAATTATTACTAAACAATTTATGGAAATATGTATGACGGGACAGTCAGACAGACAGACACACAGCTTCGTCGTAACTCTGTAGCTGTGGCGGCTGGCTGATTGTTGGGCTCTCTGGCTGTGCTTGAAGTTTGTGGTGTTCAATAGTTCTTCTTTCTTTCGTTTGGGGTTATTTCTATTTTCGTTTCGCTACAAAACACACAACAACAAATTAATATTATTATTCCGATGATGATGAAGAGGTAGCAAGCAGGCAGGCCACCTTATCACACACACGCACACTCGACGTTGTCGTTTTACAAATTCTCAAAAAAAAAATGGATAATAAACCGAAATCAAAAAATCCGTTCAAGAAACCTTTTTAAAGTATTAACCAAAAAAATTGGTTTGATTTTTGACCGACGTTGCTGACGTTTCGAATTTTCGTTTTGGCTGAAACTCTGGTTCTGCCCGCTCCTCATCAACGGAAGGCGGTCAAGAATTTCAACCAAAAACAATACAAGAACACACTATAATTACACGTCCGCCTTGCCTGCCTGCCAGCCAGCGTTTTTATCTATTTTCAATTTTAACCGCAACCATTTCTTATCATTCATTATTTTTTTCTTTATGCACTTCTTTTTTTTCGATATTTTTGCTGCCTTCTCAAAAACACCGAGACAACCAACCAACCGACTAAAAGCCAGAAAAAATGTCTTCTTTTTATGGCTCGTCGTCGTAGTCGTCGGTGTCGTTTGCGTAGTATTATTTTTTTCTGTTTTAATTAAACTTTTTACAGATTTCTTTTTTTCTACACTCTTCTCCCCGCCGCTCCCTCCCAAATTCACATAAAATCAGAACATTCTATTTTTCCCACAAAATGCATCCACAAATTTCAGCATTTACTTTTAAGTTGTTTGATAGTAATCCATCCAACAAAAAAAATCACTATTTCACGAGTCAAAATGGCGAGAAAAGGAATTTCCAATTCCAGCGTTTACGGTTGGGTCTTTTTTCTCTTTTCACACACCACACACACCGAAAAATACGATTTTTGGCCGGCGCTTTTCGGGCACTTAGCATTAACCGATTTTTATCATTTTTACGGCAAAAAATTGAGCAAATTTGAAATTTTCCAATGGTGAAAATTTCATGAAAATCGGTGAGGTTTGAGACCATGAAAAGGGCCAACAAAATTTTCTTAGAATTTACCAAACGTCGTGTTGGACTAAGATGAGCGAGCAAATGACCCGATGTCTCAGCTGTTTTTACGCGCGCCAAACAGGCATCGTCGGTGTTGTCAATGTCATAAAACGTGTGACAAATGCAACCTTAAAAAACGCTCGCTCACACAAATTTTCATTTCTGAGGGAATTTCTACCTTCACCGATTTCTGAAATTGTTTAATTACTCTATAGTAAACATTTAAATAAATATTTTCCATAAATTGCATTGTTATTTTTTGTTAATTTCCGAAATAAATTTATGACACAACACAAAAACCGCTACAATTCAACATTGTTATTTTTGTTTTCCTTCTCCACACTATTTGACACATTCAGTGATGATATTTGGCTTAGCAATGCTGCCACACCACAACGAAAGACATATCTGGGTTAACTAAATGCATACGTTGACGCCGTATCTTTAAATTTAGTACAATTAACGTATGACATTTTTCCGGTAACGTATAATAAATTTGGGGCAGACGTAAACTATTTTTGTTAATAAAAGTAAATCAAAATGAGATGTACAATAGACTCTTACCCTCTTTATCGCCTACAACGATTTACTAAATACATTGTACTGGATTTACTAAATCTAGTAGTAAATAAACTTTAGTACGTTTATATTGTATTCTCATTAACCCCATGGGTTTAAACTGTCAATTTCATTGCATATATGTCAAATAAATCCTAATAAAGTATGTGTTAACCCGGTTACATCAAAATCGAATTACATTAGTGACAGTAGCATATAAGGAGGCAACGTATAATTAATTCTATAATTTGAAATCATCATTAAACGGAATTTACATGAGAATTTGTTCCTAGGTTATCTCCTCTGTGAGGATTTATTTGACATATACACTGGTGGTCAAACCTAATGCCTTTTTTTTTACGACGGCACACCTCAATTAAAAATTTAATTAAATGTTGAATATGATCCTTAGGTGTACTATTCCTTGCATCCTGAACCTTTGGGAAGTTGTTAAGTCGGTTTGTTTGTATTAAGTTAATATTATAAACTATGTTAATAAACTATTTCCAGAACTTAGTTGAAGAAATAAAGACTTTAGCTGGAGACTTCTGATAGAAGGGATGAAGGCATTCTTAAAGAGGGTATGAAGGTCTTCAGGAGGGAGGAAGGGGTCCATGGTGAAATTATCAACATTAATACTCTCTACGGTAAAATCGTGCTTCATCTAATATCGTAAAATTTTTTCCAACCCTAAATCAAGTCCAAAGAAGGGAACCAACTGTCCACGCTTCCAGTACCTCATCCACAATGTACCAAACATTTATGAATCTATATATATATATATATATATATACATATATAGAACCATAGCTGGAATGTGTCTTCAAGCGAAAAAAAAAATATTATTATGTATTTATTTTTATTACATTAATAGGAACCAATTTCAGATATTAAAGATATATATATATATATATATATATATATTCAAAATATACACTGCTAATCAATTTAACGGAACCGTAATGCGTTCGCTTTCCTTATAAATTAATTTCTTATATATTGGCTCCGAAACTGACGATTACTTCTGTTTCCCCATTATCCATCCAAACTTATGAAACAACAGGAGTTGGGTTCTTTATTGGTCGCCCCGAAACCTTTCCACTTCTAAATCAAATGATCGAAGGTTATTATATCACCACAAACATTCAAATAGTCATTTTGGGCACATTCAACAGACGAAAATTATCTGTTACGCTTCCGATAATGACAATAGTTCTTTCTGGCTGTTACGCTGTCTTGAAAAATCGAGCTACGGATTCATTCTTTTTTGTTGGTGCGACACTGTAGGAACGGGTACAGCTTGTCAAACAGACGCTGGCGAACATCATGGGATTTATATGTTTCCAATTTTTTCATAATTCAGCTTTCAAAATTTAAACGAAAATCTTCCTTCGAAATGTGCGCAAATCTTGTGTCCAGTGGCAAAATTTTTTGAATAATATCAAAATCATAATATTTTTAAAAGTGGATTTACATATAACATTTGATCATGATTAAAGGCGGAATCAGGATTTATTTTCTTAATCAGGCTGAATTCACCACGATACGAAAAAGATAAGATTCAGCAAATAATGTGCACACTCGCGAATTGTTTACATTTTTTATACAACACAGTTTAATTTTTTTAAATCAGTGTTATAGTACGTTTACACTCTACTGGATTTCGTTAAACCAGTGGGTTTATATTGTCATATATGTAAAATAAATCCTCATAAAGTAGATTATACCATGGTACAATTATTAGGCCAGTTTACATTAGAACTTTTTACCGCGTTAACCGACTTTGTGAGGATTTATTTGGCATATATGTAAAGGAATTGACAATTTAAACCCACTGGGTTAACCAAATCCGATACAATGTAAACGTACTTATAGCCACCTATAAATTACAATTATTTTCATATTTGGTCTGTTCCAGTACTTTTTTAATACTAAAACGGCATATACATTAGAACTTTCTACCGGGTTAACCTATTTTATGAGGATTTATTTGACATATATGCAAAGGAATTGACAATTGAATTGACAAATGAAAACACGAAAGTCAGCTGCTTTTTCTCAAGTCTAATGTTAAAAATTTTGCGTTTGTTTACGTTTTTATAATGGAAATCAATTCACATAATGGATTTTGACAGCAAACTTACGAGACAGCTGATATTCAGATGGTCTTTCTGGACGACATTATTTATAGGCCTCGAGGGAAACATTTCAAAATTGCTCTCAGAGTACAAAATAATTTTAAAAATTCGGGAACGCAAATCTAGTAAATATCCCAAAATTAGATGGCAATACTTCAAAATCAACATAAAAGCCAATCAGAAATTGGCATTCCTGTATACCATATTTACTCGTTCAAATTTCTGGAGTAAAAGTTTATAAAAAGGGAACGCCATTTTGTTTTGAGTTCCTTTAAATTTGGTTCAAAGTTTTACTAGTTTTGTGGGTTGAGGAATGGTTTTCGAGTAGGAAGTTACAAAACTTGTAAATTCTTTTAGGTTCTGGAACGGAACTATTTGGCTTGATATGCCAAAGTCATATACAAAATGTGTGACTGTGTATGTGATGTTTTGAAAAATATAGAAAAATTTATTCTAAAATCCATTTGTTTAAAGATGAATTTTACAACATTGGTAGGAAGAAATGTATGATTTGTGGTATGTCATAATTACAGAAAGTAGTCTCATTTGAGAATAAATATATTAATAGTCTCATAATATAAATATAAATGATTTAGCAATTTGTGCCTAGAACACATGATATGCGTACATTTCGAAGGAAGATATTTTCATTTAAATTTTGAAAGCTGAATACTGTCAAAGGCAAATTTAAGAAAAAATTGGAAACATATGACTGCAAGAGACTACCTTGTATAATAAAGCCATGGATTTGTGGATGAATCAATATCTAAATCATATTCCCAACTGGATTTTGAAAAGAAACCGTGACACACTTTTTACCTATGTGCACCAATAGACTCATTTAATAGATGGAATTGATATTTGAGATCGAATGGATTTAGTAGTCTAAATGTACTCTAATGATAACAGTTGCATTTTTTAGTACTTTATGGTACAAAACAAAGACTTGCCGCAAGTAAACTAGCCTAATTTAAATTTGGACTTAGATACGTACTGCTGATGTCAAAATAACAAGCTTCACACACTTTGAAAATTGTAAAAAGAGCGAAAACCAGAATAATAATTATATGGGTTTTGGTATTAATAAACTTCATCTTCGAACCTGACAGCCAACGTAGACTAGATTAGCCTATGTTTATACTACTAAATCCACTCGATCTCAAACGTCAATTCCATTGTGTATACGTCACGTTAATCCTGTTCACAAATCCAGTGGATTATTATTGACGTATACGCTACGGAATTGACATTTGAGATGGATTGGATTTCGTAAATCTAAACGCACTTTAAATCGTAGTTGTGGATTATGCTAATGACTCGTGAAAATGCAATAAGTCCACTTTTTCTAGGAATTGAGATTTTGATACAGACATGTTCAATAAGAATGGCATAATTACACAAGGTAATTATCAGTAAGACGAGATCTACCTGTGTTAAAAACTTCATAAAAATCGGGGAAGAGCCCCTAAACTCGTTTTCTTGATATTAAAGGTCGTTTACATTGAACCGGATTTGGTTAACCGAGTGGGTTTAAATTTTCAATTCCTTTGAATATATGCCAAATAAATCCTCATAAAGTAGGTTAACCCGGTAAAAAGTTCTAATGTAAATGCCGTATAAATGCCGTATTAGACTTATATTTTTCGGAAAGAATGTACTGTACCTCCCGAATACAAGGATGCAGTGATGTCAAATTTTGTTCATATCCAATTTAGCATAGTTGCATTAAATCTGTGAACAGAAAATTGTTCTATGATTTCGGAAAAATTCGGGACACAAAAAGTTAAAATTATTTCATTTATCTACTGCCATCGCCCCTTTATATATTTCGTGTGATGTCGACCTACGTGTCCCTAATTGAATCAGTTGTTTTTTGTCATTAGCTATGTCTCCTTCTAAACAAAAACATTGTATGCCGCCTCTACGCTTTGCACTCATTCGTAAACACATATGTGTGTCAGTCATTTTGCCTTGTGTTCGTTCTTTATCGGTCATTTTTTGTATCTCCCTTATTTGCAAAAAAAGTTCCGTTCGTTCAATTTGCAAAATCGAGCATTTGAACAATTTCGTTCCAGAAAGACGGAATTCGTAAAATATTTGTTTATTTTTAGCTTTAATATCGTATTTAGCGGTAAAACTCATATTTATTGAACTTTTATATTGAAAGATTGATCAAAAACGGATTCGAATACCAAAGAAATGAAACCAACATTGGCAGCCGATGAAATGTTCCCCGAAGGCGGGTACATGGATATGGAAGAGGTAATTCATACATATATATTTTTCAATAATAATAGATTTGTTAATATCAATTGTACTGAACAAGTAATGGGAACAATTATGCCTAAGGGACGCAAGGAGGTTCTTTCAGTTAGCTCCGGTATAGTTTTTGCCCAGATTTGCCAACTGAACTAAGCAGGTCCCAGATGGAAGGAGGCCCTGAAAATTGCGTCTACTGTGGTGGCGAAAGTTCTTTGGTAGAAGAAATAGAAAAATGGAATATATATTAACCCGTGTTAATGGAATCAGGATTTGTAGATAGCCGTATAGCCGTAGAAATTGTGCCGTATTTTTTTGGCTTTGATGATGATAAGTCCAAGAGGGAATAGATTTATAGGCTGGGACGGACAATTGGATAGATTGTGTGTGTATCATGAGGGCTTTGCTGGCAAGAAGGACACCTATTTAGGATTCCGGGGACAATGCGCTTTCGATACGAATATTGCTATACACGGATCTTAGTTCGGCACAAGTTTTGTTTAGGGGCTAATCTCCGATTTGTTTTCGGAACTTTGAATACCCATATCTCGAGAAGTATGGACTTCCCTCGTAAAAGTTATATATTTTCGTGATCAGTGGGACGAGAAAAAATCAACAGAAAAATTCGAGATGAGATGATTGTGCCAGAATCGAATGGATTTGCCTAGGAAGAAGCCTCTCACTGTCCGAAATTGCAGAAGGAGGTTGGAGTAGAACTTAGTTGCATCTGGACTTTGTTTTTGGATTCGGAGATCGATGATCTGTTGTTGTCCGATGGAATGGCTTCTTGAATGCCTTCACAATAGAGCCTGAAGTCCTGAAGGATGTGCCGCGGAGGTGGATCAGCCATCAATTTGTGATATTTGGGATGACACGGTAGATAGCATGCCAGTAGGAAATATCTAGTCAACAAACAACATTATGTGACTTGACTGTCAAAATGCTGGTTTCGTCATGAAAGTGATCGACTTTCGTCATCTGGACACACCGGGTTGCAATTCGGAGTGCATTATTTTGAGTAGTTTGCTATGTTTCTTGTATCTCTGGATAATTGCTCGCTTGTTCCTATTCTGTGAAGATGAATGAAGAATGAATTTGCGACAGAACTGCAATGCACATTTTGTTTGCCATCTAAGTGCTGAATACTGATACTACACGAGCTGTTATATGGGTACTTGCGCAAGCAGATGAGGCAGCTCTTGGAGTGTTTGAGAGAAAAATTCTCCGAAAGATTTATGGGCTGATCTGCGTTGACGATGAATATCGCCGTCGAATGAACCATGAGTTGTACCAGCTATTCTCCGACATCGACATTGTTAGACGTATTGAGCTGCAGCGACTACGTGGGCTAGGTCATGTTGTGAGAATGGATGAAGATGCAGAAAGGGAAGGCCACGAATACGATGGAAAGCTCAAGTTGAAGACAACATTGCCGAAAATGGTGTTTCAAATTGGAAAAACTGCGCAAAAGACCGACGCGCCTGGAAATTATTTCTAAGCTTGGTTTATGGAACGAAAGTTCTGTCACAAGCCAGCTAAGTAGTAAGATTTGTTTTTTAGTATAGAACCACGAGGAGCACGTCTCAAGCAGCTCTGAACGCAATGCTGAACTTAAGGCCTCAGCATTAGGCATCAGCTGAACTTAAGGCCTCAGTCAGGACGCACGTAGTGCCCTGAGGCTGCATGAACAAAATCTTTGGCGAAGTTTTACCTTTGAGCACGTTTGTATCTTGAACAAACCAGGTATGACATTGGTTTGTCCTAGTAGAGACGACTGGAACCGGAGTAACGTTAGGCCTTGAGTTAATCTAGAAGCTGGATAGCAACTGTAGCGTTTTCCAAGCTGAAATCTTCGCGATTTGGAAGGGAGCGGAATTGATAAAAAGTCTGGATGCAGAGATCGATCGTTGAACCGGTGACTATCTTTGTGGATAGTCAAACGGCTCTTAAAGCTATCAAATCCTGTTACATCAAATCAGCTTTGGAAGAACTTACAGCTATCGGCTGTGTTGGTTACCAGGACCCCGTGACATCATGGGTAATGAAAGAGCAGACGAATTAGGTAGACGAGGATCTCAATTTACAGATATAGCAATTGATGACTCAATCAAACCACCCATATGTCATCTTTATTGGGACTTTGGGGCGTTCTTCGACGAAAGAGCCTATGAATTTTGACACAACGAACCTAGGTGCAATGTGTTAAGATCTATTTGGCCTACTCTGTCTACCCAATGGACACACTCACTGTTGAACCTAAGCAAAGCTTAGGTTTACAGACGGCACAGATTACTGGGTGCTCATTTTCCACCGAGTCTTAGTTTCTTCTCAACAACGGAACCTGCTGTAAAATCTACAGAATAATTAGAAACATAAAGTGGTTGGGAAAGTGCAACCTTGCTTTTGCGTAGGCTCATGTGTACGAAAAGTACTATATGGTACTATATTTGATGCAAATTTATTTTTGAGTCATTATTTGGAGTCATGATCACTGTTGAGGTGTAAGATCGAGATATGTAGGAAGTTTAAAAAAATTTTTACTAATGTGTACTAAATTTGGTACAATTTGAATTGCGGCTGGACAGATAGAGTTGGAATCCTGAAATTTGGATTTAGGATCACTGAGGGGGTGTAGGATTGGGGTATGTAGGAAGTTTAGGAAATTGGTACTACTGTGTACTAAATTTGGTACAATTGAGTTGGAATCCTGAATCTTGGATTTGGGATCACTGTTGGGGTATGTAGGAGGTTTTGGAAGTTCGTACTACTGTGTACTAAATTTGGTACAATTTGAATTGTCAGTGAACCGATATAGTTGGAATCCTAAAACTTGTATTATGGACCACTGTGCAGGTGTAGGATGGGGGTATGTAGGAAGTTTTGGAAATTGGTACTACTATGTACTAAATTTGGTACAATTTGAATTGTGGGTGGACCGATAGAGTTGGAATCATGAAACTTGGAATTAGGATCACTGTGGGGGTGTAGGATTGGGGTATGTAGGATTTTTTGGAATTTGGTACTACTGTGTACTAAATTTGGTACAATTTGAATTGTGGGTGAACCGATAGAGTTGGAATCATGCAATTTGGTACAAAATGGTACACAAATTTAACTTATGGTCGACATTAATGTAAAAAATAAAATAATATGTTAATACATGTTTAAATATATCCCGCATTCGCTAACGAAGTAGCGGGTATATGCTAGTGTTTTTATAAAAACAGATTCCTAACTTATCTCGCATCTTTAATTAAACATTTCCAAATGAATGACTCTGACAAAATATTAGTTCTCGGCGATTTTAATCTGCCGTCCGTAAAGTGGCTTTCATTGCCAGATTCTGAGGCTCTAACACCTTTGACATCTGATGCAAATGTAAACTTATATACCTTTGAAATTGTAAATCGTTTTAGCGACATAAATCTTTATCAAATAAATAGTGTATCAAATTGTTATGATCGAATTCTAGATCTAGCATTTGTGAATTATACACAATATTTTGAAATTATTAGAATACCTCCAGTATGTACTCCCGAAGATAACTACCATCCTACATTATGCATATCCATGATGCATAATAATTTAGCTACCAACAATTCTTTAATATCATTTAAATCTGTTCCTAATTATAATAAAACTGACTTCCGAAAGCTAAACGCACTTATCTCAAACGTAAATTGGAGCACATTATTTATTTGTAAGGGTCATATTGATCTAGAATTATCAGTATATAAATTTTATGATATCCTAAATAAATTTATTCTAGAATGTGTTCCCATTGTTAGAGTTAGAAACTCGGAACGATATCCATGGGTCACATCTGGGCTTTCAAGTATTAAAAATTATAAAAATAAACTTTTTAAAAAATATAAAAAATCAGGCTCCTCTATAGATTATGCTAAATATGCTGTCGCAAGGTCTAAATATACGTCAGAGTCCCGAAAACTTTACAATCTTTATTTAGACAAGATTAAACTTAATTTCAAATCCAATCCTAAATCTTTTTATGACTTTGTTAATATAAAAAGAAAAGCTACGTCAAAGCCCACCATCTTGAAATTCAATAATCAGACATTTGAGAAAAACTCTGAAATTTCAGAGTGCTTTGCAAATTTTTTCGCTACAACATATTCAAATTCACCCTGTCCAAATAAAGATACATATAGTTATAAATTATCGACGATAGATCAAATATCTATGCCTTTTTTACAAAGTCAATATGTTTCTAAAAATCTACGTAATTTAAGATCAATTAAAAGTACAGGTCCGGATGGCATTCCTAGCATAATTCTAAAGTACTGTTCAGATACATTAGCTATCCCTTTAACGCTATTGTTTAATTATTCCCTGAAATATAGTCATTTTCCGACCTTCTGGAAGAAATCCTATATAGTTCCTTTACACAAATCTGGTAGCTTAACTAATGTCTCGAATTATAGAGGAATTGCTAAATTAAGTGCAATTCCAAAATTATTCGAAAAACTGATTACTGATGTAATTTCTCATAAAGTTCAGCCAATCTTAAGCCCATATCAACATGGTTTTCGTAGTGGCCTCTCAACCATTACCAATCTTATTCAATTTTCCTCAACCGTCATAAAAGGTTTTATTCAGCGTAATCAAACCGACACGATTTACACTGACTTCAGTAAAGCTTTTGACAGGGTTAACCATGAACTTTTAATATATAAATTAAATCAAATTGGTTTCAGTATAAATTTAGTTAAATGGATATCATCTTATTTGAGAAATAGATCACAGGTAGTTTTGTTTGATGATTGTCTCTCCAAATCCATTAATGTTCCTTCCGGCGTTCCCCAAGGAAGTCATTTAGGTCCACTCCTCTTTCTTCTATTTATAAATGATTTACCAAATGCAATAATACACTCCAAATTGCTAATGTATGCTGACGATGTCAAGTTGTTTATCACCCATAACTCCATGAAGCAAGCTGATTTACTTCAAAATGATTTAAATAACCTTTTTCAATGGTGCGAATTAAACTGTATGGATTTAAACCTAAACAAATGTAAGCATATGTGTTTTTCCAGATCTTCTACTTTAACAAGGCAATACAATATTAATGGTACTGTTTTATCAACTGTTGATTCATTTGTTGATCTTGGTATTTTAATGGATCCAAAATTAAATTTTAATAATCATGTTATTTCTATGGTAAACAAAGCCCACGGTGTCTTAGGATTTATAAAACGATGGGCTAAAGAATTCTCTGATCCCTATATTACAAAACAACTTTTTACATCTCTTGTGCGACCCATATTAGAATATGGTTCTGTTGTATGGGATCCCCAATATACAATTTATTCCGATAAAATTGAATCAGTGCAGAAACAATTTCTAATTTTTGCGCTGAGAGGTTTACATTGGAATAGTGACTTTGTGTTGCCTTCTTACACTAGCAGGTTAAAATTAATTCGATTGCCAACATTAAAAAGTAGACGTATTATGTTGAACACTATGATAGTAATTAAAATACTAAGCGGTAATATACCCTCAGACTTCCTAATTTCATCCATTAGAATAAATGTTCCTTTTCGATCAAGTAGATATTATCAACCATTATACGTAGATTTTCATCGCACAAATTATTCTATGGGAGATCCACTTAGTAAAATGTGTATTGATTTCAATTCTGTGTATTCTAACGTAGACTTTTGCATGAATATAGACCTAATAAAATCTAATATAATCATATTTTTAAATGAATAATACAACTTAATAACAAACTGGCTGTTGAAGTAGATTTCTGTAGCTGGTTTTCTATCCCTTCTCATATTCCATCATAATGCGGATTATGATGCGTACGCGATCCCTACGAAAGGGGAGGTCGCCCCCTCGGTCGGCAGGGGTGGGAAAGTGAGGCGTGGGAACGTACGATAAAAAAAAAAAATTATTGATATTTTCTTTTTTTTCCAGTCCGGTGGTTCCTCTGCAATACTCATGGATTTGGCCAGCAATGAGAAACATGTTCATGCCGATTTCTATAATGATTTTGATGACCTTTTCGACGATGAGGATGATGATTTGTTTAGTCTTGATGTAAATGCTTGAAATAAATAAAAGATATACTCTATTTGTAAAAAAATAAAACAACATTGGGGTGTTTTCTATTTTTTCATTTATATTATTTTTCTTTCTTTTTTCTGGGGTTTTTTTGTCGTGTGATTTGTTTTTGTTTTTTTCTCTTTTTTATCGCTTATATTACACTGAATGCATTAGTTTGTTGTTGTTTTTGTTATTATTATTATTATTTTGCAGGCTAACTTGATTTGTGTTATGTTTGGGTTTTATTCTCTGTTTTTACAATTAATTATTATTTTCGTTTTATAGAAAAAAAACTGAAAACTACAATAATATTTATATTTAAAAAAAAATACAACTTAAGCAAGACTAGCACCTTTACAAATATAATAATAATAGTGAAAAGAAAATAATTATGAAGACACGGTTTTGATAAAACAAATTAATATATAACATAATTTTAAATTCATTACATTAATTGGGAGGAGGAGGGTATTGGGGGAGTAGACTTGTTGTTAATTACATACATAATTTTAATAAAGCATCTTTCCTTACGTTTTCATAATACAAACGACGACAAAAATAAACAAATTAATTCTATATTTGAAATAATAAAAAACGAACGTGTACGCACGAGGAGATTAAGTAAAAAAACAACTTATTTAAAAATAAATACAATATTGCAATTAAATTGTTTTGAGAATGCTGCTAAAAAGGACGACTTGTTTTTTTTGTTTTTAAATTTCCTTTTTTTATTATTTATAAAGATATCAGTACGACAATAGTTCATCATATAAAAATGGGGTGTATCTGTGGGGTCTTATTTTGTTGAGTGTGTGTGTGTGTGAGTGATGTAAAAAAATAACAGTGTCAATCGAGTACAAGGCCTTTTCATTCATTATACACTTAAAAATAATTTTTGTTTTTTGTTTATCTTTTTTTCCAAACTGTATACTCTTTAATTTTTTTTTGGTAGAAGGTGTTGGTGGAGGGAAGGGGGCTTGAAGTAGAAGTTTTTTTATTTTTTAGCGATTTGTATATTCTCAAAATAACCGATCTTGTCCAAATTCTTTTTGTGGTTTTGCCTAAATTTTAATTGTGTAGGATTTTCTTTTTTCATCATAGTTGTGTTTGGATTTTTGTTTTGTTTTTTTTTCTCTTTCAGATAGAATGTCTCATTTTTTTAATTTTTTTGTTTTTAAAAAAATTGCTTTATAAACTTAATAACTAAACAAAAAAATAAAAATCAATAATTATTTAACCATCTAATGGTGGCCCCAGGTAAACCATAGAGACCTCCGTATTGCCATAAACCGCTGATACCGTGGGGTATAATTTTTTACCCGGTAGTCCTGGGAGAAGAAAAAAAAACAATAATTTATATTAAATAAAAAAATAAAGGTTAACTCACCTCTAAATGCAACTCCTAAAAATTCATAATTTTTTTCAAACGATAATGTATTTTCATCGCAGTCTAATATTACACGTATTCGTTCACCCACCTGGAAAAAAATGAAAAAAAATAAATAAAAGATATAATAGCAAATATATATAAAATAAAAAGGGAAAGAGACAATTTTTTTCTAAAGAAAAAACTTTTTCATAGAAATTTTTTTTTATAAAAAAATTCGTAAGACCCTAGGGTCTCATTAATTATTTTTTTCGATAGAAAAAAAAAAATTCATGATTCCCCAAGGGTCTCATTTATTTTTTTCTATAGGAAAAAATTCGTGAGACCATAGGGTCTCATTGACTTTTTTTAAATGAAAAAAATCAATGAGACCCTAGGTTCATAGGTCTCATTGTTTTTTTTTCTATAGAGCCTAAAAATAAAATTCTTCGTTTATTACTCACCTGATATTTGGGTGCATTATTTAATAATGGATAACTGCCTTGTACATCGCCATTATGTAACAAATGATTTTCAACTAAATTCCAACCCCAACTTTGATCATCCGATCCCAATAAGGCCACATAACCATGGCATTGTAGTGCCGCCTCTTTTGTTGATATACCGACAACAGCTACCGTACCCAATGGTCCCTCCCATATCACTTCCCAGGTGTGACGTCCTTGACGAAAACCCTGTTTACCTCGCGCTGCATCGGTACTTTGAGCAACGGGATTTCTGGAAAAAAAGGAGAGGACAGAAAAAAAAATAAAGAATAGGAATAATATAATATGAAAAAGCTAAGAAAATTCTTGGATCTAAATAAAATTAGGAAATCACAAACCGATAACATTAAAGGCTGATTTCTGGGATCTTTCTATACGAGGTGGTCAGATATATGGAGAGGAACATTTTGGCAGCCTTACTCGACATAGAGGAGTTTTTAACTTTTTCCCCCTAACTGTTTGGAATGTAGTGGCATTGGATCTACATTTCGAAGCTAAATTCATTGGAATAGATCTTCATTTCTGTTCGTGTAAATACACCCCATACTGACCTATGCATACCTGGTTTCTCATTCTATAACTGACACAGTCAGAAGCACTTCTTAAACTGATCTAAACACGATACAAAATCTCCAGCAATTGAACCATCTACATTGGTTTAAGGCGATTCGAATTCCAATTGCGATTTGACCGCCATTGGGGCAGAACGCTTAGCTTTCGCCAATTTAGTTGGTAACTTTAAATGTCCAACATATGGTTCACTCCCACAACCCTGATTCTGGTGGGTAATCGCCTTTCTAGAAACTTGTTTAACCGTTAAAAAAAGAAGTGACATTAGAATTCTATGTGGAAGCCAGATATCCCGATATAATCCTCGAGCTTCGTTTGATTATCAACATTACTTCTCAAGCAGCTCTATACGTGATTCTAAATATAATATAATTAGTTTTAATTGGTCTTCGAAAGCCTTCAAGCTTCACGTTTGCCATTTTATCAAGACAACTGAACAGATGCAGTGCATTGTACGGTCCTAGTTTACATAATGGGCATGTATCTGGTATCGTGCTGTCATTTCGAAGCGAATACTAATTGAGGCGCCTCAGAAGCAGCCACCTCGGCAAATATATATGTGTAAAAACAATAGAGCTGCTACAACAACAACTACATATATTTATTTAAACTCTTACATGTACACAAAGCCTTATTTGGCCAATTATTATGAATACATTATGCAAAATCGTTGATATATGGCACTACTCTAAAAACATGGACATTGAGAAATGTCCAAAAAAAAAAACTTAGAAAAAAAAATTAAAGTAACTTAATAAGATACAAAAAAAAAAAAAAAAATAAATAATAAATGAGATCAAAAACTTCAAATATCTTATGTTTTAAAACTGATATGAAAAAAACAAATAACCGCTTTGCGCTCAAAAATTATAGTGCATATAATGGACTATCGATGATTCTAAAAAGAAACTAATCGAAATGTCTAAGAAGACGTTTAGAGTATGTAGCCGGGGTAATGCTAAAATCTTTCAACTCATTAGGCAAATAATTGAATAAGCGTGCTATGCGAACTGGATATGAATTATTCATGAAATGGTGAATAATAGGAATTTGAAGTTGTTGTCGCCGAGTTGAAGAACAGAAAACAAAATCCTTCACCAAAAAAAGAGAACACTGGTTCTGAATAGTTTTAAAAAAACTAAGTAGCAGGCGAGTTTTAACAAATGAATCAAATGACCAAGAAGAAGCCTTTGGCACAACCAAGACCGGACCTGGTTTCATACGTCGTGGAACCGAAAATGGATCGAGGTATGTCCATAAAAAAAACTAAGGTGGGTAGATGCCTCGACACCTGTTACTGTACCCGTTACATGTAAATCTACTTTTACCCCAAAAATCGATGGCGACCCGGCAATTCCGATGGAACATGATTTGCCAAGGACTGGTGAAACCCTGTCTATGGCATACAGGACCAAAGTTATGGGAAGGACCAGCATGAGATCCTTAGAACTATTCACGATAGTCTAGAGAGGCGTGGTGGTGTTCGCTACTCTACGACCAGTTGGATAGACTTGCCCCAGATGAGTAAATTGGCGACATACTCCGGGTGGTATTGCTCCGCAATCTGACCCTAACTGATTATGAGCTGGTCACCACGGTGATACTGGTCAAGTCTACTCAAGAAGATTGTCATGGCTCTAACGATGTCAGTATGGACCTTGATGACCAACCGACCGAAGGTAGGTCTGAATCCGACTGGACCTGTGTTGGCACATGCCGACAATAAGCTTCAAAGGTAGACTGCAACTGAATCGATATCCAAAAAACGGGAAATCTGACGAGATCCCGACAATATTCAACGTTTAAAAGGTTGGACCTGCCCAAGAAAAATCGAATTCGAAGCGCTATAAACGTATTGTTCGCAGGCGAGATGCGAACATGCATTCAGAGAGGGAGGTGCACGTTCAAAGGACTTACCCATACGCTTTTTAAAGTTATTACCGGGAACGAACAAAGTAGGTGAGCCGGCGAAGCCCACTGCCTTTGACTAACCCGAGCTAAAAAGTACTAGAAAAGGCCATTGCCCTATTATGCGCCAAAAATGAAAAGTAAGGCGAATGGAGGTAAGGAATCTAGTCTGGACACGAAGATGACCAAATTAGCTAAGAAACCATCGTCTTCTGGATTACGAATATTGCTCGACAGCATAAATCTCTGAAGCGCATTCAATCCTCCGAAGGACCTCCCCGTATGCGGCCACCGTTGAACGTAAAACCAAGGAGAAACAACGGAATATAGGAAAGTTATCGTTTCCACGACAGAGGAGTCTACGATGCGAAACAATCCGAGTTTTACTCGGCCTCTGGCAAAATTTAAACCTAAGGTTCAAAAACCCATGCGAAAGACCGGTTACAGGCGAGCGATGAATACCTTGAAATGCCAATCATGGACAGAGTTGACTCTTATGGTAGAATTAGCTATAGTCACTGGTTGCTTTTTGAAACCGGTCTTCGGCCAGCCTTCGTCTATGGAATAAAGGTTTTGTTATTCGCTTTATATAAGAGTTGGCCATCTTCGGGGAGGTGCAAAAAGAGGTTGTCCTATAGAGCTCATCAAGATTTAATCTAGATTTTGAAAAATGTTACGATTTGCAAAGTTTGGATCAAAGCAGACATTCCGTTATCTTGATATTGGATTAACAAATTTGACACTTTGTGGTGAAGGTACCAGTAGGAGTTGAAAACGGGTCACATATTTGAGCTTGATCTATGTAAAGTAAAATGTTGACCCTTTGTGGGGGAGCTATTAGAAGAAGTGGGCCGATAAGACCCATATTTTATCATTATACAGTGATGGTTATAATATTAGGTTGTGCAAAGTTTAGTTCAAATCGGATAGTCCGTTCACATGAAATTGCATTATTTCCAACAAAATTTTTTACAAATTTGTGTGGGAGGTACCAGAAGAAGTGGACCGATATGTTCTATCGTCCAACATGAATTATGTTTGAAAGAAATATTACAATGTGCATATTTGACATCAAATAGGACATTTTATACCATTGTTATTGGATTAACAAATGTTCAAATAATTTACCCATGCGTCCCATCTTTGGATTCAATATAGATAAGGTAAAAATATTACGATGTGCAAAGTTTGGATGAATTTGAATATTTCGTTCGCTCCATATGAGATTTATTAATTTTCAAAACACTTTGTGTTGGAGGTACTAGAAGGAGTGGACCAATAGGTCTCATCTTCGGACATGATCTAGGCTTGACAAACGTAATATGTTGTCCAAAATTTGGTTACAATTTGTTCGTATGATATTATAATATAATTTTCAGCAAAATGTTGACCATTTTGTGGAGGAGGTACCAGAAGGAGTGGACCGATATTCTTCATATTCGTACATGAACTAAATTTGGAAGAATTATTACAATGTGAAAAGTTTGGAGAGTTATCGACTATCTTAAATCGACCTCAAATTACCTGAAACGGATTTGGTTCAAAGACACAGTGTATATACCCTCATTAGCCATAAGGCTGAGGTTATAATAAAAATTGCGGTATTGTATATTAACCAGCCGCCTATTTTCGATGATGACATAACACTGAGAATAAATGAGATATGTGGCTAAGTACTATTGGGCAGATTAATTATATATGACAACCACATATGAGCACATGCCATATAAAAATACGCTTTAAGGGGGTTTACATTTTCAATACGTATTTGCCTAAGCTCATTTCAAAATTTGACATGAAAACCCAGAGCTTGAATGTTATTTAATTCATGGAACGTCTTCAGCTGGACTGTATTGACTAAATTTGTGTGGTAGTTGTGAATTTCTAAAAAAACTAACATCAACTCTGTTTCATTGCTCATATATTTCAACGTCTATACTTAACGCCCCTTAAATTTCTAATCTTGTGATAACTTTCATTTCTAAAAAATATAAAACTAACAAATTAATAATTTTATATATTTCATTAAAAAACACACAATTTCCCACTGACCTGTGTAACGTAAAACCATTCGGTTTAATATATACATTTCGCGAACAATCATTTGGATTCCAGGCATGATAATAGGCTCGCAATTTCATTTTATATGTGGGCACCGATGACATTAAATCGGATTTCAAGGCTTCTTCGGGTAACTTTCGAATGCAATGCGAGCGCCAAACATCACTGTTTTCATCGTCCAGAAAATGTTTCCAACTGCGACAGACCAGTGCACAATTCCTTAGATCACTTAAATCCAAATAGGAGAATATCACTTCGAGGACATTGTGATTGATCATGGACGATATAAGGTCGACCATGATGATGTCGGTTGTAGACAACAATGCAGCAAAGTAGTAGAAGAAGAGGCGGCAGCAATAACAATATAGTAAAATGGGAGGGTGGTCGGACCCGGTCACTCAATCAGGCAGCAGCAACAACAAAACTCCTTCTTCTTCTTTGCATGCAAAGAACAATCAACACTTGAACACGAATTCTCCTCTTTGTTGTTGTTGTTTTTGGTGTATGGTTTGTTTGCAGGGCCGTTGACGTCGATGTTGGTGGGTCTTACAACATACAACAGCGGCAGCAGATACCAGATATGATGATGATGACAATAGAGACGCTTTTGGAAGAGCCTAGCCACAGCAGCGGCAGTAGTAGCAACGTTTTTCTGTTTTTTTCTTCTCGTCTTATTGTTACTGACGACGTCTACCAAAACTTCGTTTCGTCGTCTACCCCTTTCCACTCCTTTTCTACTTTGTATTTATCCACACACAACACAACACTAGGCAGGCAGACCGACAGACAGAAAGACTTCACACACCATAAAAAAAAGATTTAATTTTTTGGAGTCAAACAATTGCAACAGTTCCGCAGTCTCTCGTTCCTTAAATATTCGACGTTTGTATAGTTCACGTTTGGTAAATAGTAAAAATTACATTCAATTGCTGTGCAGTTGCTGTTGTTTTCTTGTTTTTAAAAATAATTATACATTTTTACTATAAAATAAATGTTTATTGTTAAGAGCAATCTGTCACAGAGAATGGACTAGCGGTGACAAGTTGTCGATAGGTTTTCTCCTCTTTTCCGGATAATATCGATTTGTGTGGTATGGTGTTATCGATAATATCGGTATAGTTGATTATGAAAATGACATGAAGTGTGTTCCCGAAGCAGAAAATATCATTGTAACTTTTAAAAATAATTTGATTTTTTAAGAATTGGATAGAAAAAGAATAAATTGGAAAAGAAGAAATTATTAAAAAAAAATACAACGGTTGGTAGCCTACTGCCAACGACATTGCATTATGTTGGATTGTTGAAATTCACTTTGAAATGATAACATATAGTTTGTGTTCCCGTACACAAAAAAACGGGCAATGGGTTTATAAAACAGACATTTTGCTTGCTTTTGAATCTGAAAGAATTAAAAAAAATACCAAAATAACAATTTTTCTTTTACGATATGGAAAAAATATGAAAATTAATAGATCCTCGCGTTACGCGAAAATATATAAATACCCATAGGGTCGAAATCAAGAGAGCGGGGGTGTAATAGAAGTTAGAGTGTATAATTTTAGTCAATTTAGCCATGTCAAAATTTGAACAAAGATAAGGATATGTTTGGCTTCTGTTTCGGAGAGGAATGCTTTCACATTTTCCAGTCGATGCCTTCTGCTACTTAGCGATGGATATCTGCAGAGTCAATGTCCAATTGTTTCCAGCTCTTTCTCGTCCTCACATAAACGACAATAATAATCTTCATTAATATCCCATTTGAAAGTGAGTGATCTGGTCCTGCAGTGACCTGTTATGCTCCCTACAGAGGTTCTTATATCTATATTTTTATTATACAGTAGTGATGTAGTTCTGCGGGAGAACTCAGGCCAGATAGTTTTTGAAATCCCGCCTTCCTTGCAGCAGCACTTCTTGATTTTGCCAATGATATATCGTCCTATTGACTATTTCAGTGGCTTAATCCGTTGTACATATCCCTCAATCGGTTGACTGTCAGCTATTTCATTCCCATCTATGTCACTATGACCTGGAACCCAACAAAAATTAACGTTCTGTCGTATATCATGTAGAACGCCTTTACAGGCAATTCAATAGCATTGATAGTCACGACTTAAGGGCCGCCTGACTATCAACATAGAAATTCACTACATTGTCGTCAGTAAGTCTGTTGTCTATTTCAGGCTCTTTCGTAATTGGATAGGATTTCTGTCTGAATAACGCTACAGAGATTGTTAAGTTTATATGAATTATTTATAGCTTATTCCATGGCACAATAAATAAGTAGTCCATTTAGCGAAACTGATGACATGATTAACTGTCAAAGTGCGTAATTTTTACTAGAACTCGATATGCATGTGAAATATTAGTGGTCTGTTCCCGTACTGCGAGAATTTACTACTTTTTACTACGATAACAAATTTTTTCATTATGATATCGAAGAAAATAGTCAAATCGAGTAGATTCTTGCAGTACGGGAACATATCATATATTTTTTGAAAATGTAATATTTTCGAATCCTCAAAATAAAATTTGAAAAACATGAATGAAAATCTATCAAATTTATATTTCTATCGTTTCCACATCTTTCCTACAATTGAGCCATTGCCACTTATATGTGTAACACATATGAAAATGCTGGGAACTGCGAGTTATTCCATGAAGAAAGATTTGCTTTCTCAAACTTTCCCAGCAGGCAGATTGAGTAATTTGAATACGGGAGGACATTTAATAAAGAATCCGTTACCAATATTCCTGTTGGGTGATTTTGAAAAACATAATTTCTCATATTCATATTGACACTGGCATTACGTTGGAATCAAATCAGCTGGGTTTTGCTGTTACCTTTTATAATTGTACCATGATTGATACCCATATTGCCTCAGTAAGTTTTAAAAATCGTAAGAAAATACGAGGGAAATACCGATTTCCGCAAGAAAAAAAAAGACCGTAGTAATTAAGACCTCAAGGACTACATGTGTTAAAAATTTCAAAACGATCCGGGAGTGGGCCCTAAACTAGATTTAACCCAATGCTACTAATCTTTTTACCCTTCCGGACCCAGAATGTCATAGCAGCAGAGGAGAAGCAGCTGCGTGGCCGGGGGCTAGTTTTTACACTCCATTTTGTGTGCTTCGATAGTAGCACATGTTTAAACTTTTTCGGCCCTACGGTGAGAAGCTTTAGTAAGATGAATAGAAGGTCTTTCTATAGACGAGAGGGAGGTTTTCATGTAAAAAGCTGGTGGTCTTTCTATAGAAGAGCTGCAGGTGTTTATGTAGAACATCTGCAGATCTTTCTATAGATGAGCTGGTTATCTTCATGTAGGCGAGCTGGAGGTCTTTCTGTAGACATGATGGAGGTTTACCTATGGAAGAGCTTGAGGACTTATATACAGTAGCTGCAGATCTTTCCCCAATCGAGCTAGATGTCTTGTTATAGACGAGCTGGGTGTCATTCTGTAGAAGAGCTGGAGATCTTCCTATAGACGAACTGGAGGTTTTTTCTATAGATCAACTGGATATCTTTCTGTTCTTAGAAGTACTAGAAGTCTTCCTATAGTCTTCGGCCGTGGATTTAAAACTTTATCTTATGAACAGATTCCAAAAACGGATAAGCGACAGAATATCATTTTAAACAAAATGTAACCGAACTTTTACAATCCATTTCTCGGAAAGCTGTTGTTTGTAGGTAATTATGACCACGACAGCTTTATACAATTCCCGTAAATATACTTTTTCCTTTGTGATATTGTCAAATCTAGTAATTATGGTAATTATGAAACGTATAGAAAAATACATTGATGTCAAGGTTTGGTTTGAAAGCTAAAATATTAGGAACCATGAATCTTTGACAGAAAAAAATATGGTTGTAATCAAGGCCTCTAGCTCTACTTATAATGAATTATAAATCGATGGACGGACCCTTAAACATTTGTTTTTCCCAAGGAACTTGCGAAGTTTCCCTTTTAAAATTCGTGAGGGAAGGACCGAATTGTGTGTTCTGCTACCCCTCTTAAAATTTATTTTTGTATATTAGCTGAATTTTATAATAAGTAATGATCTTTATATAGGTTCCCAATTTCCAGTACTGCATCCATAATTCAACTACTATGTGCCGAAATAGCTCAGTTGGGAGAGCGTTAGACTGAAGATCTAAAGGTCCCCGGTTCAATCCCGGGTTTCGGCAGAACAATTATTTTGCTCTTTCATGTACTTTACCCCCACAGCAAGAGATGTGAAAGTGAACCAACTATTGTGAATGACTACATTATACGTAAGAACAATATTCCATTGCCTACTTTCAGGCGTTAGGTACTTTTATTTTTTAAATACCACACTGGGGTGTTTATATGTTTGTAATGGCAATATGGACAGGAGCAGACATGCGCCGAAATAGCTCAGTTGGGAGAGCGTTAGACTGAAGATCTAAAGGTCCCCGGTTCAATCCCGGGTTTCGGCAGACATTATTTTTTTTTTAATTTTTTATAAATATTTGTTTTTTTTTATTCATTTTAAATAATTGCTGTGTTCGCAAGATGTATGATTTTGAAAATAAAGAAAATTAAAAAAAATATGGATTTGAAAATTTTATCACGTACCGCAGCTACCCATATCGAAGCCAATATCAATCTGGTGACAAAGGGCATTCAGAAGAAAATACCAAAGAGTAGCCATTATCGACAAAAGTGATGTCTATGGGCATATCCGTGACCATATAGTAATCATTTCCATTAAAAACCATTTCCACAAAGCTCTGTCACCGCGACAAAAGGCAATCTTATTGTCACCATTATCCCACCAATCATTAAGTCCTGCATCACGTGTCAAAAATTTTTAATCCTTTCATATTATCGATCTGACGTCATACTATGTTTACAAATCCAACCGTTGGAATACTCTCCGTTGCCGTATCAAACTGGGAAGGAATTAATTTACGCTCCTTCATCTTGATAGAGTGAGAATAGAGTGAGAAGAAGAGGAAATTGGAATAGAATAAAAGAAGCATAAATATGAAGAGAAAGAAAGAGGAATTAATAGAAAGAGAAGGCCTATGGGGGCCTATCCATATCCTGCAGGGATAATACAATCTTTATAGGATCTCAAGAAGATCCCCAGAGGATATTCTATCCTAAGAAGATCTCCAGTAGGTATTTTATTTGAAACTAATGCTCAGCTCTGTCTCAGACGCGAACTTCGCTTTTAGCTACCAAAAGCTCACACTCTACGCATAGGATCTTTCAACCTTATGAAGATTAATATAGCCTCCGACCCAGCTGACACTACAGCTGGGTATCTTAATCACATCAAAGCCACACCCTCTATTCGCCAAGGGCCATAAGGTGTGGCACTGCAGCATGCCAAGGAAACTGCTTTACCTGTGGTTCTGAGATAAACAGCCACGCAGGGCAAAAAATGCCAAAAGTTGATGCCCGAAAGAGACTTCGGAAACCCATCTCCCGACTCCGACACTCATAATACTAAGTCCAGGAAGTCATATTGTCAAATCCTAAGAAGATCTCCATTGGCGTTATTATCGTAGGAAGAACTATAGATGGATTTCATCTATAGAAGATCTTTCAAGGATCTCACCGTTCAGTCAGCAAGAGCCGCCAGGTATGACAGAAGCATGGTGGAAACTGTCTTACCTGTGGTTCAGAGGTAAAAAGCAGGGCATCGAAGCCAATAATTGATGCTCCAATGTAACTTCGGAAAACCATCTCCCGACTCCGGCGCCCAAAAGTGTTAATTCCAAAGAGACACTGGTCAGGAAGTCATATTAACAAAGATACTGCTATTATCAGAGATATGTCGATCAAGACCGCAATAAATTTAGCGACAATCCTAAGAAGATCTTCAATGGGTTTTCTATCCTAGAAAAAAACTCCAAAGGGCATTCTTTTCATAAAATATCACCAATGGGTCTTTTATCTATAGAAGATCTCCAAGGGTCTTCTATTTATTCTATTTGTAGAAAACTTGCCAAGGATCTACTGTATGTAGAACACTTTCCAATGGTCTTCTGTCTATGAAAGACTTTCCAATGTTCTTCTATCTGTAGAAGATCTCCCAAGGACCTTCTATCTGTTTTAAGACCTTCGATCAAGACCCCAATAAATTCAGCCACAATCCTTCAATGGGTTTTCTATCCTAGAAAAAACTCCAAAGGGCATTCTTTTCATAAAATATCACCAATGGGTCTTTTATCTATAGAAGATCCCCAAGGTTCTTCTATTTATTCTATTTGTAGAAAACTTCCCAAGGATCTACTGTATGTAGAACACTTTCCAATGGTCTTCTGTCTATGAAAGACTTTCCAATGTTCTTCTATATATAGAAGACCTCCCAAAGGCCTTCTATCTGTTTTAAGACCTTCCATGGGATTTTTACCTATAGAAGGCCTACCAATGGTCTTCTATTTGTAGAAGAGCTCGCAAGGACCTTCTATCTGGAAGAGTGCTCTTATGGGTTTTAATTTTGTTTGACGATTACTCAAGAGGTTTCTACCTATAAAAGGCCTTCTATCTGTTTGAAGACCACTCAAGGGACCTTTGGAAGGTCTTCCACCCAAAGATTACCTCCAGATGGTTTTCTGCTGATGGAAGTCCTCCAGAAGGTTGTCTATGTAAAGAAGAACTCCATGAAGTCTTCAGTTTATATAGAGGATCTCAACAGGGGGTCAAGTCTTCTATACATAGAAGCCATGCAGGCTATAGAAGACCTTGCAAGGTTATAAGGTAAATACCAGATCTTCCATCTGTAGAGGGTTTTCCAATTACAGGAGACCTCCAAAGAATTTTCTATACATGGATACACCTTTCAGAAGGGGTTTTATAAATAGAAGACCTCTCGAGGGTCTTCTTACCGTAGAATATCTTCTTTCTATTTGAAGAAGAACTTCTGAGGGTACAGAAGACTTCAAGAAAAATGTTTCGAGTGTCTTTTTCTATAGAAGTCGTTCCGAGGGTCTTCTTTCCAGAGAAGCCATCAAATTGCTGGAATTCGACCATACGGAAATTTGTTTTTATAAATGAAATACTCTTGGACATTCTTCTATAGATAAGAGACCCTTGGGAGGTATTCTATAGAAAGGTAAACCTTGGGAGTTATTCTATAAATAGATGATCCTTGGGAGCTTCCGACACATTTTCGGTATGCTGAAGGACCAAGCCTAGTTTTGCTGAGTGTCTAACAGAAAAATTTTAATGACATATCCCTCATATAACGATCCCGATCAACTTAAAATATTTTGAATGCCCAAAGCCTCTCATGGTGGAGGGTATAATAAGTTCGTTCCGATTGAAGTTAACGACCTTATTTCTAATTTTCCCTCATTTTTTGATCGAAATCTAATTCCTTTTAACTTCCAATTATTTCAACGTCACAGTAGAGGATCGTAAACCATTATTGTCGGAATACCAGAAAAAAACTGACCACCAAAGTAAAAATTTATAACCTCAACTATGCGATAAGAATTCTCCCGTTCGTTAAAGACCAAATCACTGCAGCAGTGAAAACAAAAATACAAAAAAAAAAATTGACAAGAAAATCCCATTTCATCTTATCGCCCACACGACGAAGATAATTCTGAACCATGACGATTTTATAGCACACCGTGCCGAAAGAACGGATCGAAAGCTATAAATTGCCCTGAATTGGAAATCGGATGGTTTATTTGTATTACAATTGTTCGGCAGAGCGGAGGTAACATCACGGTAATAAAAAATGTTCAAATTGAATGCCACGTGGGCCTTGATGGCCCTCCTGGCCATGACCTTCGCTGGCAACAGAGTCAATGGCCAACACAACCCTCATTGGTGGAACGGACGCAACACCATCGTACATCTCTTCGAGTGGAAATGGTTGGACATTGCCCGAGAATGTGAGGAGTTCTTGGCTCCACGAGGTTTTGCCGGTGTTCAAGTTTCCCCCGTTACGGAAAATGTCATAGTCGAAAAGAGGCCATGGTGGGAACGTTATCAACCGTTGTCCTATAAATTGGAAACACGTTCCGGTACCGAGGCAGAATTTGCTGAAATGTGTCGCCGCTGCAATGCTGTGGGTATTCGTATTTATGTTGATGTCATCCTAAATCACATGGCTGCTGATCAAGGTAAAACGGCCGTCGGAACCGCAGGTTCTCAAGCTGAACCTGGTATGAAAGTTTATCCTGCTGTTCCATATTCTGGTATGGATTTCCATGAGACATGCGGAATTTATGATTGGAATGATCGTTATCAAGTGCAAAATTGTGAATTGGTTGGACTGAAGGATTTGGATCAAAGCAAGGAATGGGTTCGTGATCGTTTGGTGGAATTTTTGGATCATTTGGTTGAATTGGGTGTGGCCGGTTTCCGTGTGGATGCTGCTAAGCACATGCGTGCGGATGATTTGAAGGTAAGGAAATACGATGGGGATTTTTTTGAGGGAGTTGGAATCTGCTACAGGTCTACTAGAGGATAGAAGACCTCAGGAGGTCCGAATATCCCTTCCGGAGGTCGATCGAATAACCTTACGGATATAAGACGCTCTGAAGGTTTTCTGTAGGTAAAAGTCATTCGGGAGGTCTTCTACAGACAGAAGACCCATACGAAGGACTTCTATAGATAGAAGAGCCTTGAGAGGTATTCTAAAGATAGAAGGCCCTCGGAAGGCTCCTATAGATAGAGGTGGTCTTCTTGGAGACCTTGTGAATGCCATCTATATTTAGAAGGCTCTTGGGACGGTTTCTACAGATAGAAGACCCTTGGGAGGTCCTCTATAGATAGGAGAACCATTGAAGGTTTTTTACAGATAGCCGATCCTTGGGAGGTCTTTAATGAAAAGAAGACCTTCTCGAGGTCTTCTACGATAGACAACCCATTGCAAATCTTCTTAGGGTTGTCGCTGATTTCGTTTGGGGTCTAGATCGACATATATCAGATAATATGAGTATCTCTGTCAATATGACTTCCTGTCCCGTGTATTTTTGGACTTAGCACTTTTGGGCGCCGGTGTGGGGAGATGGGCTTTCGAAGACTTTTTGGAAACTTGTTTTGACCTCCGTGGCTGTTTATCTCAGAACCACAGACAAGACAGTTTCCCTGCAGGATATGGATAGGGGAACTATAGGTCTTCTCTTTCTATTATTACCTCTTTTTCACCCTTTATATTTTCACTTCTACCATTAATTCCAATTTTCTTTTCTCCTTCTTCCCCTTCCAGATTATTTATGAACGTGTTCGCAACTTAAACACCAACCACGGTTTCCCTGCCAGTGCCCGTCCCTTCATCTTCCAAGAAGTTATCGATCATGGTGGACAGACTATCACCAAATACGAATACAATCAATTGGGCGCCGTTACAGAATTTAGTTTTTCCGAAGAAATTGGTCGTGCCTTCCGTGGTGGCAATCAATTGAAATGGTTAGTGAGTTGGGGTCCGCAATGGGGTTTCTTGCCCAGTGAACATGCTTTGGTATTTGTCGATAATCATGACAATCAGCGAGATGGTGGACATGTGTTGACCTATAAACAACCGAAACAATATAAAATGGCTACCGCCTTTGGTCTGGCTTATCCCTATGGTATTAGTCGAATTATGTCTTCGTTCGATTTTACCGATCGTGATCAGCCACCACCCCAGACTGCAGATGGTAAACTAATTTCGCCACAATTTGATGCTGTGACGGGTGCCTGTACTAATGGCTGGATTTGTGAACATAGATGGCGTCAGATTTATAATATGATTGAATTTAAAAATGTTGCCGGTGGAGCGGGAGTTAATGATTGGTGGGATAATGGTGATAATCAAATTGCCTTCTGTCGTGGTGATCGCGCTTTTGTGGCTTTCAATGGTAATGGTTATGATTTGAATGAACGTTTGATGACCTGCTTGGCTCCGGGTACCTATTGCGATGTGATTTCGGGCGCCAAAATTAATGGTAAATGTACGGGTAAGACGGTGGAGGTTGAATTGTGGGGTTATGCCCAAATTAAAATTGGCGCAAATGAGGAGGATGGTGTTTTGGCCATACATCAAAATTCGAAATTGTAAAGAAAATAAAGGATTTTTTATTTGTAAAATATACCGAAGGTCTACGAATTTTTCAAAAGACCTTCTACATATAAACGACCTATAATAAAGTGTTTAACTAACGTTTTGGTGTTTTCGAAGATTCCTGCAAAGTGTTGCCACATGATCCCTCTTCACATTCGTCTTCCCAGCCTCCCTCTATCCTTCTTAGTCGTTACCGATGCATTCGATACAAAAAATTGAATTGTCTGTAGCAACGATGGCTTCTTTGTATCAGATTTCTGTTCGCCTGTCGAATTAGTTTTCTTCATTGCCAAGGGCTTTGAGGAGGGAGGAGACTTCTGACTCGTTTGCTTCTGTATATTGGGTGTCCTTAGTCACCACATTGTTAGAGGCCTTGACAGGGGTCCAAGGTTTGGGAATAGACACGGCCTTTGATATTACCTAATCAGAAGGAATTCCGCAGTTTGGGCCTTGGTCGACATATCTCTGGCAATAGCGGACTTGCCTTTTGCCTCCTTTCCACTATCCTTCTCTGCCGACGTTCGTCCTCCCAGTGATAGCCTTCCCACTCGCCTTTTTAGCCCCTACCGATGCACGCGAGATAGAAGGTTGAACTGCCAGCAGAAACGACGACTTCTTTGCAGCAGATATGTCCCTCGATTGATCTCACCCTTTTCATTTTTAAGGGCCTTAAGGAGGATTTGGTTTCCGTAGGACCAGACCCATTGCTTTCAGACTCGTTTTGTTTGAGTATTTTACTTCTGTACAAAGGTTACCTTTAGGCACCTCATTGTCTGGCAATAACTTTCGTCTTCCCAGTGGTATTCTTCCCTCTATCCTTTTTAGCAGCTTCCGATACAAGGAAAAATGTTGAACTGTCTGCAGCAATGATGGCTTCTTGCAGTAGGTTGCCTCTTTTCTGTCGAATTCATCTTCTTTATTGTCAAGGACTTTGCGAGTATTTTTCCTGGCATTCGATTCGTTTTCTCTGACGTTTTAACTTCTGCACAGTGGGTAATCTTATTCACCTTCTTGGTAAAGGGCTTGACAGGGTAATCAGAATACTGATGTATGAATTTTTCTGATTAAAATTACCTTTTAAGGATTGTCACGTGTGTACTTCGTCATGACCATTAGGTGTTTCGAAATAAGAAGAAAATCCTTGTCGCTGACTTTGTTCGCATATCCCTGGCAATAGCGGATTGTTTTCCGAAAAGCCTTCCCATCCGGTGCATCTTTAGACTTAGAACTTTTGGGTGGCGGGTTCAGGTGCGGGGTTTTCGAAATAATCGGCATCCTTCTGTTTTTCTTTGCATTCGGTTTCTCTTTGGACTTGCTTTTTGCTTTTTGGGCCGTATTCAGCGTTGAGGTTTTGTAATTCTATTCTACGAGCCAAGTAAAACAGTTTCTTCATTAGTTTCACGAAGAAGTACGCACGTTTAAATCTTAAGTCAGCAGAGGTCGTATGGTAAACCTGCTGACTTAAGATTTAAACGTGCGTACTTCTTCATGAATATAAGGATTACTAATCAGAAGAAATTCATCATCGCTGATTTGATTGGGGTCTTGGTTGACATACATCTGACAATAGCATTATCCAATAAGTATTGTTGTCCAGTGCGTCTTTAGAGTTAAGAGTTTGGGTTCTTGGCTCCTTTGCCTTTCGTGACTATTTTTAATCAGAAGCACCAACTTATCGGCAACTGCCGAAGCAGTTTCCTAATTAGAAAGCACGGCTTGGTTCTGTACCATACTTGACGATCTCTGTTGATTAGTGTGTGAGGCTTTGATTATCATAGTATTGTCTTCCTCGTCCGTCATCGGGATATCATCTCATAAGAAAGCTGGGATGATTTCCTGGCTAAGTCGGAAAATACCGCATTTCTTAATGAGCTTGAGAAGTGGTTACTCTATCGTATACAGCGTGAGATAAAAAATTGCAACAAAGTCATAATTTTTGCATTTTTTGTAAATTTTATTTAATGAAAGCCAAAATGTCGGAAATAGCATAAAATTTTAGAATAAGTTTAGATTTGTTCGAATTGGTCACCTTTGGCACGAATTATATGGCCCTCAAACGGCCAATGAAACCGTCACATGCTGCCCAAATGCGACCATCGGCTGTTATGGTGGCCCACACCATCACCATGGCCGGCGCTTGAGTTCTGGTGGCCAACCGAAGGTGTACATTTTCAGCTGACCTCTTTGGTAAGTAAACACGATCATTTTGTTTGTTTATAAACTGCTGGACAACGAATGTTTTCTCATCGGAGAAAATCAAATTCGGCAGTTCACAACTTTCGGCTCCTTTGAGTCTATTTTCTTTAGGTTGCCCTGTAAGTTCTGGCACTTTTTGGAATTTCAATGGCTTTACCCCGACCTCATTTTTCAATATTTGCCGAATGGAGTATTGCGATATGTTCAGCTCATGAGCCATTTTTCGGCCACTGCGACGCGGGTTTCGATCAAGTCGCTTCTTTACTTTTCGAACCATATCTGCAGATGTTGCTGTTTTTCCGTCCACTTCCTTGAAGTCGGGCTGCGCTACCAGTATCAAGGTAACGAGCAATGGTACGAGACGCAAAAAATGTATTCACATTCAAATGGTGGAGTGCTCTAACGATAGCCACTTGCGGGTTTCCAGTCAAATATAAAGATATCATACTATGACGCTTGAATTCCATCACGAATAACTTTTTTTCTGGAAGATTCTCACCAAAATGCTTTTGTACGCTTGTAAACTGGAATAATTTTAACAGCGGTCGGACGAGTGACTTAGAAATGACAGCTGTCTGAAGTTGGTTGCAGTGTTTTCATCTCACCCTGTAATATGGTCGTTTATGCCACTCAATTCCTTTGCGTTGTGTGTGAGCTTATTCTTTTGCCACTAGCCTCCTTACCATGGCAGGGAATTGATAACTGAACCTGAACAATTACAGTGTAAAACATTAAACATCGCATAACATCCTAGCCTTAAAAAGTCATCCCTCAGGGTAGGAGTCTAGGTACCCATTAATACAGGTTAATATTTGCCTCATCAGTCCAAGGTTCAGTGTCACTCAATCATTTCCGCTTTGAAAATATATTGATCAGTAAACGAGATTTATACAGACTGTGGTAGCGTGAACGTGAACCGATGAAATCATTATATTTGATCCAAGGAGCTATGAGAATATATTATCGAAATAAAGAATCGGTCACTAACGAAGTTCGAGATAAGATAAGTAAAAGAGTCTTACCATGTCTGTAATAGAATAAGACTCAAGATTAAGTTGATCTGCATCGATCTGATTCAAAGGAACTATTGTGCAAAATTGAAGATCGGTGCTAAATCTCACAACAAAGTCAGATTGGGATGTTTATAGGGAACAATTCAATATATACAAAAGTTAAATTGAGAAGGCTAATCGTAGGTCTTGGGTATGTTTTAGTCAGTCGATTAACGGAGTTAACGAAGCGTCCCTATTTCCTTGGATCTATCTGGATCTGTAATTTTTTCCGTTCACATAGATTTGAACTGTCTGATGTCTGTATAGACTCTTAATACACAGTATATGCTTTTAATCTACATTTATAGAACGTAGGATGAAGCATGACGACTTAAATTTAATTTATTTACCATCATTCTAATTGACTTACCTTTACCCATGGCACAATGAATATGTAGTCCATTTAGCGCAGCTGATGTCTTGATTAACTGTCAAAGTGGGTAATTTCTACTTGAATTCGATGTGCAGTGTTGCCAACAATTTGAAATATTATATGGAACAATTTGACAGATAATCGAGACAAAAACAATGTTTTTTGTTGGTATACATCACCTTATTATTGCATCATGCCTTTACCTAAACATGTGTTGGCAACACTTTTTATTTACTTACCTTTCAATGTGAACTACCCTGTTTAACGTTGTTTTTCAGAGTTGCATTCCAAACGTCACATTCTTAAAATTAAATAAGACATTTCTGTTTTTATTATTTTGTATTTCTTTCTTTTGCTTATTTTTTTAATAAATATACATATATAACTTTCTTTTTTAAATATGATCTTTTGGTTTTAATAATAATAGTAATAATAATTATATAAATATTAACTCCTCTCCCATTTTAGTGATTTTATTTAATTGTTAATAAATCAGAATGTCATTAAGCTTAAACAATCCAAGCTTTACAATTACAAATTTCCATTTTGTTAACAAATTTCATTTTTTGACAATTAGTTATGAAAAAGTTTTATGGTTTTTTTAAATTTTTTTTTGTCAAACAATTATATATATAAATAAACTATTATATTTATTTGGCTGTTGTTGTGTTTTTGTCTAGTAATCCTTAGATAAAACTGCAAATAGAAAAAGTTTTATATAAAAGAAGTTAATTAAATGGAATTTTATAGAAAATCATGTCTTGTTTTTTTTTCAAAGCGGTTACACAAAAGCCAAACGCACTTTAAAGTGTATTTTTTAAATATATAAGCTATTGTTTGTTGTTGTTTTTTGGTTAAAATAAAGCTTGTATTATAACTATTGTTTAAACTACTACCAACAAAAAGCCATATAAAGCATATATATAATAAAAAATAATAATACAAATTAAAATTTAAATAACTTTTTCTACTTGCATTCTTTGGTTTACAATATATAAAATATATATTTATTTAAATGTGGTTTATTGTTTTTTTTGTAAGCTGATAATTACTTATAACAACACAAATAAAGCCAATAAATATGATAACAAAACAAGCTGTGCTAATAAATTAACTACTTTGTTTGTTTTTTTAGTATTTTAAAGTATTTGTATATTTAAATGCAGTTTTTTGGTTTGTTATTGTAAAGTTGTTTAATATATAATTATGGGGAATTAAAAAGTTTTGTTTTTGTTTTAAATTTTACATATATAATAAATAGTACGGCCCCATGACCAGCTTTAATAAATTTTCTTTCATTTATTTTTTTAATATTAAAAAATTTGTTGTTGGGTTTGGGTATGTGTTTTTGTAAGTATTTAATATTTTTTAATAGAAAAAAGGCGAAGCACGATATTCTAGACGTTTAAATAATTATTAAAACAAGTACTGTATAAATAAAACGTATATTTAAATAAATAAAATTACTAAAAAAAATAGATTCAAGTTAGAATAACTTTTCTAGATTCTATCTTTTTGGTTTGAGGCCAATTTTTCTTTTTTTAAGTGATTATTTATACTCTTTCGAGTCGAGCTTGATGATCTAAGTTTTGCAATGAAAAGGAAAGCCAGGAGAAGAACCTATGTACCCACCATATTCCGCCCTGATGCGAAACTTGCATATGCGAATTAAATTCAAATTTGTCAAAGTTCGACATTTGTCTTCATTCTAGGAACAGTCCTAATCAAAGCAGATTTTTGTTGTAGCGATGGATAATTAATCCACACACCTACAATTGCTTCCATGGTATACACATGTTTTTGCGCAACCGTTTTGGAAGTGTGTTGATGGTCCTCGGAGCAACACAAATGTTGCCAGACCACTTAACGTTCTGAGCCATCAACACATAGCCCCATATGCCTGATGAGCCGCTTAACCATCGGCGAAACGCGTCGCATAATGGTGGGTACGTAGGTTCTTCTCCTGGCTTTCCTTTTCATTGCAAAACTTAGATCATCAAGCTCGACTCGAAAGAGTATAAATAATCACTTAAAATTACTTTGAAATGATCATTGCCCTTACAAGGCAAAATTCAAATAACAAAAATTGATTTTTATTTCTCCAATATTTCTACTTTTTCAAACACGGATTAAAATGTGGTCAAATGTCGGACAGTAGACTTTGGTGATTGGATTTCTCGCTCTAAACTTCTAGGAATTCGGTGATCTTAGTGAGTTATTCAGTATTTTCCATTTAAACCCCTCATAAAGTCGGTTAATTCTTGAATAGAATCTACCCAACCCTTTGGATGATGAAATCGAAATGGACCTCGATAAATAATTAATCGATGAAATCCCATCTCCACACAAAAAGTCACAATCATAAGTATCGTCAGAATATTTGTTGTAGTATTTGCAAATCTCACATTGTTGTCCGTCCGGAGGCAAGACGATATGTACAAACTATAGAAGAATTGGTATCCTTCCCATCGCATATACCAGCATACTGTGTGAACGACTGAAGTCAATAGTCAATGACATTAAGGTCGGCAGTTAAAGTCGGTAAAGACATCTCGGAACCTTTGAACAAATTGAGAAGGAGTCTGGCAGTAAACGGCGAGAAGGTCAAGCTGATGGTATTAACGCTCATGACATCCTCGGACCAACTGTGGAACTTGAGAACTACAGCTTCGAGGTAGTTAAAAATTTTATATACCTTGGTACCGCCATAAATAAAACTAATGACGTCAGTTTTGAAATCCACCTCTCGCCAGACCAAACTCACACTCTACAGAACGCTGATATTACCGAGTGTTTGAATGAACCATAAGCCATAACCTTGAAAAAAAATTCTTTAAAAATCTATGCCCTGATAGACCTTGGAAAAATATTCTTTAAAAATCTACGACTTGTAAGGCCCTGGAAAAATCCATAGCTTGATAGCCCTTGGAAAAATTTGTTTTAAAAACCTACGTCTAGATAGCCATAGAAAATAATTTTTTTAAAAATATATGCCTTGATAGTCCTTGGAAAAAATATTCTTTAAAAATCTACGCCTTGAGAACCCGAATGAACCCCGAACTGCAGAGACAACGGTGGCTAGGCCATGTTTTGCGAATGGATGATGATGCCCCATATAAAAACGGGCCTACTGATGATGGTTCACGAAGAATGGGAAGGCGATGAATTAGATGGAAAGATCAAGTGGAGGACGCGCCTGGAAATCATTATTAAATATGGCTTATGAAACAAATGTTCTGTCTCGAGACAGCTAAGTAAGTATAGTATACGAGACAGCTAAGTAAGTAGTACATATATGTCAAATAAATTCTCATAGAAGAGGTTAACCCGGCAAAAATGTCTAATGTAAATTTCGTTTAAGTCCGTCTTCGTTCAACAATAATTATTCATTCTAATCTACTCTGTCAGTTAGAATCCCTACAAGTCCTTTCGATTGTATCGGAACTTGTACATGGTCCTTAGAGCCGGGGAATATGCTTGCAGATTTCTTTCAATCGTCCTATAAATCTAAAACTTTAATAAGATATAGAATTGGTTCATCATGGACAAGTAGAACCATTTAGAAGTCCTTGTAGGTCTAAATTCACTACGTCCATCGAACATATCCGAACCTAATGGTGTTTCTACGTATATCCTAAAACTTTGCATACATGAAAATCGCTTGTTACTTGCCAAAATCTTTAATTATTCATTATAGAAATGTTACCTTTTGATATTCTTGAGTTCTAACTTAATTATTCGACTTAAAAAAGTCTGGTAATAGATACTTTACTGAAAACTATAGGTGGATAGCTAAACTCGGTGTCATACCTCACTTAACAAAGACCATACTTTACCATTACAACATAGATACATTTAGCGTAGCTGACTACCCAATTAACTACGTGAAATGTTGCCAACCATGTGAAATGTTACTAGGAAAAATCTGACAGATGGTCGGGTACACGATGCAATAATAAGGTGATGTATCAAAACAATGACCTTGTTTTTTGTCTCGACCATCTGTAAATTTTTTCCTTATAATATTTCACATGGTCGGGTAAAAAACAAATGTTTTTGTTTGAATTTGGCGTCCAATGTTGCCAACTATGATAAATAAAATATAAAATTAAACAGATGGTCGAATAAAAAACAGATGTTCTTGTTTACATCATTTTTTTATTGCATAAATTTTAAGCTGCGTTTACACTATAGCTGGCATTAATTAAGTTAATGTTGCATTTATACTATAGCGTTTATCGTGCTAATCTGCATTATTTCGACCGTTAAATCAAGCTGGATTAACATTGATTTACCAAGCAAAATTAAATGTACCTATGATAAATCGAAAACATTTTCCAATACAATTCTGCCGACAGAACATAGCTCCGTGGTTGATTCCATTAATTGATTATAAGAAGAAATTGCTTGCTGTGTGATTCAGATGATATTAAACCAAAAATGTTGCTCATAAGATTATCTGAGGTTGCTCATATGATTAAAGAAGGAAAATATACCGATTGTTTGAAGATCCATAGCGATACCAGTACCTAAGAAAGCTAACTCGAAGAGTATTGATGAGTTCAGACCTGTTGTAGTGTTATCAGTGATCGATAAAGTATTCAAGAAGATTATTTACGAGCAAATGCCGTCATACCTTGGATAGAACAAAATTATATCTGAGAATCAGTTTGGATTTAAAAAGGGCTCCGGATCAAGCGAAGCGGTTTTTAACATAATCGAGAACATATTCAAGGGATTGGATACTGGTAGCAAAGGAGTAGCTGGAGTATTTTTTGACTTCACTAAGGCGTTCTATCTTGTGGACCATAGCATTCTGGTAAAGTAGCTGGAATATGTTGGGTGCAAACAGGGCACATTGTTGTTAAAAAAAGTTCGTGAAATTTAATCCACATCAAACTGGAGAATTTATGTCTGTGCACATAAATGGAGCCCGCGTTACAGAGTCAAAATTAATAACATATCTTGGTTTTATTATACAGAACAACCAGTAATGGAATTCCCATATTGAAAAATTAATGATAACAGTTTCATCGGCAACTGGAATTTTGCACAAATTTAGTCGTCTTTTGAATACAGAGAATAAACTAATGATATACCAAACATTGATACACTCTCATTTAACATAGCTACCGGATATTTATGACTGCAAAAATAGCAAATGATTAAGCGAATTGCAATATGCTCAAAATAAGACATTAAAAAATGTGACAAATAAACCAAGACGAAATTCTACAAAAAGACCCTATATATATGCATATTAATAATTTGCAAGGTAGTCAGGATATTAACAATAAATAAAGAAAAAATTTGAATTAAAAAAAATATGAAACCAGTGAAATAATTTTTTTTAAATAATTTTAATTCATGTCTAAACAGACAGGATTTAAGGGGCTTCAAATAAACAACATACGCTTAAACCAGCTAACTATCAAGTTTAATAATTTTAATATTAGTCTAAGAAACTAGAATTACGGCTCGTCTAAATGGGCTTTAACAAATGCGCTTGAAAGTATTGCTCCGTTCCAGAACCAGCAATAATCATCTGTTAATCGAAGTTGTTTTCGATTTTCCTTTTAAAAATATGAAAAGTTTAACCAAATTTCGAATAAGGGAACATATCATATTTAAAATGATCATGTGGTGTTTACATTCATTGCAACTTATTAAAATTACATCCCTTGGATATATTCCGGCATTAATGGCATATTTTCTTCAAATACGTTTAATGTGATTTTGTTTCCTTTTTCCAATTAATTTTTTCTAATGTTTTCTTTCAATATTGTTGTTTTGTTTTAATAATTATTTAAACGTCTTGTTCACATCACTGCCGTATTGGATTTATTTAATTAATCATTTAAACCGTCTTTTGTGTTTCTGTGTGTACGTGTATTATAACATTTATTATTTAAAATTCTGTATTTGTATTAACAATAATCAGGTATGTTGCATTATATATTATTTGTGTTTTTGGGTTGCATGTAAATATTTTCTATTAACAAGTAAATAATTTATTATTAAATATTGGTTTTAAATATATTTCATACAATAAATAAATTGTAAGTGGCGTGCTTTTTTGTTCGGATTTTGGAGATTTTTTAGCTTTCATAAAGGGCTACAAATTGGCGTATACACTATGTTCTTATTTGTTTGAAACCCGAAAATAGATTGTCAGAGGGCGGGGGTAGTTTAAAGTGCTAAATTGAATCAAAAAAAAAAAATTGTTTTTAATATTTGTATATACAAATATGAAAATGTTTTTATTTTTTATGAAAACTTTCTTAAATACATACATATATTTTATTTGTTGTGAAATTTGTACATTTATTTTGCGAAGTTTTTTATTAGTATTGCCAAAAAATTGTATTGTTTTATTATTAAATGATTTTGGTTTTTGTTTGTTTTTGTGGGATATTTATAGTCATAAGATGGCGCTTTAGGTCATTGTTGTTCCAAAAAACAGCTGATTTTGTTTTTAATTATTGTTAAGGGTTGCGGAATTTTGAAAAAAAAGTTCTAAAGTTTCCAAGCAATAGATTTTCAGAACATTTCAATAATATTGGTACATTGTTGTTGACATTTGTTCAATATTTTTGACAATTTAAATGACTAGAGTGTTTCAATATACCTTCAATGTAAACACAGTATTCTCCTAAAACTCGCGTTTTGAACTGTCAATATCACAAGGATATCTTCATAAAACCTATTGTTTGAAACTTTAGAACTTATTTTAGGCAAAGGGGTTTAGAGTTTTTTTGTATTTATTTAAACAGACATCTAGATTTATTTAAAAATTTGTTTTTTATTTAAAAATATTTAGTTAATTTTAATATTTCTTCTTTATTTATTATTAATGATTGAACATATTTGTTTTTCTTTTTCTCAAAAATTTTGTATGTAAATAAATTTTGATGTATATATTTTTTTGTTTTGTTTTTTTTTTGCTAACTACACCTTGAGCTTGAGTTTAGAATCGGGTTGTTTTTTTAGTTTTGTTAATAAAAAAGTCGTTAATACATTTTCTTTAAGGATTAGGTATTTCAAAATTTTGCGGGGGATTTTTTAAAAGATTAAACTGATTTGCAAAAAGTCTTACATTTTGATTTGTTTACTGGAAATTATAATAAAAAATCCATTCACAATAAAGTAATTGATAGTCCTATTAATAGGGTCAGCTGGAAAGCGAAAACAGCTGTTTCATCACCAGCTGACAGCAAACTTGAGAAACAGCTGATCATCCACGATGACTTTATTAAAAGACTTTGGTCATATTAATGTGGTAATCCAGAAATCGAAAACAGATGTTTATTCTCTAGTTTAATAACAACTATAAATACGTTATTTACATTTCCATAATGTAAAGCCAATTCACAATAATGAATGACAGCAAGCTTGAGAAACAGCTGATATGCTGATCTTTCTTGATGACTTTGTTAATGGGACTTGGATGTGATATTTTGTGATTGATTTCCTATGCCACTACGCCACAATAAGACTTTTACTTTTTCTTTAAAATTTATTTCTAATTCCAACTAATCCAGTTTCGACACCTCACCTATCAACTTCAAGTGGTATAGGGGAATTATTTTTTTCCTCTAAAATAGCTGCCAAAAGTTCAGTAGTGAAATTTGGTAGACGTGATTCCACTTAGATTTCAAATTGTCAATCTCCCAGTATGCGCGTCTTCCCGCAACCCCGGGAAGTGGGTGAGGTAGGATTCCGCCTAGAACAAACTAAGTCGGACATTGGATCTGTACACCATAGGAAAAATAAAGTTACGGTGCATGGAGTTAATAACCCACTTCCGGCGGCATTCGTTGCTGAGACCACAAGCCACTTAACGTCAAAATCAAGTGATTGTAATCCGGTTACTATAGGTACCGCTACAAGTGCATCTAGTTTAAATCCGTAAAAAGGTTGCGACCCGACAACTCTAATGGAACGCGATTTAGTCAGGATTAGTAAAAAACAGTCTACGACAGACGGAACCTCAGTTTTGCGCGGGGATGACATAAATGGGGACCCTTTGCTCTATACACAACAGTCTAGAGAAACAGAGTAGGGAACTCTTCGACCAGCTGAACAGACTAGGACCCCGGGAACTGCTGCAAAATCTAACCCTAAATGATTATGAACTGAACACCACGGTAATCCCGTAAAGCCTGCTCAGGAAGATTGCTGGGGATCTAATTTCGCAATTTATGTTTCGTTGAGTAGCAGTCGCGGACAGTCAGCGGTATTTGCGAGAGAGTCTCGGAGGAAATGTCCGAGAGCCTATTATCTCAAAATCGACGAAGCGAAATTGGAACCTTATGAAATAGCCATGTCCTATTAGGCCTCGAACTAAAATCTTCCTGTACTATCGAGGACATAAACTTCCTCGTAGCAATCGCGGACAGTCAGCGGCATTTGGGAGAGAGTCTCGGTGGAAATGTCCGAGAGCCTATGATCTCAAAATCGATGAAGCGAAATTGGAGCCTTATGAAATAGCCATATCCTATTAGACCACGACCTCAAGTCCTCCTGCACTATCTATGCCATAAACGTGAACCTGGAGAGATAGACGGAACTCTTTGGAGGTCGGTGGCAAGTCTAAGGTGAACCATCAAAGGTAATGGGATGCAAACTCCAATTCCACGGTAGCCAGTGACATCTCAATGCTTCCAAGACATAAGAATTTGTAGTGGATGCTGGTCTTAAGGATAAGAAGCCCATTGAAGCCCATCAAAACAGCAACCAAATGTCTTAATCCAAAGTCTCCGACAATAAGGTCGATCAATCGGAGAGCAGTTATGTTCTGATACTGGCGCATCGAGCGGGACAGAAGTACAATTATCGACAAGCAATTTTTTTCAGATCAAGATGAACCTCAAATTTATACCACAGTCGAAATTGTTTAGCGACATATGACGATTATAGCGACCAATTAACTTTGTCCGTCGTTTTAAATTCCTTTGGGTAGCCCAACCAGGACTGGGAATACGATGACAGAAATCTTTGATCTCAATCAGGACCTTCGATGTCTCTGAATGATGAAAAATCTTTGGCACCATCTTCCATTGTTAAGGAAGGTATGGGAGTGTCTAACCTGAAGTCTTGAAGGAGAGTCTGAAAATGTGACCGAGCGCAATCCCCTTTCAGTTAAATATGCATATCCATTTCACCTACCGGAGAACGGTTTAGTTCTGCTAAATGCTAGTTCATAGAGCGGGACAGTAGTGTTGTTACCGAAAAGGAAAGGTTTTTCTTGATTTGAGGGAACTCAAATCAAGAAAAACCTCAACCCTATTTGGAAGTTTTCAAGAAACCATCTGAATGATATTGCGATTGTCTTCTTGTCAAAATTTAAACATCCAACGGAAAAGGAAACTTTGGGAAGCAAAAACACGGCTGGGAAAGCCACATTTACATCATTGCTAAGGATGATAAGGGAGTCTATATGATGGCTTGAAGGATAGCCAGTATGAATGGCTCAACAAAGGTAAATATGAAGCAACCCTCTTTCAAGTTAAACGTACTTATCAGTTTTAGCTGGTATACAAAAAATACCTTCAGATCAAGAAGAACGTCAAACATATTTGGAAGATTTTAAGAAACCACCAGAATTATACTGCGAGTGACTTCTTGATCGAAATTTAACCCTCCAACGGAGAAGGAAACTCTGGAAAGCCCAATCACGACTGGCAAAGTGATGCTAGGAATCTCTGATCAATCAGGAACTTCGAGGGGATCCCTGAATAATGAAAAATCCTTCACATCATTGTAAAGGAAAATAAGGCAGTGTCTAAACTTGTTTGAAGGAGAGCCTGTAACAAGGCTTCCAGAAAGATAACTATGACGCTAACCCCTTCCAATTTCAACGTACTTTTTCTGCCACCGTTTCATAGATCGGAACAGTAGTGTTATTATTAAAGAAATCCCTCAGATCAAGAAGAACCCCAAACTTAATTGCAAGTTTTGAAGAAACCATCTGATTGATATTGTGAGTGACTTCTTCGTGGAAATTTAAACCTCCAACGGAGGAGGAAACTCTGGGAAGCCTCAGCACGTCTGGAAAGTGATACTAGGAATGTCTGATTAATTGTGAACTTCGAGACAAATCCATGGCAACTTCTACCATTGCAAAGAAAGGTAAGGGAGTTTCTTAGTCGGTTCGAAGGAGAGGTCTCATAAAATATGGCAATAACGCAGTCACCCTCCAATTCAAAATATTTACATATCACTTTCATCTGCAAAAATTACGGAACCGCAAATAATTAGAAGTATTTAAGAATCATCGGGAAATGAATTAAAAAAACTTGCGAAGCTTTCTACCTAAACCATAAAATTTATTTCTCTCTGCTAACTGAATGTATCCGAACTCTTGAGTAAATATTTTAATTTAGAGCAATATGTAAAAGTTCACAACTTTCACTGTATTTTAAACTTAACTCCCAAACATAACCTTCAAATTCATAAATAACTTAGTATCAATTTCCCTCTACCACCTGATCAATCCCTCTCTCACTCCCTATAATTTCAGCAAACACTTCCTATCCTAGTTTACAGCTTCATCTAAAAGTTCCCAACTTCCACTGTATTTTAAACTTAGATCTAAACACTTTTCCCTGTCGTTTGCAAACGCCTACGACGACTATCTCGTCGACGATAACGATCAATAATGCGACTTCTATGTCGCTCCGGACATAATGCCTCTGGCGAGCTATCTACCTTCTTCAAAACTATACGAAAAGTAAAAGTATGCTTTGGTGAGGCACTGGTAGCACGTCGTGGCGAGGGTGGCTCAAATTCACTACCACTCGAGAAACCACCACCAATACTACTTCCCACGGCACTTAAAGCTCTCGGTGTACCATTGGCATACCCGGATGGGGTTGACATAGAACCTGTGGAAAATTGTTGTGTCAACACTGAACTTGGCCGTGGTTCAAATATCGAGGCACACCTTTGATCGGTACACAGGAAAGTTTTCACTTCCTCTTCTTTTTGTTTAATGGTGAGGGGGAAGTGCTTCTTTGTCGGATCAGCATAGGGACTACGTTGCGGTAAATCATGATGTCCCGCCGATGAGCTAGAATCATAACTATCACGTGAACTGTAATTGGAGGAGGTTTGATTGGAAAGGGGACTGCGTGCACGTGAAAAGGCACTAAAGGGTGAGATGTGTAAGGATTTGAAAGTTTCGGTTCTTTGTTTTTTGGTCATGGGGAAATTGGGAGAGCGAATGGAAGTGATGCCAAATATGCCACCACCACTGGCACCGCCGGATGTGCCGGCACAACCACTCGCCTCTGAAGGGGTGTAATCAAAATGGGTCTCTAGGGAAGATTTCCGACCCGGTGATGAGTTGGATCTTTGAAAAGTTTCAGCATCAACCAATTCTATAGAAGATTTCCTGAGATCGATGCTGGATTTCTTGCTCTTCTCATCGATATCGACAATTTCAAAGCTGGAGCTTTGATCTTCATAGCTGGTCGACTGATAGCGGGATATTTCAAAGCTTGTCTCACGCGATGAATAGGGACACTCAAAACTTGACTCAGCTCGACTTGATTTACGATCGCCCTCAACCATTTCAAAACTATCACCACCCGATTCTAAACGTTGCAGGCTGGCATCGGTGTCACCACCGGGGCTGCGCAAAGTTTCAAGGAAGGGAGAGCGGGGAGGATCAAAGGAGGAACGCCTAGAGGGTGGGACAAATTCTATTGTGGGACATTGCAGCGGCGATTTGTCAGTGGATGAACCCAAGGTGGCTGCCTCGAGAACTTTTTTGGCAGCCGCCTCAGCATCATCGGTTTCACGCTTGAGTTCGATAAGATTAACATAGATTGGTTCCGGTTTGTAGCCCTTTAAAATCTCCACTAGTTCAGAACGGAAATCTTCGGGAATTATCAAATCATTCGAATCGGATTCCCGTTCTTCACTAATACGCGGTTCAATGGGTTCACGACTTTCAGAACGTCTCTGAAAATGGTGGACACTGGCCGTGGTTTGTTCAGCACCCAGGGAGGAGATTTTCAGTGAGTTATTAATCTCCTCCACCAGATTTGCTAAAATTATATCGGTAGAGGGATCCGCGGCATCTTCTAGGTTTTCTTGTTCGTCTTCTTCTTCACCGTGTTCTTTTTCACCTTTGTGTTGTTGGTCTTCGTGTTTCTTTTCATGCTTGATATAGGATTCACCTACCTTTTCGAAATGGACATTGGCAAACTCGAAGGGTATATCACTCAGGGGGGTGGCCCGACCCGAGGCACTGCCTTCTTGAACATTCAATAGGCCGCTGCCGAAGGTGCCGGATGAATCATTGCTGGCTCGCTGGGTATCACTGGAAGAACGCTGCTGCTGCTGATGATGTTTGCTGGACTTCTCCTCGTCGCGGGCAGATCGACGCAGTTTCAGAGACATTTTGGCATAGTGTGAGAATTTCAGTGACATCTTTGGTTCGAATCCAACTTCGGACATTTGTTTCTGTACAGCACTCTTTGCAGCCGTTGACGAAGCTGCCGGACTGGCTGAAAAAGTGCTTTGGCGTATTAGCGGTCCCCTAGATGAACCCGACTCGGCTCTGGTAAAAGCATTAGCAAAGCGATTGGTGCGCGTCGAAATGTGTTTGGAGGGTTTGCGCACGAAGGCCAGGATTTCGCGCATAACACTTTTCTTTTCTGACGACTGCGGTTGTTGCGCCTGTCCCTGCTGATCCTTGTCACTGCTGCTGGTCTTTGCCTCAGCTTTCTCCTTCTCCTCCCGTTGCTGGCGAAGTTCCGCCTCCTTTTGACTTTCCGTCGACATGTTGTTGCTCTCGGCCATGCGATAGGTTTCGGCGGGATTGGATACTGTAATGGGAGGTATGGGTCCAATGGGGCTGCGTTTATCACCACTAAAGTAAATGGGGGTAAAGAGGTTGATGGAGGGCCTTTTGTAGCCAGTGGGGGTCCGAACCGCCATGGGTTCTTCTTGTTCAGTGGACGAATCAAATGTGGAACGATTGCTGCTGTCCTGCACATGCACGGTGGAGGTGGGACTGCGGCTACGTCCATATTGGCCAAAATCTGTAGGAGCAGCACTGCCCACAGGGGAGCGGCGCTCTTGGGTGTGGATACTGAAGGTGGGACTGCGGCTACGTTCGCCAGAGGGAGAACGCACTGTGGGTGAGGCCGTACCGAAGGTAGGATGTAGCGGCAATTCATTTGGAGATTTGAGGCGATCATTTGAAATCAGTAGAGGGCTACGCCTACCCTGTGGACTGCGATCATTAAAGCCCACCGGACTTTTGCGACCCTGTGACAGGGATAGTGACCCCGTCATGCTGCCTTTACGTCGGTGAGAAGCTCGCAAGGTACCCTGCCGTGACAATGTTGTTGGTGTCTTTTGGCTAACACTGCCGGGGCTCTTCGATTCTGGATGTGGTAGAATAGGACTTTTTGGTGTATGCGGACTCAGACCCTTATCATTGGCCGCCAACATAGCATTCAGCGTTAGCGGGCCTTGTACGTTGATGGGACTGCGACGATCGCTGGGACTGCGGCGGGTACGGAAACTCTGTGACTTGGCTTTGCGAATTTTCGGCAAGGATTGTTGGTGCTTATGACGTCCGGATGAGTGATGGTGGGAGGAGGAGGAGGGGCCGTTCAACTTATGTTAGTTGGTATTATGCGGGCCACTGGTGGGATCGCTGCTGCCGCTGGAGCTCAAAGTTGTATTCGAACCATAGGGATCAAGTGAACTCTGCACGGACATCGATCTGCCTTGGTTTTGTCGAGCGCGCCTCACTCGACTAGAGTTGGGAGACAGCTTTCCGGGGTCGATACTTTCTGGGTCTGCCTGTAAGTGTTAGAATCAGGCATAAAGGGGGGACACAAGGGACGACAACAGACACACGAAAAAACGACCATGATGATATTTAATTTTTTCGGAGTGGCGGTTCCGACCACGAGTAACCGTGTCGTGGTATAAATCATAGTCATTTTTTTGAGAAAAAAGGAATGGATGGATGAAGAAAGAAAAAATGGTTTGCAAGAATTAAATTTTGTTCGGAAGAAAAATCAAAAAAGGAAGCCAATGAATGGTAATTTTGATGCCAAGAAAACAGGAGAAATCGATTTAGTGATGCCAAGCTGAGTTGTGTAAGAAATTCCGAACTCACCTGATAGGCCAAAGCATTCATAATGATTGAATAGGGCACCAGACCCAGCGGATGGATTTCACGCATTAACACATTGGCTGGTATCTTGTGGAACTGGATGTATTCCAAAAAGTTACCCAAAATCTCCTTCATGTCAATGTTCTGCAGGGTGGGGGAAATATAGAATTAATAATCTCAAAAAAATCTTGAAAGAAAGATTCCTTACAGGATTATTGTCATTGTATTTCTTACTCCACATCAGGGCGGCCTGGAATTTGGTAAATTCATCGGCACGTAATTCCTCACGGGCCAAAATCAGTCGCACCACATGCTGCGGCAGCAGGGTAAAGCTACCCAAATTCAACACATCGTTACCATGTTCATCGACAAATTCCAAAACTTTTTGCACCAATGATTTTGTACATTTATATTGGATATAACGTTCCGCGGAGGAGAGCAGAGCACACACGGTGTCCACATTGATGCAGCATTGGACGAAGCCGGCACAGGCACGACGCAGCTCTTCGAGGCCATAATAATCGGCGGCATTCATCACACCTGAAAATGGGAAAACAAAACAATCAGATATTATAGCGGACCTTTAAGGGGTTTGAAACACTTACCCAGTAGAGTCCTCGGCTGCAGCGTGACACACCCCGTGTGTATGTACTCAATCAGTTGACGGAAAACATCCGGTTCAAATTCTTCAATAATCAGGGTTTGATGTTGCTGGCCAGCGGGCTAAAATGTGGAATCAAAAATAACATATAATGAGAATTATGGTTTGATTGGAAACTGTGGTTAAAAATAGACACATAGCTCTGTAGCAGGCAAAATCTTTGAAGCAGATATGTATATAGCTAAGGTGTAGAAGCATTGGGCTAACAGAAACCAAATAGAAGTTCGCTTGCTGGTGTGATACTTTAAAAGTGTTGAGGAGGGGCCACAGATAAAGTTCGACGGTGAATGTGACTAAGGAATTAAGTGAAACAGATCATGACATAGATTCTAATAAAGTCTCATGCCGAAAATCATATTACATAAGAGCATAAGAACTCAAAATCCGCATAGAACCACTTATCTAATAGGAAAAAATACAAGTTAAATTACAGATATAATTTTGGTCCTTTTTTATGTTTGGCAGATCATAACATAAAAACAGTAAAGGTTTATATCTTAGAACCTATCACTCACAATCTTTATGTTAAAAAGACCAAAACCTAAGATATCCGAGGGAATTGGAGGAAGATAAATCCTGTAGTTAATGGGATAGTCTGATCTCTCAAATTTAGGACTTTGTCTCCGTGGACCAAAACTGACTACTATATGTGTTCACCTCTCCATCAGCAGACCACCTGATTGTAACACTACTGAACGCCGCATATTCCTTAACTATAGAAAAGCCAACTGACAGGGTTTCAGAGAGTTCATTAACCTTCCATTCCTTCTGATGTATGGGTTACAGAAAGGAAATTCCGGGACATCATTGCAGCTACAATAACTAGATGCTTGTTGAATACCCAAGGTCAGACGAAATTTTTCAGCAGAGGCATGAATTCGTCGAATTTTACATGATTCTGGCGTTGAAGGCTTTAACCATGGTGTGTTGACCAACACTCCATTGGAATAGTCCTGAGTACTCAATGATCACCCTAGCGCCAGTCTGCCGGTATCAATTTGAATATCCACCATAACGACTTCACTTCCACCTTGGTGAGGGATCGAGGACTACCTAAACCTCTGCGTTTCTATGGGTCTGGCAGCCGGTTTATAATGCTATTCCACAGCGTGCCGAATCTCTTTCCGCGAAATCTTTGGGCTAACCAACAACAGTTTGTCGAACATCCTGAGAGCGACTGGGTAAAATGAAAAGTAATAGTTTTCTTTCCAATTTGTCGATAGCCACACTCACATCATTCCCGAAACATGGACAATGGACCGAAGGATGCCAGAAAATGTAAATCAATCTGACATTTTTCACCAACAGCGAGGACTCGCCAGCATTAGGGAAATCTATCCAGTTGCGGATCATCAGCATGGGTTCCGTAAGAATAAATGCATTATTTCTGCTTGCCAAATTCCCGAGATGAGTCCTAATATCCCAGAAAAGACAGTCGGATTTGAAAATGAGGGTGATGAGCTCTGTGAATCTAACCCAGCAGATCCGAGGGTCAGCAGATGTGTCAGAGCATAAGCGTAATAAATGGTTAGAGCATCTGAAGTGTTGCAACATTGAAACCGATTAGAGTAAACTGTGGACAATGGTTAGGTCGCTCTCGAACCCTGGTAAGAAAGATGATAGGACCTCAGTCATGTTCTCTTCTAAGATCTCATCTCGCCAGGGAGGTACCACCACAATGCATAATCACCCATTATAATGCATAATCACCATAGCGCTAAGACATCCAAAGCATTGGGCCCTGACGTGATATTAACCTGGACAATGGGCAGGGTGATCCCGTTACTGAACACAGGCAAGGATGCCAGGATGTCACCAATAACGAAGACTGATGAATTACTCTTCGTCAGCATTAGAGAAAGCTATCCGGTTGGGGATCATCAGCATGGGTTCCGTAAGCAAAACACCACTATTTCTGCTTGTCGAATACCCCAGATGAATCCTAATTACCCAGCAAAGACAGTTGGACTTGAAAATGAGCGTGGTGAGCTATGTCGACCTAACCCAGCAGATTGCGGAGCATAAGCCTGGAAGAGGTGTGAGTAAACTGGGGGACAACGGTTAGGCCGCTCTCGAAAACTGGCCACTTTTTACGACGACTGATCCGAAGTGACGCGCAAGTTACTTTTACCAAACCTTTTTCTAAAACGTTGAGTCCTGATCGACGGTAATGCTGAAACAGTTAGATGAGCCAGGAGTTGAATATTTGACCAAAGTCCTCAATTGTTCGATAGCAACCCTCTGCGTTCCCGAAGCCTGGACAATGTGCCGTGTGGTCTCGCTACTACAGCCAGCCATACTAGGATGTTAACAAAGGTGAATAATACAGACCAATCTGACTTTTTTCGCCATTACCAAAGACATTTTTTGAGGCATTATTCCTCCTCAGGATTAGGTAAAGATATTTATTTGCGTATCATCAGCTAGGATACCGTATGCAACATCAGCATTGCACGCCATCTCCACACATATACGTGGAGGACTAAACTAGAACCGGCTTGACCAATCAAATGCCTCTGGTACCGTCTACCATGTCATACTGTTTGAGGACATCGAGAATACTTCATTGTGGTGAAGTTTAAATGGTTGGATAATCAATTGTATGTGTGGATGTAAGTGCAGTTTCGCAATAAAAAGTCCAAACCCTGTACAGTGAAGCATGGATTTCCCAGGGTGGGGTGATATCTCCGGACCTTTTTGGTATTCCACGCTCCGAGACGGCATTGAGATCTTAACGTATGCAGATAATTGTACGATCATGACGTCTGGTCGTAGCGTTGAGGATATATGTGCAAGGTTCGACGTCTATCTCGCCGTTTTAAAAGTCATCTTCCACACAAGAAATATAATAAAAATGCGCACCACGAGATTTTCGCCCACTTTGTTCACCACATGGACGGCAGAGATGAAAATGATATTGAAGGTGCAGGTTCAGGAACATACAAATCCAACTACGAACTACGCCAAAGTTCTTGGGGTCACATTCAATGGCATGTTCAAATCTCGTGTGTTCGAACTCTTGCAATCTGCGATGAGGTGAATAGTTGGACCATGGCCCTCAATGCTTCTATAGATTAATACTTGTGGATCTTCTGCCGTTGTTGACTACAAATATACAGGACATCTTAAGATAGGTACCATTTGAAAGGTGCGCTATAGATTTTCAAGGCTATCTAAAACTGGAGAAACTCTTAGTTTCTCTCAAAAATACTTTAGGGTGCTATTAAACTAATTTTGAAAGGATAAGGCGGAAATTAATTAAAAAATAAAGTGATATAAAATCCAGAGTTAGGCCATCTCGTTCCTGTAGCATAACGTTTGCTCCGTAAAAGGAACTACCTCATTCATTTAGTTCCATAGTTCCTTTCAGTACAATGGTTCATTTCTACATGTCAGTTAGTTCCGATAATGTCAGAAAGATATCGGTGAACGATTGAATCAAAATGAACTAGATGAAATAGAGCAAAAATTGAAGAATGGATATAAAGAAATAAGATACACGAATGAACCGTGCCTTGTACCGATGCTTCCTTTTGCAGAATGATCATTTTGAAGTAAAGCGTTCCCAAACAAATCAATTATAATCAAGCCAAAAAAGACGTAGATTTCAGATGTATTTAAGATCTATTAATAAGGTCACCCAGCAAACGAATGTCAGCTGCTTTTTCTCAAGTCTTATGTCAAAAATGTGGACGTTTTATACGCTTTCATAATGGAAGTCAATTCACAATAATGGATTTTGACAGCAATATTGACAAGCAGCTTGTCTCCCTGGGTGATGAAAGACAGCAAAAAGGAGCGAGTGCTGAAAAAAAGAACTGGTTCAAAGAAATGTACCTAGTTCCGATGGTTCCTTTTGTGGAATAGCTTCTTTGAACAAGTTCGTTTCGGAATGAAGGAATTATATTATCGAATTATTAAATCGAATGAAATCAAAGAAGAAGGCGTAGAATATAGATATATTGAAATATTTTAAGTGTATGGGAAACAGCTGTTTTGATTATAAAAATTTTATTATAAGTGTTTAAAGCATATATTTAGGCGGCAAATTTTGTGGAAGTGAATTTTCAAAGTGTGTCAGAATTGTAAATATTTAAAATGTGCTTTGAAAAATAGTTTTAAAAGCAAAGTTTTTTAAGAAATGTGTATCCAGTGCTAGATATTAGAAAAAATATATCATGCAGTTTCGATATTATTAGGTTAAGTTATAGAGTAAAAGGTATTGAGTGAAAAGATATGACATGGCACAATAATTTGTAAAGATAGTTTGATTTTTATCAGGGTTGAGATGAGAGCTATTAATACTTAAATGTAATATTAAATTATAAAATATAGAAGTCTTAAAAAGTCTTCATTTGTATTAAAATAAATTGCAAAATAAAAGCAACTGATTGGTCATAGAGCTGTTAGATCCAAACAGCTGTTAGATCGATCAACTGATTGCAGCCACAGTTGTTAAATCGATCTGTTTATTCGATCAGCTGATTGCTGAAACATCTGTAAGATCGATCAGCTGATTGATGTAACAGCTGTTAGATCGATCAGCTGATTGCTGTAACAGCTGTTAGATCGATCAGCTGATTGTTACAACAGCTGTTTTCACTATCTTTACAAGAAATTGTGCCATATTTAAAAGACTATTATCCATGTGAATATATGATAGACACCGATTATATAGATATGAGGTAGAGTTCTACAATAGGTATATTTATTTTTGATAGTAATTTTCTAATTAAAATATATTTTTAAAGCCAATTCAAGCAAATTGTATTTGCAAATATTTTTTGGAGAAGAAATTTGGAAAGACACATTTTATTTTGTTGTTGTTATCTAAAACCAGGCAATATATATTTTCAAGTTATGCATTTCGAGAAACAAACGAGAAAAAGAATAACTTGAAAATTCACTTTACCTCAGGTATTGGAGATAATTGTTGGGTGAAACCACTTCTCTGTATAAATTATAATGAAAGAACCAATTTTGATGAATGGGGAAATTTGTTTTGGTTTATGAAATATGATTTTGAACCAAAAAAAATATTAAAAAAATTATTTATAAAAGATGTTATAAAAAAGCTCCATAACATTTAAAAAATTTAAATAAATAAAATAAAGTTTAATAAAAAGTTTTCGATAATTACCTGCTGGGCAGCATTTTGCAGATTTAGTAGCGGCTCCGAGGAACGTTTCAAAAACAGTCGCAACTTATTTTCTTTCGTGGAAGTTTCTCGCTTCCGTTGTGGTGAGGGGGCAGAGTAGAGCATTTTTGCAAATACTCTGGAGCGGGATGCCAGGACGGCCTGTGGAGTACCCAAAATTTATAAGAAAACTTAAATAAAATTCTAAAAGTGAATACTACTTACCTTCACAGCACATACGGGCTCCCTGGTATCACCCACCAAAAATGTTACATCACATAGCTCTGGCATGGAGGCTAAAAATTTCATATCCTCCGCCAGGCCAGTTTTATTTTCAAATGTTGACAAATCTGGCTCTTGATCAGCCATACCGGGCAATGTTAATGCTTCAGGCATTGGGGTTTCTGTTTTTTTGTTTGAAGAGAATCGATTAATATGGAACTTAGATTAACTATTTATTAAAAAAAAATATTAAAATTTGTATTAAAAAAGTTTAAAAAAGTTGTGAATGTTAGTAAAATTCCATAACAAATAGTTTCGTTAATAAAAAATGTGTACGAATTATTTACAAAAAAGTGGGGGCATTACAAATATAACCAATTAAGGGGTTGTGATTTAGATACAAAAAAAAAAGGTTTTATATTGGGAGGTAAATTGTTTGCGACTATAAGGTTCCTAGTAAATCGATTTGTCATTGTCCAAAAGTTTCTAGAAAAAATCACTTAAGCCCGATTATTAAAATTAATAAAAGGGAAACAATTAAGAAATATTCGGCGAGGTTATTAAGTAGTAAAATATTGAAACAATCATTTAGTAATACGTAAACTTCATTAAAATTAACAATTCAGTTGTTTGCTTGGAAATCAGCTGTTACGTCGATCAGCTGATTGCTAAAAACAGCTGTTTGCGAAATAAATTAATAATCAGCTACTATACATATGTACGAGGTCAGCGGGGACCAAGTTCGATTTTTTTGGCCAAAAAACAAAAACTGTTTTAAAATCTATACAAACAAGGGAATGCCTCACATAATTCTCAATCGCCAGTTTTAGATTAGCAACACGTAAGTAATTTCGTTCTGTCGTTTTATAACTCCTACAAAATTATTTGAAAGAGAATATGTCCCCCGAGGTCTTGAAAAATACGTCTGTAAAGATCAATTTCAAATTTTGTTTAGAAATAGAATTAATTTTTAATAAATCAATTGGAATGCTATGTTAAAATATGGACCAATGCTGAAAAAGATCTGCCAAGAGGTATTTTATGTTTTAAGACAACGAAGTGCCGTGAGAGAGATTATAATCTTTAGAATATCTAATTTGGTGCGGAACTTTATATGTCAAAACAGGGCCTATAATGAAAACGCTACCTGTCAAAACATCGTATTTATTATGTTTTCTATGACGAGTTAGAATTAGCTGCAAGAACTCTCGATACTTTAAGGGAAAGGATGATGTTGCAACAAATGTGGAACATATGATATGGATTTTTATCCGTTTTTTTCCGAAGACGTGGACAGATCACACCCATAACCCCAAACACGTTATCCACACATGTTTCCCCTAGTTTCATAAATTTAAAATGTGTTGAATCAAAACGGACTATAATTTCATATATTAGGAAAAAGAATTCAGGTCGTCGAAAATGTCAATAAAATCGGAGAAATCATCGAAGTAGTCGTAAAATCGCCCACGAGCTAAAAATCAACCATAAAACTCTTTTAAACCATTTACACAACACTGGATTCAAAAAGAAGCTCGATGTTTGGGTGCCACACCAATTAACAGAAAAAAATAGGATGGATAGAATTTCCATCTGCGAAGCCTTGGCCAAACGGAATGAGATAGACCCATTTCTTAAACGGGTGGTGACCGGAGATGAGAAATGGATCACATACGATAACCCTGTGCGACAACGATCATGGTCTAAGAGCGGTGAAGCATCTCAAATGGTGGCCAACCAGGACTAACGGCCAGGAAGGTTCTGCTATGCATTTGGTCGAACTGGAAGGGGATTTTTTATTATGAGTTGCTTACATATGGCCAACTGTCAAAAACTGGACCGTTTCATGATATCAATTGGCCACCAACTGGTAGATTTGGCCAACGGGAGAGGTGTCGTGTTCCACCAGGACAACGCTAGGCCACACACATCTACAGTGACTCGCCAGAAACTTGGTTGGGAAATTTTAATGCATCCGTCATACAGTCCGGACTTGGCACCAAGCGATTATCATATTTTTCCGGCATTGCAAAATTTCTTTAATCATAAAAAATTGGTATCTAGAGAGGATTGTGAAAATCGACTACTAGATATTTTTGCAAATAGAGAGCAGGACTTCTATTATAGAATCATAACTCTAACAAATCATACTACAAAACGGTTCAAATCGGACATTCCGAAGCAAGTTAAATAAAGTCCTATAGATCATATAAAAATAATGGATTTCTTTTTCCCCAATGTAATATTAAAACACATTCTGAAAGGCAAATCAAGGCTTTTTGGAGATCAAAAAGCCTTCATTTTGGCCTTATAAAGCAATTATTCTCGAATATGTTTATAGAGATGTTTCAAAAGGGTGATTTTTTTGAGGTTAGGATTTTCATGCATTAGTATTTGACAGATCACGTGGGATTTCAGACATGGTGTCAAAGAGAAAGATGCTCAGTATGCTTTGACATTTCATCATGAATACACTTACTAACGAGCAACGCTTGCAAATCATTGAATTTTATTACCAAAATCAGTGTTCGGTTCGAAATGTGTTTCGCGCTTTACGTCCGATTTATGGTCTACATAATCGACCAAGTGACCAAACAAATAATGCGATTGTGATCAAGTTTCGCACTCAGTTTACTTTATTATAAAGCAATTAAACCAACCACACGAATGCGTACAGAAGAGAATATTGCGTCTGTTTCTGAGAGTGTTGCTGAAGACCGTGAAATGTCGATTCGTCGCCGTTCGCAGCAATTGGGTTTGTGTTATTCGACCACATGGAAGATTTTACGCAAAGATCTTGGTGTAAAACCGTATAAAATACAGCTCGTGCAAGAACTGAAGCCGAACGATCTGCCACAACGTCGAATTTTCAGTGAATGGGCCATAGAAAAGTTGGCAGAAAATCCGCTTTTTTATCGACAAATTTTGTTCAGCGATGAGGCTCATTTCTGGTTGAATGGCTACGTAAATAAGCAAAATTGCCGCATTTGGAGTTAAGAGCAACCAGAAGCCGTTCAAGAACTGCCCATGCATCCCGAAAAATGCACTGTTTGGTGTGGTTTGTACGCTGGTGGAATCATTGGACCGTATTTTTTCAAAGATGCTGTTGGACGCAACGTTACGGTGAATGGCGATCGCTATCGTTCGATGCTAACAAACTTTCTGTTGCCAAAAATGGAAGAACTGAACTTGGTTGACATGTGGTTTCATGCCACACAGCTCGCGATTCTATGGCCATTTTGAGGGAAAACTTCGGAGAACAATTCATCTCAAGAAATGGACCGGTAAGTTGGCCACCAAGATCATGCGATTTGACGTCTTTAGACTATTTTTTGTGGGGCTACGTCAAGTCTAAAGTCTACAGAAATAAGCCAGCAACTATTCCAGCTTTGGAAGGCAACATTTCCGAAGAAATTCGGGCTATTCCAGCCGAAATGCTCGAAAAAGTTGCCCAAAATTGGACTTTCCGAATGGACCACCTAAGACGCAGCCGCGGTCAACATTTAAATGAAATTATCTTCAAAAAGTAAATGTCATGGACCAATCTAACGTTTTAAATAAAGAACCGATGAGATTTTGCAAATTTTATGCGTTTTTTTTTTTTTAAAGTTATCAAGCTCTTAACAAATCACTCTTTAGATCACATATTGTATATATACCAAATAACCAATCAATAAACTGACTATTTCACGTTATATTGATAAAAATAAGTTTAGTATACAAAAATTTCGGATCAGATTTGGGCCGAAAAACAAATAAAATTTTTAATTTGGTCCCATGGTAGGCCATTTCGTTCCATTTTCACACTAATAATTTTGGAGAATTCCGCTTGAATTTTCAGTGTAGATCCGAAAATCTTTTTTAGGACACTTGGAAGTGGAGTGGATCAAGATTTTTTACCAAAATCAACGTGCTGTAACAGTAACAAATTTATTACCCCTCTAATAAGCTTTTGTTTGTCCCTAATAAATAAGATTTCAAATTCATTGGGCAGATTTCTCGACTTCGTATTTGTAAGTTATCCCAAGAACCTTTCAATTTATCAATGTGATCTAATTGTTTACCCTGTAGTTGAGTTCCATCCAAACCTAGATGCGCAGATTTCACATTAAATCAGAATAAGAAAGTAAGGACCTTAAATAGACCCTATGGGGTCTATATCTCAAAATATAGGCTTTTATTAAAATATTTTCTTCAAGGAAATCTGCTGTACACTGAGAACCCAAAATGCAAAATTTGGTTGAAAAATCGGTTATAACCTTTAAAATGAATGTATGCCATCGAAGTATATTATTTCAATAAGAGGCGATCCTGGAGACACTTTTGGTGTAATGTCTCAAACTTCTACTATTTCGATATCTTCAAGAGGTTTTCTATATATAGAATATTTAGCATTTTCTTTCTTTCGGCTTCTGTGAAAAAAATATATTTAGGTCGCTGTGAATAGAAACCCCACAAGAGGTATTCTATAGATGAATACATTTTGAGGTCTTAAATGCCTATATTTGAAGCCTACGAATAGAAGGCCTAAACCCCTTAAATATAAACCACAATAATATCACTGGTATTTTGAGCAGTTTTTTTAAGAAATTCACAATTTGGGTATGCAAGACCTTGGTGAGTATATGAAAACCCTACAAAGAAAATTCCGTCAATGTTCCGAAATACGTGATTATTTTTTTTTGCTGGCGAGCCTTTTATACTTGAAGAGATAGCTTCATATTTTCATTTGTAGGTATTGTATGTATTTTTATACCCTACACAACTATGTTGTCAGGGTATTATAGCTTTGTGCAGCCCCAAAAGTTTGTAACGCCGCGAAATATTGGTCCTAGACCCACCTTTAAGTATACCGATCGTCATATCTCGACTAGCTGAGTCGATCTAGACATGTGTGTCCGTCCGTCCGTCTGTCCATTATAATTTGTAAACACGATACAGGCCACAGTTATGGACCAATCTTCACGAAATTTTGCATGTAGGATGGGTTCTGGCCAACGAAGACCCCTATTGTTTTTGGGAAAGATCGGTTAATATTTAGGGGATGAAATGGACCAAATACTAAATTTTTGTCGGTTTTTCTGGTCGCTCCAGAGGCCGCAACAATGGTCCGAACATCGTGAAATTTTGCATGGGGAAGCGGATCGGGCCAAAGAATAAGCATGCCTGTTTGGAGAAAGATCGGTCAATATTTAGCGGGTCAAATGGACCCTGACTTTTGTGTGAAAAATGACAAAATTTGTATTCTATGGCGTATATATTTGCCCCTGAAGGACATATACCCGAGAAGTTGATATTATATCCAAGAGGAGTGTTTGACCTCTAAATTAAGACCAATTATATTGTTGTATGTGCTCGGATGTGGGAGTTACACCTAAATATTTACAGGTATCTCCGTATTCGTATATTATTTAGTAACCCATTATCACTCTGGAGAGCGGAACTATAGCGCTGATCGCTTTGAAATGTTTCATGAGGTTCCAGTTATGGCCAAGGACAACGCCTATATTTTCGGTGATGATCAGATAATAATTTTGGAATGAAGTGGACCGAAAACTTATTTTTTTTTGTGTTATTTTCGAGTCGATCTATAGACCTCAAATGAAAGCCGAACATCACAACGCAACCCACGGTGAAGGGAATCTGGACAATAGCTGTACTGAATACTCGTAATATTCGGAAAATATGTCAGTGTGATGAAGAGGTGCTGTTTACCTCTAATCGGGCTAGAGGGTGCAAATATAACGAAATATTGCCCAGTCTCGGAATAAACATCCGCAGAAAATTTGAGTTCCGTGGTAGTTGTGTAGGGTATCGTATGGTCGGCCCCGTCCGACTATACTGCTCCGCTCACTGGTTTGAGATTACATTTATTCAGTAAAATCGAATGAGGATTTTTTTTTTGTAGAATATTTCGTCCTTCTAATTCGATTCCTTGTTTGTCCTTTTCGTCCTTAATTTATTGAACCGGACTCCAATTATCACAACATGCGATTTTTCATCCTAGCAATATTGTACAAAAATTTTGCTCATACAATTTTAGTTGGGGTCCTTGAAGACGGGATCGATATTTTAGCGTTTTAATGGTCTGTTCCCAATTTTTCCCCGTTTATTGTCATTAAAACCCTATATGTTTTATTATATTATATTATATATTATTTTTTAAAACCATATATAGCTATGCCAAAGACGTTAAAAAAAAAAAAAATAAATAAATAAAAAAATACATTTCTAGGGTAATAGATCCGGTTTTCTAATATTTTTGAACCGGATATTCAGATAATAAAACCGGTTTCAATATCTAATATGTATATAATTAGAAAGCTAGTAAACAAACGAATTGAATTCACTGAACCGAACTATTATCGATTTTATAATCTGAATATCCGGTATAAACAATTAGAAACCCGTTTTTTATACCCTTCACCACACTGTGGTACAGGGTATTATGTCTTTGTGCATATGTTTGTAACAGGCAAAAGGAAACGAGATAGACACATGGTTCCTTTTGAGAATATGCATAGAATCACTTTCTAAGTCGATTTATGCATGTCCGTCCGTCCGTCCGTCTGTCCATGTTAAATTGTAAACAAAGTACAGGTCGCATTTATGATCCGAATTGGATGAAATTTGGCATAGGTCACTTATTCGGCCCAAGGACGAACCCTATTGAAATTGGGAAAAATCGGTTCAGATTTAGATATAGCTCCCATATATATATATTTAACCGATTTAATGTAAACGGTCCCTATATATCTTTCGATTTGCACGAAATTTGGTACAGCCTAATCATTTAGGTCTAGAATGATGTCTGCCAAGTTTCGTGAAAATCGGTCCAGATTTAGATATAGCTCCCATATATAGTTACGTCCGATTTCATGTAATTGGTGCCTCAAAGTCCCTATATATCTTTTGATTTGCACGAAATTTGGTATAACGTGCTGAATTAAGCCTAGAGTGATGTATGCCAAGTTTGGAGAAAATCGGTCCAGATTTAGATATAGCTCTCATATATAGTTTCGTCCGATTTCATGTAAATGGTGCCCCAAAGTCCCTATATATCTTTCGATTTGCACGAAATTTGGTACAGTCTAATCATTTAGGTCTAGAATGACGTCTGCCAAGTTTCGTGAAAATCGGTCCAGATTTAGATATAGCTCCCATATATAGTTTCGTCCGATTTCATGTAAATGGTGCCCCAAAGTCCCTATATATCTTTTGATTTGCACGAAATTTGGTATAACGTGATGAATTAAGCCTAGAGTGATGTCTGCCAAGTTTCGTGAAAATCGGTCCAGATTTAGATACAGCTCCCATATATAGTTTCGTCCGATTTCATGTAAATGGTGCCCAAAGTCCCTATATATCTTTTGATTTGCACGAAATTTGGCATAACGTACTGAATTAAGCCTAGAGTGATGTCTGCCAAGTTTGGAGAAAATCGGTCAAGATTTAGATATAGCTCCCATATAAAGTTTCGTCCGATTTGATGTAAATGGTCCACCAAAGTCGCTAAATATCCTTCGATTTGCACGAATTTTGGCATAACGTACTGAATTGAGTCTAGAATGATGTCTGCCAAGTTTGGAGAAAATCGGTCAAGATTTAGATATAGCTCCCATATATAGTTTCGTCCGATTTCATGTAAATGGTGCACCAAAGTCCCTATATATCCTTCGATTTGCACGAAATTTGGCATAACGTACTTAATTGAGCCTAGAATGATGTCTGCCAAGTTTCGTGAAAATCGGTCCAGATTTAGATATAGCTCCCTTTTATTATAGATTGATTTTAAGTAATTGACATACTAAGGAACCAAAAGGAACAAAACGTTCTGAAATTAGTATAACCTAACCTGTGAAAAGTTTGTTTGAAATCGCTTAATATTTGGATAGACCTTCCATATATATTTTTTGCCCGATTTCAAGTAAATTGGGCATCAAATTCCTCATGTTAGTCAGATCGACATCAAATTTTGCACAACTTACAAACTTGACCATAGAATTACGTAGTTGCGTTTTCTAGAAGTGCAGACATAGCCCAACGGATGACCTATTTATATTTGTTTGAAGTCGACTGACATACTTTATGGATAGATCTAGGTAGATTCACATTTAGATAAATATCACATTTTTTTTCATCCAATTTTATGTTAATAGTCCTGTTTAATATACCCATAGTGGTGAAGGGTATCATATAGTCGGCCCCGTCCGACTTTACTACTTTTCTTAGTGGTTTTCTTTTGGGAAATCCCGTTACTGGTTTGTAACTTAAAAATAATTCCAATAATAAAACCTCAGAAGACCGGCAAGTGAGCCTCTATGTATGGGAAACTCCAAGTTAATTCAAATTGGAGAAAGTTCTGCAAATTGCCCAATCCACAGAAGACAACAAAAAGGCATTGTTTTCAAAGAAGCGCCTTAAAGGCTCTTTTCTCTCCGAAATATTTTCTGCGAAATACCAAATAACAAATATTCGGATGATTGGTTTTCTATAAAACATGTTCTCATTTCTCATCTTTCCATCACAGTCCCTATATTTGATTTTAAATTCAATTTTGTCCATTCTTACTTCAATAAACAATTTTTTTCATTCAATATTGTCTACCATCATGTATTAAACCTTTTGACCTTGTTAATGAATTTTCAAAACACCCACTAAATCAAATTGTCCCTGCAATACTAAAAATAACTTTGGAGGAGAATTCAAGGATTTGGTTTTAACATCAAATGCCACAGGATGGCGTCATATTGGAGAGAGGTCATTACAATTTACAACCAATGACGATGTTTGACGACAACCTTTGATTGGAAAATGGTCGTTACTGTAGATGTCACCGTTACCGTTACTCTTTGGCTGGGTTTAGATGCTGCAGCCTTTAAGCCCAATGTTGTTTTGACCTTTGACAGAAATGACCTTTGTTGAGATTTGGTTTGTTGTGACGGCAACACTTTCATAAAAAGTGCTAAAATTTAAGGGAACAGTATAGCCTGCAGGTTTTTATAAAATTTAATAAATATTAATTGGCAACTGACTTTTACTACTTTATTACGAATATGGTACCATAGGGATTTATTTTGGACATCATATTTTAATGGTAATTAAAAAGGGGGAATAAATACACGGGGGAATGTTACACCAATTTTGAGATATATTCTTTGGGGTAAATAATTACAAAAAATCTGTACATATATCTTAATGCTATAATTAAATATTATATTAAAAAATCTTTTGGTGTAGTGAGTGGGGATAGTGCTCTTCAATCACAATAATTTATAACTACGCATGCTAATCGATTTTCTTTCAAATTTGTTTTCATAAAAATTCAAAGATATCATTAAAGGAAAAAAAAGAAATATTTTAGTATAATTATATAAAATAAATTAAAATAAATATGTAAAAAATACTGGATAAAGTTTACGCCTTAAAAAATTAAATAATTGTCCAATGATTGCCGATCTATCTCACTAGTGTTTGCCACATGTGATTGACATATATAATATCAGAACAACTTGAGTCGGATACCATTTTTGACAAAAAGATTTGAACGTAGAATTCCGGAATAAGTAGTCAAAATCAATAGAGCGAACGAGGGAGTTTCCCAGGGTAGGTAAATATCTCTGGAATTACCATCAGATATTTAATGTCCTTCAGACGGCATTGTTATTATAGCAGGATCATGTCAACGAGTCATGCGTATATATGTTTAATCCTGTTGAACTCCTATCTTACTAAACTGTGAAACAGGTATTGATTCTGGTTAATTTACAGATCGATTAACACAAAAAATGTGAACTATCCTAAGTTCCTCGATGTCACGCTCTTATACTATTGTCAATGAATATTCAGACTAGTCACAATGCCGCCTGGAAATATTCCATAGAGTGCCTAAAACCAGTGGGAGGGACGGAGGGACGTTTATGTAAAATCGTCTCAGAAAATGTTTCTGTACATATTCTCAAAAGGAACCGTGGGTCTATATCGATTCCTTTTGCCTGTTACAAACATATGCACAAAGGCATAGTACCATGTACTATAGTTCTGCAAACAAATTTAATGCAGGTCCAGGTTTTTGAAAATCGATGCTCATTTTCCAACCGTAGTGCTAGTAATTTGACAATTCTAACTTCGCTTTTCTAACGAAGTGAAAATTGTTGGCTTTGCTGGTGACCAGAGGGTCAAATATGTCCTTGCAGAAAATATTTTATATTGGTCCATGTATTCACATAGCCTCCATATAATGGTTCCGCTCTATTTTAGGTACTTTGAAAGTCATAGACGTCACATTTTATCCATTTCGAAAATCCCAGACGAAATTTAAAACTGAAGACGAGGATATTCGGTACTGCAAATGGTCCACATTTTGTTGTAGCCCTCATATAATATTCGGAAATTTGGGTATATTTTTCAACAGATTTGGCTCTATCTGGGTATTTTGAATTCTCATTGAGTAGATTTGTAAATAAATGTAGATAATTTCCCAAAAATAAATATTTAAAAATATTGGTCCATTTTTGGGGTAGACTCTAAAATGTCGGTATTTTAGGGAGTTTGAGGAGATTTTTTCATATAAAACGGTAACTTTTATATTTTGGGTTCTCACTGGGTGCCAAAACTTCCTATCAATAATTTACCATGGCATATCCTCCATATGAAAGTCCCGGTCGATAAATGTATTTTGAATGTCCGCATCATGGTAGAGGATATAAAAATTCGGTCCGGGCTAACGACTTCGTCACTTCAAATCTTTGGACAATTATTTTTTTTTTATCACATTCAAGGCCTCAACCATATCCATTCCTAAACTTTACCTGCTCGTGATTTCTGAAATCAGTGTTCAAAGCATTTATGTTCAGTACGATTTCAAGGTGCCTAAAGCTTGTTTGTGGATTATTTTTTTGGTGTTGTTGTTTTTGGTTTTTAGTTTTCTTTGGCATTTTTCTGTTACTTCTTACACAATACTCACCAGCTAAAATGTTGGTAATTTTTTGTTTGGGTGCGTTTTAACGGATTTCAAAAAACGGGGATTTTTTGAAATATCCGTTTGGGCGCCAAATATTATTTCATTATTGTCTTTAGTGGGAATTTTTGTGATTTGTTTTTATTTTTTACAAAGTGGGGGGAGAGAGAGTTATGTTTGAGATTTTATTGTTGGAAAAAAATATTTGAATAAAACATGCAGTTGAGTTGTTGTTATTATTATTTTCGAAATTAATTAAAAATAAGCCAAATAAGAAGAGAGCAGTAAAAAATCGTTTAAAATAGGTTTTCAAAATCCGAGAAAAATTAAAACAAAAACCAAGCTACACGTTATGGAAGAGTACACCAGAAAACAAAGAAAAAAAGACAGAACATAAATATGACGTCGACAAGTGATCAATGGTTTCCGTAATGGTTTCTGGGTCAAACTATTCGATGTTTGGGTTAAGGTTACAACACATCATTCCTCTTCTTCTTCTGCATCATCATCATCGGCTTAGAGCAAATCATTCTTCTGTCACTGACATTTGTTAAAGTGGGTGCTGTCGCTGGTTTTCATTCAATTTTGTTGTTATTGGATTTTTTGTTGTTGCACAAACTTTGTATTTTTTTGTTGTTGTTGTTGCTCATCGAGGAGTAGACACACAATCATTTTTTTTTGTTTTACGCATATACACACACAAATCAAGGGGGGTAGGGGGGATATATCCTTACAGCAGGGTCAGCAAGACACAAAGGTAACATAAAAAACAGAGATAGGGGGAGAGGGGGTGGTGTTGTTGGAGGGTAGTGTTGGAGCAAGACAAGAGCATATATATAAAAAAATTTCGAGACAGAAAAATTTTTTCACACACACAAAAATCGAACAAGTAATAAGGGACAAAAATTTTAGTGACAAGAAAAAAATTAGTAAAAAAACTATCAAAGGAATGAAAATTAGAAAAAAATAATTTTCTTTTGAAAATAAATTTTACTTTTTTCTTTTTCAACTACGTTCGCGTTAAAGTAATGCTTTGGAAATTAGTTTTTTATTTCGTTCTTCGCAGTTTCCTTTTTCAATATTTATTTTTTTTTTCACTGGATTTTCTTTTTTTTTCAATAAAACAGAAAAAAAAAACTCTTCAGTTTCTTGTTTCAAAAAAGAAGCAGCAAATTATAAGAAAATTCAACTACAGATTTGTTGTTTTAAATTTATTTTAAAATATGTATATGTGTAATTTTTTTGTTGTATTCTTTTTTTTTCTTTTTGCTTTTTAGCTTTTACAATTTTTTGGTTATAAGCACTGGGTTGGTTTTTTTGAAAACGACTGTTCACGACGAGAGTAAATTTATATCTGAATTCTTGGGTCTCTACACCAAAAGGAGTTAACCTATGAGTTGTTGAGGATTGTGGCTAAAATCGTCTACCCCCCAATATTCCCTTGCCATGGCTTTTGAAACAATCAAATTCCTTTATTCTTTAGAGAGCATGCGTGGGAGAGAGAAATATTAATTCATTGCAAAGGAATGGTGTGGTTTTTGTGTGAAAGAGAGCGGATTTTTCCAAGTGTTGAGAAAAAAATTGAAACTAATTTGCATTTTAAATAACATGTTGCTTCTTATTTTCTAAAAAAAAAAAACTTAAATATTTTTCAAATTCCTTTATTTTGGGTCGCCGAATCCCCAGGAAATAATATTAAAAATTTATCAATTGAAACAAGTAATAACTTCACGAAGTTAAGTTTAGCCGGGATGAATGTTGTATTGCTTCCATCATGAGGTGTGCATTCAACATTTCTGAAATCGGTGGGGACCATTATATGGCACCTATTTAAAAAAGTAATCCGAAAGGTCAAATTACATCCAATTCGTTAAAAATTGCGTCTAAATCTGTACGATATTCAGTAGGCTGTACAAATATTAGAAGTTTGTCGCACCATTTACATAAAATCGGTGGAAAATATATATGGGAGCTATATCTATATCTGATATGATTCCAATTAAACTTAACACGCTTAATTCTAGACTCAATTTAATACGCTATGCAAAATTTCGCCTCCATTGGACAAATATTGGGAGTTTGGTGCGTCATTTACGTAAAATCGGACTATAATATATATGAGAGCTTTATCTAAATCTGAACCGATTTCAGTGAAACTTAACACACATTAATCTATACTCAATTCTTTACGCTATACAAAATATCGTTTCAATCGGACAAGTATTGGAAGTATGGTGCACCATTTACATTAAATGGGACGAAAATATATATGGGAGCTATATCCAAATTTGAACCGATCTCTCCAAAATTTAACACACGTTATTCTAGACATAATTCCATACGACATGCAAATTTTCGAACGAAAATATATATGTGAGCTATATCTATATCTGATCCGAAGAATGATAGAGAATCCATTTCCTATTTACCAAACAGTCGATATATTGTGCTACTTAGCGATGGACGTCTACAGAGTACATATACGTTCAATTTTTTCTAGCTCTTCCTCATCCTCGCATAAACAGCAAAAAATTACTACAACCAACACCCCACAGCAGCAACATACACAGTATTTCATTTCGGGGGCCCGGTAGTACCAAATGAAAAAATTCGCTGTTGCAAACATAAATTTACGGTAAAAAAATTTATTCCTGCCGCACAGTGATCATAAATCTAAGTTTCATTTCCAAAACTTCCTACATACCCCAATCATACACCCCCACAGTGATCCTAAATCCATGTTTCAGGATTCAAACTCTATCGGTTCACCCACAATACAAATTGTACCAAATTTAGTACACAGTAGTACCAATTTCCAAAACTTCCTACATACCCCAATCCTACACCCCCACAATGATACTAAATTCAAGTTTTAGGATTCCAACTCTATCGGTTCACCCACAATTCAAATTGTACTAAATTTAGTACATAGTAGTACAAATTTCCAAACCCTTCTACATACCCCAATCATACACCCCCACAGTGATCCTAAATCCATGTTTCAGGATTCCAACTTTATCGCTTCACCCACAATTTAAATAGTACCAAATTTAGTACACTTAGTACACATTTCTAAAACTTCCTACATACCCCAACCCTACACCCCCACAGTGATCCCAAATCCAAATTTCAAGATTCCAACTCTATCGGTTCACTCACAATTCAAATTGTACCAAATTTAGTACACATTAGTACAAAATTTGTAAAACTTCCTACATATATCAATCTTACACCTCAGCAGTGATCTTGGCTCCAAATTTCATGATTCTAGCTCTATTGGTTCACCTAAAATTCAAATTGTACCAAATTTAGTACAATTTAGTACCCATAAGTATTATTTTCGTAAACTGAATTCTGACCCCAATCCCCCACCCTACAGTGATACTGACTCCAAATTTCATTGTTCCCGCTCTATAGGATCACCCAATTCCAAACTGTACCGATTATTGTACGATTTAGAACTTTTCGTACACATAAGTAAAAAATTTTCAAAACTACGTTCATATGCCAATCCTACACCCCGACGGTAATTTTAATTTCAAATTCCAGGATTCCAGCTCGATTTGTACATCCAAATCAAATTTGTACCAAATATAGTACCATATAGTACTTTTCGTACACATGAGTACACGCTTTCCAAACGCTCCTCATATCGACCCTAATTCTCGTCTGTGCGTTGATGAATCGTTGAATTACTTTACTCTTTTATTAGTACTTTTCGTACCGTTCTAGTACGAATTTCCAAAAACCCAGCCTTATCTGTCACATTTGGACCAAGAGTCGTTCGTCTGGGCGTTGACGAATCGTTAAATCAGTCAGTCAGTCAATCACCTTACTCTTTTATTAGTATAGATTGACCCTATGTGGGGGAAAGAAGAAGGCGAGACGGACGGGTTCCACCGTCGGACTTGATGTAGGCTTGGTTGTGCAAAGTTTGGTTCAAATCGGGCATTCCATTCGCCTTATATTGGATTTGTAACTATTGAAATTGTTAGCCATTTTGTGGGGGAGTTACCAGAAGGGGTGGATCAATTGGTCCCATCTTCCTACTTTATCTAGGCTTGACTCGTTTATATACAAAGCGTTAACTATCAAATTAAAGACTTCGTGTCGAACTCTGATGCCAATGAGAGACTGAATGTATTTATGGAACCACAATTTGTTGTTGTTTTTTTATGATTAGAGAAATGTCCTTATTTTTGACAGCAAATCTTGTTAGAAAATACGGAAGATCTTCACCAATTATATTTATCCTAGTTCATACGATTGCTATACACTCACAGAGAAACGAGTCAAAATTTGAAACCGATTCGATTATTAGTTTTTGAGTTATTGTGCCCGCTTTTCGAAAAACATAGTTTCGAGAAAAACGCTTTTTAAATTTGAGAAGCACACTTGCCGTCGCAAATTTCAACCCCAAAATCGGGAGCTACAAGAATATGTGGACCTAAGCCGACAAATTTTTGCATGGATATTTGGTACCGATAGATAACTCTCTGTGCCAAATTAGAGACAATTTGATTGAAAAATGTGGCTAATGAATAAAAAATACCACAAATTGGGAGGTAAGGTTATATGGGGACTATATAAAAACATGGACCCAGCGATCCCATATTCCATACCATTAGTTGTTTTGATATAAAAACCATTAGAACCAAGCCCATGTTAAGTTATTCGACATTTCAATAACTTATACCCAATATTTGGATATATTGTACACATGGAAGCTATATCAAAACATGGAACCAGAGACCCCATTCCATACCAGTAGTTTTGATATAAAAATCGTGCATGTTTGAAGTATTATATAGAATTTTCCATTTTGAAATGATTTGATATCAGAAACTCTGAAATAGAACGTAGGACGTAAATACCTAAATAATTACCCGCAAATGGGTATTTATCCAACCCTTTGGTATTTACCCGGATAGACCTTATTATAGTCAACAAATGTTAAACATGGGTATATATTATAAAAATTCTACCATGAATATTCTTTCTTTAAATATAAACATGTATAAATGTCGTTAAATATGACCGGATCGAATCGTATACCGGATCGGATCGTATACTCTCCACCATGATGTGAAAATTCTAAATGCCTAAAATCGATCGGGGCTTCCAAGAGAAAACGAAATATTAAACTACAACAGTGTTGAACAGAACTAAATTAAGAGTAAGTGCGTAAGAGCGTAACTGAGAGATCATCAACCAAAATGACTGACGCAAAGAGAGATAAACAGAAAACGTGTTTGGCCTTCACCGCTATCGTACTATTTTGTGCATTAGTGAACTACAAATACTCAGGTTGGGCTAGATCCTTGAACATACTGAAAATGAATTTGACAAAGTCTTTATCTTATATACTGCGACCTCTTTCGACATAGAATTATATTCTGATGAAATGAAGTCCTCCAGCGCTTCTAAAAGAGGACTTCTCTGTGCCATTAAAAAAGTAATTATAGAAAAAATCATTTCATGCATTTTCAGGATCTGACTACGGTTATTATTATAATCCACTTCTCAAGTTGCACGCACAGAGTCAGCACGAAGGGAAAACTACGACGAGTCTATCAATAAAATTACTATTTGCTACACAGTGCAGCATGACATATCTTCCATCTTTGTGCGCTTTTTTATGTTCTTATTTTCTTGTATTAATGTATGTAAAGAGAGAAATTTCGAAATAATGGTAGATTATGAAGAAGTGTCGGATTAGTCTGAAATATTTACCATGAATATATATCATTATCGAGTCTGGCTGTGTATATCTTTCATTCGGATTTTCAGATCATAAACACGATTAGATTTTTCGTTCCGTTTGCATCACTTTGAAATATAAAACTCAATCACGATTTAGCCTGTTGAAATCACAGTAGTAATCGCAATATTTAAGATACAGATTTTCAACATACACATACATTGCTACTACTCCTAAGATGTTTCGTATTGAAAATAGGATATATCGGTCGCACTTAAGTGTTGTCAAACTTCGATATTTAGGGGAGTTTGGGCATGTTTTAAACCAATTTGGCTGTTCATTAGTATTTTGAATTTTCATTGGGTAGCAAATTTTCCTACCAAACTGTTTCAATATTGGTCCATTTTAAGGATAATTCCCATATAACGGTGCTTCTCAAATTTAGGACACGTTTTTTTCAACCACATTGACTCCTATTTGACATTTTAGACATTGGGCGCCATTATCATTAACAGATTTCGTTATACCGAACACAGTCATAGCATAAATTCGTGAAAGACAGATTCTGTTCTCTTAATTTGTATATTTAATTTCGGGAATCCATATTAAATTATAACCAATTACCCAAATAATAATACTTTAAAATACTAGAAGTTTCTCTACAAAGCTTCAGGCATATGGTTAAGTTTGAGATAAAGATTCCATTTAAAATTTACAAACTTTTGTAATTGCTTTTTAAATTTGAATATTTGTTATTCAAAAGGAATCCATCAAAAAAATCCCCTCCCTTTAAAACTTTTCAACCCCCTTCAAAAACCTGATTGTGTTTCACCCCAAAAACAAATTGAATTCCTTTGTTATGAAGGCAACAAGTTTTTACGTGACTTCACTTTGCAATGGAAAGAGAGACATGCGTTTTAACAATTTTTTTTGAAGCATTGTTAAATTTTCATACATCTCCCCCATATCTGTTCCTTGCTTATCTGAAAATACAACAACTGAGGTTATGTTTTGACCACTTGTTTGCTTTTCATCATTATATGTACTCCGTGTTGTTTTTTGTTTGTTTTATGTGTGTAAACAATTTTTGCTGGAGATTGCTTGTCAAAGGATTCGGCGCATTGGACAGGAAGCACGTGTTGGGTGGAATTTGTTTGTTTTTTGTTTACACCATTGAAGGTTTGCGAGAGCGACCGATAAACGGAAAGAGAAAGAGGGAGATTTAGAGTCCGTAACAGGGATTGAAAAATGTGAAAAGGTACCAAAAGAGTACTTTTTTAATAAAAGAGTACTTTTTCCAAGAAAATAAAAAAAATGATTGAGTTTCATAAAGATCGATTTTCAAGATATCATCACTTAGTCTATCTTTCTGATGGTTATAATATGAGAATTCTTGATTCTTTCGATTGCATATGTATGCTATTGACTAATTTTAATTTCACTACCTCTCTCTCGAAAGTCAATATACCCCAAACTAACATGAATTTCACTTCCAAAGTGCTCTTGAAAATATTGAAGTAATCACGACGACTATGAATGTCATCAATTTGCCTTCCTTATTGAGTATCTGACAAACATATCCGGTTAAAAAAGATTGGAACTGATAAATTAATTTAATGTTTGTAATTTTAACCATAACTGAACAGTTATCAGTCGTAGACCCATTCATCTTTTAAGAAAAAAATTGCAATCACATCAATATCTTTATCTGCAATACTTTTGAAATCCATAATAAATTCTAATCCAAAAAATGTATATATATCCGAAATAAACTTTTTTGTGTAATAAGGTACTGAAAAAAGTACTATTGTACTGAATTTTCCATCCCTGAGTCCGTAAATGAGCTACAACGAATGTTTTGGTGAGCAATAATAAACATTTGCTTTGACATTTGTTTGTGACATTTGAAAATAAACAACATGAAGTTGGTTGTGGTTGATATGATAAGGCATAAATCAGCTGATTCATGTCGTACAGTGGAAATAAATATATTTTATGGTTATATATCCAAATATTAAGAAGTTTTTAACAATTAGATAGAAGGTAGGGAATATTGCCAGACCTCAAGATAGGAAAACTAAAAAATTATAGAATTGTCGTAAGCAACTGATTTTGTTAGGGATTTTGAAAATATGTATATTCATATTTGATATACTCGTAGATAAGTATTTATTATGTCAGTATTCCTAAAAAGTAAGGGTGGAGTGTATATTAAATTTGTCAGTCCGTTTACGAAATCCCAAAATATTCACTAAAGACCCCATAAAGTTTATATATTATTTATACGAATAAAATTATATATTGAAAATTTCCACATATGATGTTTGGTATTGGTGTACGTATTTTGGGGAAGATTTTCAAATTAATTGGGTTGCAAATATCAATTTTATGGTTGCTCGAATATATCGATTCCTCCCAGGTTTTTGACAAGTTTGGTCACGTTTATTAACTAAATTGACTATAATTTACGATTTTGGGTTGTTTTTTGGGGTATATAATTTGCGACCAAAAATTTTCAATATCGGTCTACCCGTCTAACGATACCTGTCACATTTCTGTACTTTGGGGAGCTGGGCAATGTTTTTCAACCAAATTGCCTATATTTATTTAGTGTTTGCATTGTATATACAATCCAACTACCGAAATTCTTATTATTGACTCGGGCTAGCTTTCATTATTCGGTTTAAACACGATTTTTATACGAATTGTCTCAAATATGATATTTTGGGTTCGGATTGGGTGTCAAATATTTCTAGCACAAATTTACCATACAATGGCTTATAATTGTCCCGATTCTTTAGGTATTTTCAGGTATTGAATGGGTATAAAAAGTTCGACGAAAATCATTGACTCAAAATTTTTTCCAGATGTGCGGAAAAGCAAAAACAAAAAATTAATTGGGCACCATGTAAAGGCTGTGTGGCGTATGTCCCACTAATTCCTTGTTTCAGATGGTCAAAGAGGCGCTGGTTTGAACTGTTTGTTCGTTTACCGAATTTCTCCAATGACGTTGGAAAAACAAATTTTGGTGTACTACTTAATACGTTGCTCAAGTGAAAGAGTTGATAGATCGTCAGGTTTTCAGAAGAAATTACTTCTTCGACAAAAAAAAAAAAAAACTTCGTTGGATTTTGTTCGTCTTTGAAGTGTGGGTCTGCACATGTGATCAGTGACTAAGTTGCAGAATACCCCATGGACAATATGGTTCTAATGTATGATTTTTCGATATAATCACTGCATCCACCCAAAATGGATGCTGACATTTTGAAGCCGGATTTTAGGTGTTTTTTGAATTTTTCTTATAATTAGGATGCGCATCCAGATAATAGAATAAACTAATTATAGGATCGTAGAACTTGTGATTCTGCTTCGTTTAGTGTATCTCTCATGAATGTGCTCACTGTAGCTTCTTTGCAATTGGGTTCCAAAGACGAAAATTTGGTGCGTAAATTTTTATAAAAAACATATTTTTTGAGTCTTAAATTAAGAAAGTCCATTCAAATTCCGTGGAACCCCGCGTGATTTTAGTTTTTTTAAGGTGGCGTATTTTTATGGAGCCCATCCATGTTGAATTCCGTCCAATAAAACGGCGGATATAGGTACCTTGAATGTGGGAAAAAACTGCAAAAACTTATTTTGACAAATTCGCGTAAAAACGTTGCGTGATTTTTAGCCATTTTTAGGGTTTTTGCATAGTAAAGTGCATCGAGTGGCACACTTTGACCGCTAAATTAAACATCGAAAAATTAATAATTATTGAAAGACATTGATTCGGTTTATACGAAAATCGCATGCGCATCAACTGATTTCAACTAATTCGCGAATTGCAAGCTTTTCAATATTGATAATTTTTATGTATTGTAAGTGCAATATATTTAGCCATTAATGACGTCGAAACTCTTATCAGATGAATCTGCCGATATTTAACAATCATCTAAAAGAATTTGCAAAAGAAAGCGTCGTATATTTTAGAAGATTAAGGCAAAACCGTGTCCTCTTAAACATACTAAAAAATCGAAAATTCCAAAAAACATTTGTTTTAATTCAAAAATTAATTTATTTTATTTTCCGATATCTTCATGTTTCTATTTGTTTTTCGCGACTATTAAACCGTATTTCAGTGTGATTTGACTAGTATGCAAAGATAACAATGGTGTTTAAGCATTTGTGAAGAAATTCGCGAATTACAACGAATAGGAATTCATTTAATTTATATTTGAAATACAAGATTTAAAACCGCTATAACTTTTGTGCGCAGCATCCGAATTTGTGAACGCGAACATATTTCGAATCAGCATATTTTTCTTAACCTATGTACCAAAAATCAGGAATGTGCTCGCAAAAAAATTTTTCAAATTTTTTTTAATGGAAGGAAATTGTTTACTCTACAGGGATCAGCGATGACACCAAAATACCTAAAATGGGCGGGACTTTTATATTTGGACAATGTCAAAATATTACCCTTCACTTCAAGAACCGGGATTACCAAATTACAGCTCGTTATTTTGAAAAAAAAACCTTAAAAATATCGAAAATCGGTACAGATATTTGGAATTATACTAATAACGCGGAAATATATTGCATTTTTTTGCGAAGATAATTTCCACCCTCCGGAATGCCAAATTACAGCCACTTTTGTTGGAAATTTGGGCTAATACATTTAAAACCAGTGAGTCGGACGGGGCCGATCATACGATACCCTACACAACTACCACGGAAATGTAACTTTCTGCTGATGATTATTCCGAGCCTGCGCAATATTTCGGATATTTGCACCCTCTTACCCGATTAACCCTTCTAATTACTAGTCCAGATTCCCTTCACCGTGGGTTGTGTTGTGATGTTCGGCTTTCAATTGTGGCCTAAAGATTGACTCGAGAAAACATAAAAAGTTGAATTTTCGGTCCACTTCTTTCAAAATTTTTTATCTGATCATAACCGAAAATTATAGGCGTTGTCCTTGACCATAACTGAAACCTCATGGAAATTTTTAAAGCGTTTAGCACTATATTTCCGCCCTCCAGTGGGGTAACGGGTTACTAAATAATATCTGAATACGTTAACACCTATAAATATTTAAGTCTAATTCCCACATCCGAGTGCATAGGACAATATAATTGATATTAATTTAAAGGCCAACTAGTCCTCTTGGATATACTATCAACTTCTCGGGTATATGTCCTTCAGGAGCAGGTATATACGCCCCAGAATAAAAATTTTGTATTTGTTCATACAAAAGTCAGGGTCCATTTGACCCGCTAAATATTGACCGATCTTTACCAAAACAGGCATGTTTATTCTTTGGTCGAATCCCTTTCTCCACGTAAAAATTCACTATGTGTGGGCTGTAATTGCGGCCTCTGTAGCGAACAGAAAATCAGACAAAAATTAAGTATTTGGTCCATTTCATCCCCTAAATATTAACCGATCTTTACCAAACACAATAGGGGTCTTCATTGGCCAAAACCCATCCTACATGCAAAATTTCGTGAAGATTGGTCCATAACTGTGGCCTGTATCGTGTTTACAAATTATAAAGGACAGACGGACGGACACACATGTCTATATTGACTTAGCTAGTCGAGATATGACGATCGGTACTCTTAAAGGTGGGTCTAGGACCAATATTTCGCGGCGTTACAAACTCTTGGTGCTGCACAAAGTTATAATACCCTGACAAAATAGTTGTGTAGGTTATAATTATAGACCAGTGAGCGGAGCAGTATAGTCGGACGGAGCCGACCATATGATACCCTACACAACTTCCACGAAAAACTAACTTTCTGTGGATCTATATTCTGAGCTTGGGCAATATTTCGCGATGATATCTGGACCAACTAGAGGCCGACAATTATAACTAATGTTCAGTACAGCCCTTATAATTACTTGTCCAGATTCCCTTCACCCATTGGAGCCTACAGATCGACTCGAAAAAACACAAAAAATTAGTTTTCGGTCCACTTCATCACAATATAATTATCTGATCGTCACCGAAAATTGTAGGCATTATCCCTGACCATAACTGGAACTTCATGGAACATTTTAAAGCGATAAGCGCTATATTTCCGCCCTTTAGTGTGGTAAAGGGTTACTAAATAATATCTGAATACATAAGCACCTGTAAATATTTAAGTGTAACTCCGACATCTGAGTACATACGGCCATATAATTGGTATCAATTTAAAGGTCAACCACTGCCCTTGGATATACCAACAACTTTTCGGGTCTATGTCCTTCAGGGGTAAATCTATACGCTATAGAATACAAATTTTGGTAAAGTCAGGGTCCATTTGACCCGCTAAATATTTGCCGATCTTTATCAAAACATGCATGATTATTCTTTAACCCAATCCCCTTCGCCATGTAAATTTTCACGATGTTCGAGCCATAATTGCGGCCTCTGGAGCGACAAAAATTTAGTATTTAGTCCATTTCATCCCCTGAATATTAACCGATCTTTACCAAAAACAAAATTTCGTGAAGATTGGTCCATAACTGTGGCGTGTATCGTGTTTACAAATCATAATGGACAGACGGACGGACACACATGTCTATATTGACTCAGCTAGTCGAGATATGACGATCGCGGCGTTACAAACACTTGGGGCTACACAAAGCTATAATACCCTGACAACATAGTTGGGTATAATTACAGATTATTTCGTTTTCCGAAACAATTCTAGTTTAGAACCCCTTTCGGATAGTTTTGTAGTCCTTGGGGCCCTGATTACAACGGTATACTTGTTTTCATGCGGAAATAAGTATTTCAGATATGGGCCTCCAAAGTTCCGTTGGCACCCTGGTATTTTTTCAGTATTTTTTGAAGAATCACTAAGACAGTATGGGTGTCAGTAATATATATAAGCTATTTTCAATACCACCCATCCTCCTACCTGTATTTTAAAGAGCTCTAATCAAGGCTAATTGACATAGAATTTTATTTTGAAAAACAAAAAACATTGTGCGAGAAAATCGAGGTCATGATCTGGGGTGGAAAATTCATAGTGGATTTAAAGATGTTGAACTATGGCGAATTTTTCCTTAATCACCAAGGTCTTTCAATCGCACTTGGGATTTTTATTAATTATAAACTTTATTTTTATACCCTACACAACTATGTTGTCAGGGTATTATAGCTTTGTGCAGACCCCAAAGTTTGTCACGCCGCGAAATATTGGTCCTAGACCCACATTTAAGTATACCGATCTTCATATCTCGACTAGCTGAGTCGATCTACACATGTGTGTCCGTCCGTCTGTCCGTCCGTCTGTCCATTACAATTTGTAAACACGACACAGGCCACAGTTATGGACCAATCTTCACGAAATTTTGCATGTAGCATGGGTCCTGGCCAATGAAGACTCCTATTGTTTTTGGGAAAGATTGCTTAATATTTAGGGGATGAAATGGACCAAATACTAATTTTTTTCGGTTGTTCTTGTTGCTCCAGAGACCGCAATAATGGCCCGAACATCGTCAAATTTTGTATGGAGAAGGGGATCGGGCCAAAGAATAAGCATGCCTGTTTTGATAAGAATCCCGTCAATATTTAGCGAGTCAAATCGGACCTGGACTTTTGTGTGAAAAACCAGTGAGCGGCAGCAGTATAGTCGGACGGGGCCGACCATACGATACCCTACAACGGTATGATGCAACTTAAGTTCTGCGGATGTTTATTTCGAGACTGGGCAATTTTGTGATATTTGACCTTTTTCTTGCCCATTTAGAGGTAAACAACAGCACCTCTTCCTCACACTCGACATATTTTCCGAATTTTACGAGTATTCAGTACAGCTATTGTCCAGATTCTCTTCACCGTGGGTTGTGTTGTGATGTTCGGCTTTCATTTGAGGTCTATAGATCGA